>NC_135759.1:36196317-36587931 GCF_052425735.1 Oculina patagonica | reverse complement strand
TCGTGATTTTACGGGCCTGTTACCAGTACGAGTCTAGTACGCAAAAGGCCGCTACTCTCGCAGTTCAAGAATTAAACTGCTTTGGCCTTTAAAAAAAATCATAGGAAAATTCCTATCTATCATTGTCGGCCGCTCATTATGCAGCTAATTCAGTTTGGTAAGTTACTTGCGGCTATAATATGCGCTCGTCAGTTCGAAAACTCTATACTTTTTTTATAGGCTCGATCAGGAAAATCGAACAAGGTGTACCGATACAGCAGTCCGGCTGTATTTTATTAACAGCCTCCCCGGTATTATAAAATGTGCTGTGCATTTTCGTTGTTAGTTTAAAAACTTGTTTATTTTCACGCTTTCTTCAATAATCATCTTTAAAACTGGTTCTTTGTTTCTCCGATTTTTCCGAGGTACATCGACAACATTTTAAAAACTCGAAATCACAGAGCGCTGTTATCACAACATCACAAAATTATAAGTCGACGGTATTATGATCATCTTTTTGTGGTCTTCATTAGATTAAATAATGTTTTTGACAGCGAAACAGATTATGACACCTTTCGCGGCTTAAGCGAAGAAACCTGGTGTGAGGTATGTTAGGAATGCTAGGATAATATCCTAGCATTTCTCTGAAGTACTTACAGTTGACACCGCCTGCGTCCCCTCATGTAACTGCGCCCTGAATCCACTCATCTACCTTACATTCAGTCGAGATTTCCGAAACGGCTTCAAAGCCATTTGCCACTGTCTTCCTTGTTTTGCTGCTGAACCGCTTGTTCGTGTACACAGCCGGTCCGTGGAAATGACCAACTTGTCCCATACTGGGGGAAATAGTGGTCTTAGCCTGAGGAGTTTCAAGAAGATAGAAAATACCTAGAGACTCAATTTTCTGGTGATCATGAAGAAACTGCGAAAAAAATGGGTGTGTTCTTATTTCTTTGGCTCTGGTGCGAATTAAGTAATGTCAATTTCGACAGGCAAAAGCATGAAACATTGACATGTTTGTTACTTTTTGGATGGAAAAGTGTTATATAGAACGCTCAGGTGGTTCTTTTCAACCATGAATGGGTGGTGGCCAAACTGACGTTGCACGAGAATTTGTGATCTCGGTGTTCATTGATATGTTTCGGTGATTCTGATAGTTTCAGGAATGGGGTTTACCCAATAGCTGAGAATTGTTCCAAATTTTGGTTTTAATTTTTTGCGTTGAAATTTCAAAAAAATTTTGACGCGCTTTTTTAAGTGATAACTGAGATCTGAGACCGGAAAAAATTACTGATAGCTGAGAAATTGGCTGCTCTTTTTGATAACTGCCCGAGATATCACCGAAAATGTGACTAATTACTGAGATTCCAGCACACTCAGCTAGGCCTTTTTGTTATGTCCGTTATGTCCATAAACACGAACTCTAAAGATGCGTAAAGCTTCACCAGTGTACCTTCTTTCTCCGCAACTACAAATGCCTTAGCTTGTGAACATGCTCTTTTGTGGCATAGGTTGCCAAAAGTAAGTCAGCAAGTTGAACGAGTCGGGCGCGGTCTGGAAAAGGTTTATGTTTAAGTTCTCAATATTTCTTTTTTAAACAATTGCTAACCAACATTAAAAGTTTGCAGAAGACGAATACTCTAACCATTTTTTAGCATTCCTGTTGATTATAAGGATGGTAGCATACGTGTACCAAAGTCTACAGACTAAAACGCGCAGAACAAATGGAAGAAGAAGTTAAAACCATCAAACAATCTTTCATCAAGTCTTGATACCGAGTCAAATGTGTAAATATGAAGTCATCGAAGACTATAAAAACCCAAAGGATGACGAAAAGAACATAAAAAAATTCATTAGTTTTCTCTTCGAGCTGATCACAATGCTAATGCTGACCCTTCACGCCTCTCTTTAACTTTAGCATTAGTTTTGTAGTTTTGGACAAAAAAAAAAATCCTCAACGACGTTTCCATCCAGAATTTAACAAACAAGTACAGCTACTATATATGTACAACTCTTCTTGGGGAGTTGAGGTAAAATCATTTTAAATTAAGCCTAAAATATGCGAACATGCCCAGTTTTTTTTTTTTTTGCAGGTTTCCTTTCTTATCTTGACCCTGATAGTCAAGGTTTAATATAATTTGAATAACATTTCACCCAAATTTTTATCAATGTTTTCAGCGAACATATCTATTAGGTAGAAATTGTGCACTTAGTCTAAGTGTGCCAAGGTTGCCTTGGCTGCATTTTGCTAGAATCTGTTTTAATTTAATCAGTCGCTATCTCAATAACACTTCAATTGGTTTATTTTCGCTTATCATTTGGGTTTTACAACTAAATAATTTTTATATTGCAGAATGGCCAATTACAGGCCATGCTGTCAGTAATTAAGCCAATCACAGCTAAAGCTGTTTTCAGTATACTTTGACGTGTGCTTTCTTGAAATCACCGCCTCTCTGACTAAGTTTGTTTTGTTCGGATGACCTTTTGTCTGTCTTTGCGTTGCCCGCTCTTGTCGCCCTTTGGCAACGAACATCATTACACGTTAAACATCGTTTATTTGTGTTAGTCACATAAGCAGAGGCCACCAATTGTTACCTAAGATTTTTTGGACAATACCTATGGTTTTGCAGGATATATAAGGGCGAGAAGGCTCTTTATCACGTACGGCAATTTCAGTTAATGCAAGCAGTCCCAAGGTTTGTGGGCAAATGGATGGTTGGTCAAAAGGAGCTGAAACGATAGTTGGAAAGTTGATAGGTGAATTGATAGTTATCACTGAATCAGATGTTATGAGATAATTATTTGATGCAATCCAATGCAATGTGATGCTATTTCGATCATGAAATGGCTCGCGGAGAAACAAAAATACTTATGTAAGCAAGCGAGCGAGCAAGTTTAAGTGAGCTTAATTATTAATTAATTAATTAATTAATTAATTAATTTAAGTAAGTAAGAAAGTAAACAAGCAAGCAAGTAAGTTAGTAAGTAAGTAAGTAAGTAAGTAAGTAAGTAAGTAGGAGGTAGTAGTAAAGTGAGACCAAGTAGGTAATTTATTCATTGTAATATATCATAACATATCAGTAAGTAAACAAACTGATTTTATACAATTAGAATGTAATATTATCATCGAATTCAAAATTACTACGCTGAAGGCTAATAATAAAAGGGTTTACATTTGAGTAAACTAGGAAAGTGCTCAGCCACCTTCAATAGAACACGTTTCCAAGAGAACTGAATCTAATGCTAGTAATGAGCAGGCCAATTGATGCTGGGATCGATTCAGTTTCTCCCTTGAAGAAATCGACTTTGCAAGTTTCTTCGTTGAATGTTTGAACAAATTGTAGTGATCTATGAAGCTAGTTTATGAGCTGAGATCACAATAATTCGCTTTCGAAAAAAGTTATATTCAATGAAGGGCGCGGTATTCCAAACTCCATTTCAATTAGTGTTACGTTTTTACAAAGCTAAATAAACTCAAGATAGCTTAATTTGTAGTCGACAACTGGAAAACGAGGACTTAGTTCACTTCGATGCCATATTTCATACTAAAATTCTTGCTGTAAAGGAATCTATAATGTTTATTATATTACTAGAAGACTGCTTTGTTAGTGTAATATAAATATAGTGAAAAATGAACTTTTCCCAATTGTCTATTAACGTTTTTTGAGACAGTAGCTGCTGATGTACCGTAAAGTTCCTTGATGATCCTTAATGTACCATAAAGTAATGAATTCAGCAGCGTTTTTCTATCGTCACCTTTCGAGGGTTTCAAATTTCTGGGGATCGCTTTTTCAGCTAAAACGTGTACTATGCGTGGGCCGATTCATGGTAACAAAATGAAGCTGATGTTTTCAATATGTAGTGGGTGAAAAGGATAAATCTTGTTGAAAAGCTTGTATATTGCTCTTTGCACTGAATAATGGTCAAATTAACAAATATATCATTTTGATACAGCTTGTTGTAACAACAAATCAAGTCGCGTTTTGAGGTTCCTACTTTCATGGCTTTGTTACTTTTAGAGCGTTGGCTGCTTTCGGAACTTTACAGTATCTTCATATAGTGTAGTGTTAGAATAACACACATTGATTTTGCTTTATACAAAGTTTATACTCAATTTATGTATTCTGATATAGAGGAATCTTTGTTTACAATATTTGCCTCATTAGTATAAGCGCTTCTTTTTCTGATCGAGCCACAAAAATACGATTCACTTTCGCTATATGAAAACTTGATTTAACAAAACTTATTTTACAAAGAATGTATGGGCTCATTAGCCCTTTTACCACCCAGAAACTGAATTTTGCAGTTTTTGAACGTTTATATCTCCTTGAATATTGCACACAAAAGAGCTGAAAATTTCGCCGATAATTAAGTGTCACGAGCTTTTTAAATAACTGGAGTCACAGTGTATATAACATGATACCGCAAAGTTGTATGCTAATGAGGCGAAATGTAAACAATGACGTCAGCAAAGATCGCCCTATAACAGTTTAAATAGAAGTAATTGTGGAAATAAGTAACTATTCCAATGTGCTATAAAATGTGTATATTAACATAACTTTTCTTCTTAATAAGCTGATGAATAAAAGTTTGAAAGTCGCGGAACTGCCCATTTGTATGTTATGTTATCCACAGGAAACGCTTTTTGAAGGTGGGCGGGGGTGGGACGGTAGGCGAGAGCGAGCATGCGTAGACAGAGGGACAACGACCACACAGACGCGTGTCTAGCTCTGTACATGTGCGCTCTTCTAATCATATTCCCAACATCTGCGTATTTTTCACCAACTGAATTACGATTTGAGCAGACATTGAGATCCTCGACTTATACGCAGCGCCTTTGAACTAACACCAAATAAACCCTAAAAAGGACACTGTCACCAGTTCCACCTCAAAATCTCAAGAGCCTAAAGACATATGGAAACTACGAATAGTGGTCCAATTTTGTTAAACATCACCATGCAAGTGTATTGAAGCGATAAACAATTGATATTATTGTGATGCCATCAGCTTTAGGCTGACTTTTTCAAGTTTTGTCCTTGTGCACTGGAAAACACCTAACAACAATTATGAGGACTCCCTTCTTCCCTCAACAACAATTTACTTCATATCTTTATCTTGTTGTACTAGGTGCATTTCATGTACGAGAAGACCTATTCGCCAATTTCAGTATTTTTTACCGAAAAGCACTAGAATCCCCGCAACAGTGTACTTTAATGTAAAGACTCATAGAATACAGAAACACTAATGAAAGTTTAGAAATCCTAAATTTCTAAATTTTGGATTTAGCAGCCTTTGGTTATTATAATCAATCCTTCTTGACATGGTATTCTCCTTAAATAGCATTAAATCCATGGTTGCTATGATACGAGCTTTGCTTGAGAGGGCCTAGTTCCAGTTCCTTAAACGTACGTAAGGATGGGTAACTGTTCAGCGTGCTCCTGTTAGAGTGCATGCGCACTCTGTTGGATTTGCAGGAAAAGCGACAACGCTTAAGAACTTTCTTCATTCCTTTTTTATAGTCACTGTTATATATAATATAGATAAACGGGTTTATAGAACTGTTAGCGTGGCCAAACAACAAGCCCAGGAATGCCACGTATTCCGGGGGGCCACATTCACCGTGTTCAGTAGCAACGAATTGCAGCATAAGATAAATGTAGAACGGGAGCCAACATAGTGCGAATACGAGCACCACTGTCATACAGATCTTTAGTATTTTCTTTCTTGTTTCGATCTCGTGCAGCTGATTAGGAGCTGTTGAGTTTCCCGGGACTGTTCTCACCCAGACTTTAAAAGCAATTATTGAGTATAGAATGCTTATTATCAGAAGTGGGAAGACATAAAGGGCTCCAAACAAAGCCAGGGTGTAATTCTTTGGCGCAGATCCGTTATCCAATAGAGGCTCCCAGTTTTCCAGACAAAGATGGGCACCCTGTACTTCTTGAACGCGCATCGCGTAAAGCATTGGCGACGCGATGGTGAACGAAGAAATCCAGATGAGTAAGAGAACGAGAACTGTCGTGCTGGTACGTCTGTTACGTCGTAACGGAAACATGACGGCCAGGAATCTGTTAACAGCAATGGCGGCTAAGGTGAGCACGGTGCAAGCAATCGCTGTGCCCTGAATGAAGACGATAAACTTGCACAGAAACACGCCCACACTCCCCGCGAACCATTCAAACGGCTTGTTTGCTATCATCAACCCGTAGTGCCAAATCTGTACTGCCATGTCGAACGCGGTCGTCAACAGGTCAGCGGTTGCCATGTTGATAATGTAGTAGTTCATGACGGTCTGTGCACGAGGATAATTGATGATGGCGCTGATTAGTATGCTGTTGCCAAATATGGAGATGATGAAAATGGCCGAGTATGCTAACAATTTACAAGTGGCCGTGAACGGAGTCGAGACGGGGACTGGGCAACCGAATGTATCTGAGGCATTCGACGTCAAGTTGTCATCCATTTCTGTCCCTTAAATTAAAAAAAAAATTATTAAGTTGTTTTAGGACATAACGGACATGTGAGGAATAACAATGTTTTCGGACTCTTTTATTACTGCGCAATCTCAATATAATGGCGTATTGAAAGTGACTACCTCAATGTTACTTTTGGTAGCGATTACTAATTTTAGCGATATTTTCCGAGCAAGATTTAGCGACTATTTAATTTAAAAAAAAATCATATTGTGTAAACCAATTTTTAATGAGCATGTAGCTAAAAGATGGAAATAAATGTTCAGTAAAAGAACAAACTAGCTTGAATATTTGCACTATCAGAAATAATTTTCAAGTCGACTGTTATTTAATTTTGTTTTCCTTTTGGGTGGAAAGGGGGCGGTTATAAAAATTAAATGAGTATTACATTTAATCGAGACAAATTTTACCGGGTACTAAATTTAGCGATTTTTGCGCAATTCGCTTAAAGCGCTAAAATAAGTAGCCGCTAGCAATTGTAACCTTAAAGTATCATTTATAGTTTTAAGACATAGTTCGTGATCTACACATTTCTCACTAGCGTCAGCTTATACATTGAATTGAGAAAGATGACCAATTTATCTGCCTTGCTAAACGTATGTAATCCAACTCTCCCATTCAGCATTGCTTTGTTTGAATGAACTCGTCAATTAAAATAATAATAAAAAAGATTAACACTCCAAATTTAAATTCTATATGGACGCATGTGCACTTTACATCAAGTTCTTGAGAGCTCTTGCGTGCTAGTGGCAAATAAATCATTTTCATTTTATATTAAATTTACATTCATTTCACCAGATAAAAAAGGGCAACAACATATTGTTAAAAAATTGACGCATTTAAATCAATCGCGAAAGAGGTGCGAATTCAATATAAACGTTGAATAAGTTTTTCTATTACTATTGATTTGTATTTTACTGTCAATCATTTCTGATAGAACGGTCCTTTTAAAGCCATATTAAACAAACTTTGTTTTTAACGTGTGAACTGAGAAGTCAATTTGAGCACATCATGTTGTTTTAAAACACAGAAGGAGAAAAGACTAAAGTGCGTTCACAATGAAAGTTTATTTTGAGCACTTGCCAATACTCATTTTCGACATACTGTCATCATATAAAATCGTATAATCAAAACATAGCTCTTTTATTGTAAAATATCACGTTTTAGTTTATAGTTAAACAGTAAATAGTGTTTTTGGCGCGCGAATATCCTTTGCTATTCACCTCCGAGTGACGCGCGCGAGAAAATTGTAATCGTTGCAGAAATAAATTAGTCAAAAATCAATGTTATTATTTTGTTAACAAAACTCGCAATGTACAACTTCAAATTTGAAAATTTTATACAAGCCTCAAGGGGTAATCGTAGTTACAGTCGATGAGATAGATTTAATACAGTTTTAAAACTTTCTAATTCTCCAAAGCGATCAACAGTGCCACACGACACCGTTTATTAAACAGGCCAGGCGACAAGAAAACCAAAATTCATCAGCTAAGAAATATTTTCATGATATTTCACGGAATTTTCGATTCAGGGCAAATCATCAAAATAAATCATAGGATTAAGTAAGGAGAATAAATCTTTTCAACATAGTAAAAAAGAGGTCAGTGCAACAGACATTTTTAATATACATGGTTTCATATATTACGTTTGAAATATCACTTTAGAGAAGCTCTTGGTGGTATTGAATATTATATTGATTTCGCTTTACTTTAAAGCGTTAGCTGAGTCCGTTTTTTGACAATCTGAACGAATAAAATCCGTTTTCTTTCAATATGAAGTTATTACAACAACATTCTACCCTTTACTAGATATCTTGAACGTTTAAGTTTATCGACCTATTTCAAAATAATACTCTAAAGTCGTATACAGATTAGTTGACAATAGAAAGACGATAAAAGGGGCAAGAATATAAACAACACATATATACAGTTGACGACATCACAGTTTAAGAAATTTGAAAATTATTTGATTGTCTTTTTAACAGCCGGTCTTCAATAAGAGACAAAGAAATATTATATGAGAGCTTCTAGCCATTACCTTATCGAGTCACACTGTTACTAGTTCTCCTTAATTGTATTGCAAAAATACGGGATTATGGCCAGGCGCATTCAGTGTTACTCTAAGCTCTTTAAGTCTAGATTAACCCTCTACATTCGGCCTCGATCGTTCGAACATTCGAACTCGCCATTAAGTCAACTTTCAGTCGTAATAAAATACTCCGAAATGGTTTGAATTTCGCTTTCTCATTCCTATTTTTTTTACGATTAGTTGTCAAAAAAGAGTGATCCGCTTAAGCTTGTTCGCCAGGAGAGAACGAACTCAAGATAAGAGCGTGCGGAAACTGCAAAAAAAGCTGACAGAAAAAAAAAAACAAAAAGGCAAGGCTTATATTCCAACACGAGCTAAAGAATTATCAAAAAAGAACCTTTCCCTCTTTTCTTAAAATGGTCAATTTCAGCTTTCTTTTTAGTTATTGTAGAGGAAACAAATAAGGTTTATATTCCCTTACCTTTTAATTCTGCAGCTCAGAACCAATGTAGCTAGACCTTAGCCAGCACTGACTTTGTGAAGGGATATCTCGTAGTGAAGTGAACCAAGTCAGTCCGCAGTTAAAAACTACACTGTTGATGAAACTGAAAACGATGCAAACTGATAAGGAAAATTTTAGCTCAGTTGCTTCGGGTTTACCTATCTGCCTTTTCTATTAAGACAATATTTGTTGTGTCAGCCGCCGAAAGCTAGAACAATAATTCTTCGATTCACAACTTTTTTTGCAAAACGTTTCTTCTCCGGACACTTCAACTGATGTTCTTATACGTCCATATGATACGTGGCTTGAAGTAGTATGATCTGAAGACACAGTTAAGTGCTACAAAACGTTGTGAATTAAGTCCTTTATAAAATAATTCCCACTGTCATATCGCCAGGTGCAAATATAACATGCGTTTAATGTAAACCTTTTCATTTCTTCCGACACTTAGATGACATTGAAGCAAACCCGCCTGACCAAAAATAAATTGTCTTGATTTGAGTCCGAAGAATATGACAAGGAAACGCGTATATTTTCTTTTGGATTTTAATAACAATTAAAAGAGCGTTTAATACATATACACTTTGAGGTTTCAAGTTTTTGAATTTGTTCCTTTGTCAGATTAACTGGTGAAAAATAGAGGCTGGCTATTGTTCTAGCTTCAAAAAACATAAAGAAACACAAAATAAGCCTAATACACAATACTTTCATATGATACATGATATCGGCGCAAATCTTGATGTTTGCAGAGTTCTAACAATGCGGCGTCGCCGTATAAAGTGAAAGTTGCACACTGCATAAGTCCGCAAATTAAAATCACATCCGTTCAGTGGAGTCGACTTATTGAAGTAGGGATATTTCCCTGCTTATCAGAGATCGCGGCCTTTTTTGATGTAACATATGCAGTATCAACTGCTCTTAAGAATAAACTGTGCCGATGCAAACAGTTTTGTTTATTGGCGCACAATATTACACAGAGAAGTATCAATCATTTCAACGACTGTTATTAACAGACTTGCGAGTTTATCTATATCTTTTTTGTAATAGCCGCGTTAATGCGTAGTTGTTCCAAAGAAAAACATGTAACAGTCAAATAAGTAATACCGGCCTATATTATAACTTCATCCATTTAAACAACAAATATTTGGGACTTGAAGGTGTGGCAATAAAAAGCGGCTTGGGTTTTCCCTTAGCTCTCACTATTAAACTTGAAATTTTGTTTCTCGTCTTCTAGAAAACGATTCTAAAGAGTTAGTCAGGTAAATTAACACAAAAACCCGATTGGATTGGATGTTAACGTATTGACATCGTATAAACAAATAAACAATTAAAAATAACGCCATAAAGGATATCGCCGAAGTCTGCTTTCCCGGGAGAAGAAGTCCACGAGTTTTCTACATTTTATAGGAGACAAATCTTGGCACTAATTTAGTTAAGTCGACTAGATCTTTTACTTTCTCCCAAACTTTTAATTTTTATGATTTTCTCCTTATTATTTTACGCTATTTAGTTTTCTTTATTTTAAAACCATCAGCGTTTAAATAAAATGGTATTATAATGCAATAATAAAAATAGATGTCGAGGAAGATTCTGATTAAAAAAATATGAGTAAATAATGTCGGCGCCTCTCATTCGACACCAATATGATTGATAAAGAGTTGTCACCATATAGGCCTATATATTGCTAGGCAACAAGGTGCAATTGTTCGTTTATTGATTTAGCTGGCGATATTTCATCATGTGGCACGTTTTGACCAACCACACACGCGCCAGCGAAAAGAATTGATAGACGGCCTGGGTTCGAGCCTGCGACTTTGATGCAGAATTTGCAAAGACACTTCACAGTCACTCCATCCCAGTGTATATCAATGATATTAGCACACATCTGTTGCTGAATAGGCAGGTAATTTTTCGTTGCCATTATTGTTCCGAGAAGCGAGCTGTGTGCTAAGAGGAACAAATAACGTCCATGGACAAATATCCGTGCATATTTTTCAAGCCTTATGGCGACTATTGTGTTTATCATACTTCAAAAGCCTTTCAAAATAAAGCCTCTCTGTTCGGGAGTTGAAAAATAGAATCCGATTGATTATTTAAGGTTGCTCAGACAATTCTCCAGTTCCCATTAATAAACTTATGAAAGCGGCTTTCATCAGATCAGAACAGAACACATACAAAGGACAGTGGCCCGAAAAACTGCCTTTAGATTATAAGTTTATTAATCTGGCGGAATTTCCGATTCATAAAATGGGTATCCCTAATATTATAAATTTATACACCATTCTCCCGGTTTTTTCGGTGTCGGCTTTTGCGTATATATTTGAAGGAAAACGGAACACTCCATGTAATGTTGTGCTGTTTTAGCAGGGACAGTAGAAGTGAGTAAGATTACAGGCGAAGAGGCAAGTGTAACTGAAAAAACTATAAAGCAGCTTAACTTTAAAACAGCACTGGAAATTTCTTTTTATCGAAAGCAATGTTCTTCAGTTCAAAGTGATTATATGTCGCTTCTCCTCCATTTAGTTCTTTATCCATCATTTTTGCAATATGAAGTTGTTGTGAAGGAAAGAAACTTTATTCACCCAACAAGCCAAACATCTCTCTTTCCTTTTTCCAGTTACCTATGCAGGTGGTTTGTTTCCAGCGCCTGATTCAAGTAAATACGGTATTTGACCAGAATCCATTGCCTTAATTTTCTAGGTATGTTGCACTTTATAGCAGGAAACGATTATTTTTACATATCATTCGAGTGTTTTGAGGTGATTTTTGAAATCAAATTAAAAACTACAAGCCCAGCAGTAACTTGTCAATTTGCGGGATACCCAAAAAAATTGCAAGCCTTAGCAGGAATTTGTCCAAACATAGTCTACAAACAAACCTCAGACTTCTGTGTTACTCCAGTGACTGCTCAAGCAAAAACTGGTAGTTAAAAATTAACCACACGATTGTAAGCTTCTTTTAGCTTCTTGTTACTTATATTTCTAGTTTTGATATTTATTCAGTTGTCTTTATGTGCTCTCGTAGTGAGAGAACCATAAGTTTTGTTTCTCATCAAAGCTCCGGTTCCTACTACTTAATCAGAACACTTCCTTCGTAAATTTTACATTAGCTAGAATTTGTACTTTTCTTTTTATTAAAAATAAAACATATATTTTGTAATTACGATAATTTCAGATCCATTTCCGTCTTAGATGTAATGTACATTTTAAATATTATTACGATGAAAGTGTGAAAGTAATTTATTTACAGTTAATTTGACATTCTTAAAGTTAGTTTTTAAAGTCAGTTTTTTCATATAATAGCGTTTTATTTTTAGGTTTATTTCATTTTATTGTATATATTTTGATTATGCATTTTTAATCTAAGTTAGGAATTTTCCAAAACCACATTGAAAGTCAATGAAAGTCTTCCAATAAAATATTATTATGATTTATTAAATATGGATGTGAAATAACAATATTTACCAAGTAGAAAAATAATATGGGAATTAATTAGGAGAAATCGAAAAAAGCTAATTCTCAAGTTCTACACCCCAGCCCCACCCCCACCTTCGTAATTCACCTCGTCACTCATTTAATCTTTCTTGCAAGCAATCAATTGGAGAAACAGACTAAAAATAATAACAACACTAATATTTAGTATATCTCAGAAAAAACCAGCATTAGGAACGACCATTATTTTTTGGTGGGGGTATGAAAATATTGAAATAAAAATTGTTTGCAGGGCCTAGAAAGACAAAATAAATTGTTTGTAAACAGGATATTATAACAAAACATAGGTGGAATTTCGAAACAAAATGTTTGCAAAGGTGCATTAACTAAAAAACGTTTGCAGATGAAACTATTTTATACCCCCCCCCCCCCCTCCAAGAAAATTATGGTCCGTCCCTTTGCTTTTACCCACCAATCTCTTCACTCCCTTGAATAAGCACTAACCTCCCCTTCTCTACCAACCCATTAAAAGACAAAAATAGAATGGAGGAAGGACACCATTACTACCACGTATGGATGGTGCAACAACAAGAAAACATTTCCAGACTTTATTATCCTTGTTACGTTATTCTAAGGCTGCATTCTATATTGTATTTCAAAACTCTGCCTTTTTTTTAATCTACTTTGGCCGAGTCATCCCATTAACTTGTAAGAGGGCTATATGATTTATTTCCACTACACTTTTGTAAAAAGTCTTGTGGCCTGTGAAAGCAAAATAAAAACCTTCATATAGCGTTTATGAAGTATTTAGAAAGCTGTTAAACATCTGAGCAGCTATCCCAACGTACCTTTCCGACTGCTGTCAGTGTTTTATTTCATGCCGTAGTTGTGTCTCAAAATGCAAAATAAAGTAATTTGATGGCCTAATTATTATCGTAAAAGCTTTATTAAAGGGGCAGTATCATGAGCATCACTTTGAAAAGTCAAAAGAAATATTTACATTTATGAAAACCCAAAAATAATGGTCTAGCTTTGTTAATAATGACTATAACAGTCCACTAAAGTAACAAAAGAAGTATTATCATGAGTTATAAAGGCATGCGATTTCAATCAAAAATACTCTGCGCATGTGTCTTGGATAAATCGTTGTTAACTAATTACACTTTGCTCTCCTTGGAATTATTCACTTTATATGTTCACCTTGATGTTCTAGGCGCATCTCTCGGATAAGTGAAGCTGTTTAGTCATAATTTACCTCCGTTAGGCCACAAATGTATCGAAATCCCCACGATACTGCCTCTTTAACTCCACCCAAAAGGCCTTGGAAAAGAAGTATGCCCCCGTGGGCTTAATAGACGGCCTTTTAGTTTACAGTATTTATATATGATGTGCTTAAATTAAGATCAAAGTTATTACTTACTCTTCGAAAACAATGAAAATATTTTATCTGTTTGTTATTATTGTTAGTATGCCTGAAGCCACATTGTGGTATGCAACCATATGAAGTATCTACCATGCACACACAAATAAAGACGTCCCTCTCTACTGCTGCGTTACATCTTTCTGAATGCATCTCTTACATTGGAGATGATCGTCTTCCTAGTTCTCGCGTTGTGTCTTCTGTGCCAAGGTAAGTTTGTTTCAGTGTGTTCTGATTGGCAGACCTTGGCACGCGACTTCGGGGTAACATGGGAAGGCATGTGCGATTGACACTCCTGAGACCGCCGCGGCATTCTTTGTTGAAAATGGCGTAAATGCAGGGATTGATAGCTGAATTGGCATGACCAAGGAACAAACCAAGGAACATCACACTTGCAGGGGGGCAACTTTTGACAATAAAGTACATAAACAGGTAGGTGTAGTACGGCAGCCAGCAAAGTCCAAATACGATTACAACAGTAATAAGCATTCTGAGGACGCGCTTTTTGGTGACAAGCTCGACAAGTTGGTTTGGAGCGGTTAAGTTCCCTGGAACCTGCCTTTTCCATACTTTTCGTACAACAGCTGTGTATAACACACTGATTGCAGCAAGAGGCAAAGCGTACAATAACGTTAACAAAAATAAGGTGTAATTCCTGTGGGAGTACTCTCCGTCAAATGCCGGAGACCACTGCTCGATGCATTGTAGGTTGCCGTCCTCTGTTTCGATGACTTTCATGGCGTACAACATTGGTGAAGCGATGGCGATTGACACTAACCAAATGAAACCATTGGTGAAGGTCGACAGTGACTTGCTAAAGCCCATTCTTAACGGGTAAAACACTGCAAAGAACCGATTAACGGCTATAGCGATGAGGATTAAGACAGAGCAAGCCATTGACAGGCCTTGAACAAAGACAATAATCTTGCAGAAAACAACTCCACCGGCTCCGTCAAACCAGACAATTTGCTGGCCGGCGGCCTTTTTGATGTGGATCCAGATCTCGACCGTCATGTTAAAAAGAGACGTTAGCAAATCAGCCATTGCCATGGAGACGATGAATTGATTGATGGCAACTGATCGTAAGCGGCGGTCTTTAACCATGATTATAATGACCAGAATGTTTCCTAAGGTTGATATTACAAAGATCAGAAGGTATGCGGCTGTTTTAGCGATCTCGGTCGCTACTGCTGAAGGAAGTTCGGAGCCTGCACAAAAGCTGGTGTTGTTGAACATGACTATCTGGAAAAACAACAACAATAATAATAATAAGGCGAATTAGTGTGTCACGAAGCCATATTTAAGAAGAAAACAACGCGCATACTTTAAGGGGCTTTGTCGCGGATTTGACCAGATTTTTGAACAGCTAAAATTCATGATATTTATGTCGCAAGAAACCCAAAAATAATGGTCCATTTTTATTACAAATTGCTATATTAGAGCACTGAAACTATTAACGAGCGTCTTGAAAAATTAAAGTTGTTTCCGGGCACCTTCAATTTATCGATATTTTTAGCCGAAGCTTGCTTTCTATCCGAAAACTAAGGTTATATCTTCCTTTAGATGTTCAAAGACAATGCTTTTAATGGATTAGTTGCATATCACTTATTCCTGAACAGTTTAGACTCAAAATCTGCGAAATTTCCGTGACGTACCTCCTTAAAAAAGTGTCAGGTATCAAAAACGATATTTGGTTTCAATGGTGTGTAAGAAGCTCATCTAAATGCTGGAAGGTTGGAAGGTGAATAGAGCGACGCTTTAATTTCTCAATTTCAGTTTAACATTTTACTTCAACTAAAATGACGGCCTTTTCTTATATAACTGATATATTTAGAAAGTTTGCATTTCCCATACGTTAAAGAAGCACACACTTTTCAAGTCAGACAAAACACTTTTAAGGTGGAAAACTTCCACTCTAATTTCTTTGCCCAAATTCAAAACATTTAAAAGGAAATGACTTTAAAGAAGGAACTCGATTATGTACTGTATTGCGTATTAAACAAACAACAAGATTACGCATTGACACCACCTTTCATCTTTTAAATGAAACTGGTGGAAACATTTTTTTCTCAAAATGCTTATCTCACAGATCACGTAGCTAACATTTCTATTTTTGGTAACAACTTCCTCAAAAATATTTTTCGGTTGGGTTCTATCACCCGCATGGGATTAGATTAGTTCATTAATTTCACATCGTAAGGAGAAGAAGAAGAAGAAAAAACAACAAAAACAACATTATAAACAGCAGTAATAATGAACATCATTGAAATGATTACTGACTATCTTTGCAGCTTACACTCGCTCGTATTCTGTTTTGATCAAATGAATATACCATTTGTTTGTTTTGTTTTGGGTTTGCTTTTTGTTACTGTTCATCGTTTAGATATGAGCTTTCGACAAGAGGAAATTTTTCACCTTTTCTTCTGAATGAAATCTTCAAACCCAAGAGGAAAAATGGCCCTTCATGAAATATGAACAAAGTTAAAAAGTCAATTTAGGCCAAATGCTTTTTACAGCCTGAAAAACCCAACTATAGCTACATGGTTAAAGCCAGATTGCTTATTCATTCGGTTATCACATAACTGTTTCACTTACCGCAGAAGCAAAATCCCGCGGACGAAAAAACCAGGAACGCCTCTAGATTGCTCGAATAAGTAACACCCCTCGTGATATTTGTAGAAGAGTGGTTTGAACTGATCGAGAATGATCGTTCGGTCAACTTCTCTGCGGTTCTGTCAAGTTTTGCATTAGGAGTTTGTGTACTGTCAAGAGTTCGTTTGACATCCACATCCAGCTCAGCTGTTGAAACTTATGCGTTTCGCTGTGGCTTCCGCAATTGTTGTCTTTCCTTAAGTACAAAACTGTCTTTGGAAGAATATGATGTCGACGACACGCTAGAACTTCTAGTCTTTAAACGCCGTTGGGGTAATATTAATTAAATCCTTGGCGAACTTGATATTAAAAATGGCAATTCACAAGGTGCTTCGAAATATCCCCAACCGCCACATTTTCTTTTTTTTTTTTTTTGATGAAAGGTGATTTTAATTGGACAGTGGGATTATATTTACTTTTAAAGTAAACTGTTGTTCCTACCCGGAAAAGGTAACTTAAAAGCGATCACTCAAATTTATAAAATTTGCAAGCAATTTTCTCAACGTATTTCATGCCAGAAGCAAAAGAGATTTTAAAAGCTTAAAATTTCTCTTGCTTTGAATGAATTGGATTATCCAAATGGAAAATACTATAAAAATAGTTTATAAATGTCATAGTAAAATGTAAAGTTAATTTGCAAGGAAAACGCTGTCTTTTTTTGTTGTTTTTGTCGGTTTTGTTGGTTTATCGTTTATTGTAGTTCTGTTACCCTTGGAAACGATCAGTACTTCGACAATCTATAAACGTGCAAGTTTCCGTTACTCTAAAAAGAAAGACTTATCTATCCGATTTTAGAAAAACACTTTCGAAGATAGAAAGCTATTTTGTCTGACCGCCCTCGCTAAATAGAAGTGTTTCTTCTTTTTTTTAAATACGTCATATATACTGACGGACTAATGGATGAAAAGTACCGAAAGCAATTATCATCCCCTCCAGATCCGGAACAGTTTGGCAATTTTAATAATACCATGGCTCTTGTATACCTCTCATCAATAACAATTTGATTTTGTCGCTGACGCAACCAAACTGACATAAATTAAGACCACCAGGTCAACAAAGTAAATATTGAAGAAGTTCCCTTTCCGAAAGCCTTTTTCACGGAAACAGCTTTTGGGAAATTTAGCTTAAACTCCTTAAAAACGGCAGCACATAAGGCTGAATCGAACAGGATTTTGTGTAATTCTACTTGAAATTTCAAATGTACTTTCAAATGTATTCCAAAAACCCCCTGCATGGATAACTAAGCGATGAATGTCATTTTGGGCAGTCAAAGTTAGTATATATATCACTGTTTTTGTATAACACGATACCAAGTGGTGTTCTTGAAATATATGAAGACTTATTAGGCGTCTCACTATGGTAAGACGCTAAAACCATAATGTATGGTTTGTCCCTAGCGCAAATTAAGCCGGAAGCCGTGTCCGCTATAGTCTGCTGACTACATACTGAATTTTTTTCTCACTTTACTTGCTTTGCTGAAAAGGGTTTCGGAATACTGTATCCACAAACAAGTAATTTTTGCTGCTTTTTCCCCTGAGTATTTTAGATTTGATTGAAGCTGTCGGTCCAGAGATGTTTCGTAGATTGCATACTCGGCGTTAAGGGATTTATTTAACAAGGCAATATTTTCAGCTGGTCTTTTCTTTAAAATGCCTTGTGCATGAGTTTTATCGATCGGAGCAGTGAATGTCGAGTGCCTTGCGTAAGCTTGTAACAATTTAACTAATAGTTTTTTGGTGGCTTCGCTTTGAAAAAAACGGTATTGTGAGAAAAAATATAAACTGAATTTTACCATGTTCCCAAAACTGGCATAAGGTAAAATAATCGCGGAACTTTTCATTTCTATATATGCTTAAAATAACTGACTCATGTCCATGATTGACTTATAGAGTTGAAACACAACCCAGTTTAGCAAAGAATTTCCTTTTATCGTTACGAACAAGTACGTATTTCTTTCCCAATCATTCAATTTATCAGGATATTGCCAGCAGCAAGGAACTCAGACTAAATGGCGGACAACGAACTTTTGATGCTTTGAAAGTGTGTTCCTGTTTACGGACAATCATAATACGCTTTCAAAGTACACAAAGTCATTGAATTGTCACTGAAGGACACTAGTTTTTATTACAAATTTATTGGTTGATAGCGTCATAGTTTTTATTACGAATGCGGAAATAAAATGTGTGACGTTTCTTCTGCGACAGGATCTGAGTGCATTACATGCAGTTGGTTTGCTTCTTGTGTTAAGGGGGCATTATACCTGAATTTGAATGTAATTTTAAGAGGGTTAAATTGAAGAAAGAAAAAAATTGAAACACGACCAGACAGTTGAGCCCACGCAAGAGCACTCCAGGTTGTCAGGGGACTGTCTTGTGTCCGTCTACCAATTTTTAACTAAAACATTCTAGTTTTAAAAACACAATTAATCTCCAATATTTCTTATTTCTCTAAATTTTACTAATCCTTTGCGAAAAGAAAAACTATTTTCTCCCAACATCCCCAAAAATCACCCAAAAATTTACAAAGCACCGTTAAACATTGAAGCGCGAACGAAATACTTTTAAACCAGTGTTGAGGTGTAAAAAAACGACCTTCGGATAAGACTGCAAAACAGCCGCTTTTTCTCTATAGTCGTTGGAAAAAACGCTTATCGAAGGCGCGAAGCGCTGAACGTACATTGAGGCGCGAAGCACCGATCGTCCCGCGAGCCTTTTAGCGTCTCTCCCCCCGTCTCACTGACAGCTTTTACATTGACTCCAGACCTCTCGCTCTCGTTCGAAGACCGAGCACGTTCGCAAAAGATACGACTGTTTTGCAGTCTATTCGGGTATAAGTTAATACAATTGGAACTGTTCACTTCACTACAACAGTTTTCTGATAAAGGATTCCAAAGACGCCTTGGATTCTGCGCGTAATGTTATGAGAAATCGCTCGAGAACAATTCGTCATTAACAGGTACTAGTGATGTTTTGAAAGGTATCAATTTTGAGAAAGTTTTCGCATTGCACGAGCCTTACGGCTTGGACATCCACTAGCAGCTTTTCTAGACCTCAAGCGTGCATTAATTTCTTAAAGAACATGGAAAACAATCTTGTAGTAGGTAAGTAAATTTAAGATGAATAGCCTGTCAGGATTGTGGGTAAAAGTCGTGGGTAGCAAAAAAGTCTTTAAAAAAATACTAAACAAAAATTTGTGACAAATTAAAATAGTTCGTGCATGGCTAGTCTGACGCCGAGTTCGTCCCGGCCAAGGGACTCTTCAGAGGCCTTTCTGCTTAGCAATTTGTTGGGGTGTCTGTAAAACCAGAAATACCACGAAACACCCCTGGAACGCCAAATGTTTTTAAACACGGATAAACAAAATGGTTTAATTAAATTTAAATAAATTTTAAATATTAAAATAAAGTAAAAATATTAAAGAAATAGGTAAAATGAAATAGAGCATGGTTAATGCTTAGAATTTTGCGATCAGATTGATCGCTCACAAATGGACTTAACTGAAGATCTCTGATTCGTTCCCCCAAAAGGCCTGTCCTGTGGTTAGCATAACATGCAAATGGACACTTGTGTAGCTTTCAGACTTTAATAACATCTTATGGGAAAAAAAGTAATGTTGATATATATACATTTTTTAACACCTTAGAATAGTTACCCATTTGTACAACCGTTTGTATTAATTAAGTTATTTCAGAATTCATAAAGTGAAAATGAACTTTATCTGAAGCAAAATTTCTGCTGTTCTTATAAATTAATACTACACTATTTGAAGATACCGTTAAAGGACCCTATAGTTAGCCTCCGCCATTTTCGATACCATCGAAATTATGAAAACTGTATGGTGAAGCGAAATCTTGTTTCGCTGCTTTGAGATGTGTTACTGGAAGTCTGTTTAAAGGGGCTAGGTCACGGTATTTTAGGTAATTCTATTTATTTTCGTTAATTAAGAGCTCTAAACTAAATTGACAGAGCAAAATTCTTTTATTGGCAAAATCACGGCCACATAATAAACAAGGGTGAATTTCGAGCATTGTAAACGTCACTTTCATACAAACCGAGATGAACTTGAAAAAAAGTCGGGCTGACATTTTTCAAGTTTACCCGAACGCAATCCGTTTTAATCTTCTCGAATTTTGCCCATCCATGCCCTTTGTTGGCTTTTCTGTGTTTCTTTTGAGTTCTTCTACAGTTTTAAGCCGCTATCGTGATATTTCAGTAAATCTATGACCAGTTGGTCAGTGCCGAAATTGCCTAAAATTGCGTGACATAGCCCCTTTAAGAGCATTTAGCAGCTTCACAGTGATCTCTTTCATTTAGACTCGCTCGGCATAAAATATAATACCGAATCTCTTGGATGTAACAAAAACAAAGGCGTGGCTGACAAGGGTCCTTTAAGTTCCAAGAGTAAGGACCCCAAAGTAATGAAACTCCTAAGGTAGCGATAAAATGTCACAGTTGTCACTAAATTCTGGAAGTAGCGACTCTCCGAAGTAACGAAACCCAGAAAGTAGACACTTCAAACTGCAACTTGTTATGACCAATGGATTAAAGGACTACAACTTGTTGAATCAAAATATTACTATATGTTTTTAGTTGCCCGTATTGCAGAGGCAATAAATTACTCTTTTGATGTAATATAAATTCTTTTCAACAAGACTTATCCTTTTCTTGCACTTTATATTGACAACATTTTCATTTAATTGAAATGAGTCGGCTGACATGTAGGGCGCTTTTCATTTGACAAAAAACTTTCGAAATTTCGTAACGGTACGCAACGGTAATTTCGAATGGTACGGAAATTTCTTCGAAAAACTCTCAAGAAAATTTGAAAGGCATAAGGTTTCCAAAATGCGACCTTTCAACCGAAAATTTTGAATCTTTGGCGAGTAAAGTCGAATGGCACTGAGATTTTGGGAAATAAAAATTCGAAATTTCGAAAATTTAGGTATAGCTTGAGGTATACCTACCTCGAGGTTGTCTTCTTTTTTGAAATGTTTGGTAACTTTTCTATTCTGGTACAGTCAACCGGAAAAAAACTGTTCCATTCTCTATAAGAAATTTCTTGAAGTACAAACCGGATTTTCTGGATGAAAAGAAAGCGCAACACGAAAGCTGATAAATCCAAAAGTTAGGAGGGTCGTTACATTTACGGTAATAAAAAATTGGAAAAGTTCTTTTTCCAGTATGTCTATGTTACACTACAAGACTACAAAAGCAGTAATTTAACAATTATAATAAAGACGATCGTATAAAGCAAATAGTAGTTAATAATTATTAATTGTAGTATACCAGTATACAATTTATATTAATTAAGCATGTAGACACTAGCTTCCTGTATAGGCGTAGCTGTTGTAGCTAGTACTGTAAAGTATAAATTTACATATATTGTGAAATAAAAATCAGTCTGGATTGTAAGCAAGCTGTGCTGATATACTGTGTGTTACAAAACATTGTAAGTTTCGTAACAGCAAGAGTTTTGGTTCGCAAAAATCATGGCAATGAACTAAACTAAGTCCTCGTTTTCCAGTTTCCGACTACAAATTGAGCTATCTTTAGTTTATGTAGGTTTCTAGTAATTTTAAACTAATTAAACTGGAATGTTCTGTTCTTTCCAAAGTAAACCTGTGATCTCAGCTCATAAGCTAGCTTCATATTTCACAACAACACTTTCTATTGGCATAAGGTTCGTGATGGCCTCTTTTGGGAAAGTGTTCCATTGAAGACCTGTGGCTGAGAACTTTCTTAATTCAACTGATACAGATGTAAATACCGTTGTAATTATAACTTTCAGCCTAGTAATGTTGAATTTGCTGATAATATTACATTTTAAATTAGTTGTAAACTCACTGATGTATTACATTAAATGAATTGCCTACTTAGTCTTTTCACTTACTACATTACTTACTAACTAACTAACTAACTAACTAACTTACTTACTTACTTACTTACTTACTTACTTACTTACTTACTTACTTACTTACTTACTTACTTACTTACTTACTTACTTACTTACTTACTTACTTACTTACTTACTTACATGTACTTACTTATTTACTTAGTTACACTTAGTTACTTACTTTCTTACTTACTTACTTGCTAACTTACTTTGCTCACTTATTTACATAATCATTTATACTTGCTTTTTTTCCTCACTTATTAACAATTAGACTACAAGCCCGAGTTTTCTATGAGCAAATAGTCAACAAGGCGCAGCCGAGTTGACTATCGCTCATAGCAAACGAGGGCGAGTAGTCTAATTGTTTTAGTAGAAACTCTAAAGGATTTCAGTCCAAAACCTACAATATTGTGCACTTTGAAGACAAAAAAACAAAAAAAAATACCGCTTAAAGAGCTACGCGAGTGCGCGACTGTTTTCTATCGGCGAATAGAGGATTCACATCCTTTCAACCCACTAACCATTTGAAAAACTTTAAGAGGCTGCTTGCAGAGGCTAAAATTCCATACATAGTTATGATAGAATGCCATCTCCCATTTACACGCCCTGCAAAACTATGGGCATTGTCCCAACATCAAATTATATATTAAGGTAACAAGTTCTGTCACTGCTGACTTCTGTTTAGACTAAATCAACAATCTTTACGAAATAGACATTCGCTGAAAGAAAAGCGATAAACATTTTGGTAACAATGTTATTAAAGCTATACTAAACGTTTTAAAACATCAAGAGCATCATCAGAATATGGAAACTGCATAAAAATCTGGATACGCCGTTCTTATATTTTATGCTTGTATAGAATAAATTAGATAACTTCATTTCTCCCAGGAGTAAGTAACGTTATGTCCTACGACATACATTCATTTTTCACTTTTAACTAAATTCGAGCGGCAGAAAGGAGACGGATTTCCTCTATAATTCTATGAATCCAATGAATTGGGAAGATCGTTGCGTCATCCTTTGGTTTCATAGTCTTAGATGTCTTTATATTTACAAATCTGACATGAAATATTACTTGAGATTGCTTTACTTTTTTTATTTGTTTTTGCGCAGTGTAAGGCTCTTGGCATTTAAAGTCCTGTTGTAGAGAAAGGACGCATATTGACGGACACAATGGACATTAACCAGACGGCCTAGATGGGGGTGCTGGAATCTCAATTATCAGTTATCAGTTTCGGCAATTTCTCGACTATCAGTTAAAATTTCAGCCCATTTTTAGCTTTAGCCAGATTTCGTGGGTTACAGATCTCAGGTATCAGTTACTTGTACAAAAGTCTATTTTTCAATGACTATCCAGCATATATGAGAAACATGTTCTCGTTCCGTTCTACTTCATACAACCTGCGTGGAAACTATATACTGGAAATGCCCAAACCTAGAACTACAACTTTTGGTCTCCACTCCTTTACATATCTGGCAACAAAAGAGTGCGATTCTCTACCTAATTTTATAAGGCTATGTAACTTATCTGACTTTAAAAGGCACATCTGCAAAGCCAATTCATGAAGCATGTAAATGACAATTTTTATAATTAGTTAATATAAGTCAATTTTAAATATGTAAATAGTAATTTTTATTTTTATTTTTTGTTATTTATTTTTCGTTCTCGGAAATATTAGCTTGTCAAGCTACTCTAAATTCGAGTTTAAATAAAGTTTTATTATCATTATTATTATTATTTATTATTATTATTATTATTATTATTATTAATATTATTATTATTATTATTATTATTATTAATATTATTATTATTATTATTATTATATACAAGCAGCAATTTCTCCATTCTGATTGGCTAAGAACACGTCAATTTATCCCAAACCAGTGCAAAAAGTGTAATAAGCAGTGCAAAACGGTGTAATTGACAACAGCCTCATGAAAAATACATCTTGAACAACTGAACAAAATGGCGGACGAAAGTGAGACAAAATTTAAACTTAATAACGCAATTTTAATTAAAAGACTTGAAAACGACGCAAAGTACAGAAGAACAACAAACATTACTTACTGTAAAAGACGTAGAATTATCAAAAAGGCAAAGAGGACAAGACATAAACTAAACTCGAAATAAACTCACGGCCGACGGCCGATAGTAAATTAAAATTCTCGCCGAAACATTGCTTCACTTCTCTGAAGCGAAACGCGAAGAAGTACTGACCAGACTTCCAAGGAACCGGTTACCTAGTTTTGAACACAGAAGGAGCAAGAATTTCATTTCATGATTGTTTAATAATAGCCGAAGCTTGTTTATTTAAAAGCTCACTCAACAACAAAAGTCACAAAAGATAGTTTAACAACTGTAAGAGGCAAAACTAACCTGTAAAACGTCCAGTGAAATCAGGTAGCAATGCGGAGTTGTAGCAGAGTGCTCATCTGTACTAAGAAAATCCGTTCGGTAGATTTTTATAGTTCAGTATTTCAGTTCGGTATTCTAGTTTGACTAGTTTGTCAGCTAGAGCAACATGTGTTGAACTGAGGTTGATTTCTGTTCGGGCGAACACAAACACAGCACGGATAAAACGTACCAAAAAAAATACCTCTCAGCCAAGAACAGCAGCAGAACCTTAGGAATTTTTTCCTTGCTTTGTCATTCACATTCTTCAAATTCAACGGCCAAAAAGAGTCAAAAGACTGTTCTGAAAACTTTTCATGCAGCACTTCTAGAGAGTGAATAAATATTTACGCATGAATTCACACGTCAAAATTTTTAGCCAGGCGCTACTCTGAAGTTGTCACGAAAATTATCAAAGCGTGACCGAAATTGTCGCTTGTCACAAGCGACAATTTCGGTCACGCTTTGATAATGCGGGCTCGTGCAATTTTGTTAGCCTTTGAAAAATTTACTCGTGCTTATTTATTCTAAATTGAACTCGAAATCATGTGATTACTGGTACTTATTATTATTATTATTATTATTATTATTATTATTATTATTATTATTATTACGTGTCATTTCTCAGCTGACAGTTAAAATTTTAATCAATTCTCAGCTAGCAGTTAATCCTCACTCAGAACCTCTAACAAACCATCAAAATCACCCTATCATTTCAAAGAACACCCAAAACATGCATTTTTATGGGACATTTTGGGCGCCGCTCTTTCATGGTTGAAATGAAGAATCACCAAAACGTTCAAACCAGATCAGTTATTTCAAACATCTTGTTACGAAATAATAACACGCTAGGCTTTTTTGGTAGCTTTTATAATCTGATGATGAATGATCTTGATGAACACTAGAACCTTTAGTATGTTCTTAATTACATTTTTACCTATTCTTTTGTCAATCTTTAGGTATTTTCAATCTTCTTGAAACTCCTCAGGCTAAGACCACTATTTCCCCCAGTATGGGACAAGTTGGTCATTTCCACGGACCGGCTGTGTACACGAACAAGCGGTTCAGCAGCAAAACAAGGAATACAGTGGCAAATGGCTTTGAAGCCGTTTCGGAAATCTCGACTGAATGTAAGGTAGATGAGTGGATTCAGGGCGCAGTTAATGCAAGCAAAAAAAAGTGACAAGAAATTAGCAGTTGGGTTATATATACATTGCGCTTTGCTGAAAAGTGAAATCATTATGTTAACCTTCATTGGAAGCCAGAACAATGCGAACGTCAGCACTGCCACGATGAGCATCTTAAGCACGTTCTGTTTGGCTTTTAGCTCCACCTGTTGATTGGCTGTCGTCACCTGTCCTGGAATCTTTCGCATCCATATTTTGTAGATGATGGCGGCGTACAGAATGATGATTTCCAACAGTGGTAGAGCGTAAAAGATGATGAATTCAGCCGTTGTGTAGATAGTATTGACATACATTGGAATGGCCGGTAGCCATAATTCAACACAATACGTCGTACCACGGAATTCAAATAGGTTACGCACGTAAAGAAAGATTGAAGCTGGCAATGCAGGAACTAACCATGCCGCAGCGATCAGCCGGATTGCTCTGCGGGAATCGATTAACCTTTTCAGTGGAAAATATATGGCGATGAAACGATCGGCTGCAATCAATGCAAGTGTCAAAATGGCGGCATTGATCGTACAAGCTGAGAGGAATGCCTGAATCTTACAAAGAATCTTACCTGGCCAACCTGTAAGTTAAAAACCAAGCAAAGGAATCATGAATGCGTTAAGATTCATTAAATCTAATACAACTGTATGGGCTCCATAAAAAGAAAACACTCGATTGCAATGCTATACTGACAAATTCCATACATTAAATTGCCAGATGGCCCTCTTAACCCGAGTTTTCGAGCCTCTTATCTATGGTAAACTTTTAAATCAAAAATAAATTGTCAAATTGATGTTTTTCGCGGTAGTGTTTGTAAAAAAAGGCTTAACAGAAATATGAAAATGACAATACAAAATCGCATAAAGCCTGTTTTTGAAAAAAAATCATTTATAGTCTGGATGGCAATACAATTGATATATCTGGAAAAAGTGTGTGTTAGCTAGTCTCACCTAAGCCACTTGGAGTACGTGTCTAACCTTCGGTGGAATAGACATGACTATCATTATGAATTACCTATAATATTTTTTTAAATATTAACATTAATTAACATTAATATTATTTATTGCCTCTTTTTACTTGTATATCTACAGTGAAACCTGACAACCAGACACTTTACGTGCACTTACCGGTGACAACAAACCCGAGCTCTGGTGCTATTCTTCCCTGGATGTCCGGTGTTATGTTGAGCAGCATGATCAGCAGGTTGACAACGCACAAGTTCACGATGAAGTAGTTAGTCGGCATATGCATGCGTTTGTTTTTCTTTATTATCGCAATCACGATAACATTGCCAATGATTGAAAAGATGATAATAACGAAAAAAGAAGAGACCTGAAGCCATATTTCAGTCTTAGTGAAATGGGCGGATTGAAACATGGAGAGGCCGGCCGTCCAACCGCTGTGGCATTTAAGCTTGTGGTGTTGTTCGCCATTCTTTAGACACCTTTCCGTCCAAGTACAATGGTAAGGCTAGTTTTCTATCACACGTTTTACATTAAGAAAGAATCGTGTTCTCTGCGCAAAAATAAAAGGAAATAAAACATTAGTAAAAGCCACACAAAAATCTTTTTTATAACAATAAAGATTTCCTTAAAATTCTATTGATATATCTTAAAAACCTCTCCTTTCTCCAATATAATATAGTAAGACATGTATTTTTAAAGTTGATGATGTAATATATAATACAAATAAAATTGCAGTCAAACGTGCCTCGCATGTTTTAGCACTTTTTTCACTTCCAGAGCGGGGCAATCAGCTGTTAATTTTGCAATTTATATGAAAAAAATAGTTATGATGGCAGCAGGAATTCGAACTTTTGCAAACAACTTGCATAGATTGGACAAAGAAAAAAGAAAAACGTGACACTCACATTTACAAAAAGTGCTTTTACCACACGCTTCAAAAATCAGTTCATGTTGGGATATTAAAAAGGAATATTTTTCCTGCAGGGAAATCGTGAACCATAAGTTCCCAAACGAATTTTAATCGTTTTACGGACGTACGGAGGGGATGGCCGACTAGGAATTATCCGGAATATATTCGTATCCAGAGTGACGCCAATTAAATGCATCCTTGATTTAAATGTTATAAGTTGAAATTTGGAAAGGAATAAGTATTGTCATATTTGAAGACGTTGCTGACAGCCTTGGCCTGGTTCAAATATGCCCATTAGAGGAACTTATAATTTGATGGTGAAACATGAACATAATGCGACCGACCTATCTAGTTAAAAAATTACGCATAATTAGTTGATATAAATGTTCAACTTTTCCTCAGCTGTATTAAATTCGACTTATTGGAAGTTTAGGCCTCTAAACTGGCGCTCATTTCGTCAAAGTGAAAGGAAGAAAATATGTCGAAAATATGACGAGAATGATTTTATTAGGCACGTGAAACGTTTGCTCGTTTTGGTCAAATATTGGGAGCAAAAAGTGAACACATGCAAAATTTCTTTGAACATATACATACAAATAAAGATTTTTTTCCAGCTTATTATCTTTAATTGTTAAAATGATATTTTAGGCCACTGTGGATATCCTTTTCACTTAAAAGTAAGACGCATTGCCCATTACATGAATGGATGCTCTAGGAAACGTTCTTATCTGCGTATCCTTTGGCTTATATATTGTAAAATCCTTACTTACAGAGTTACTTCCTATTTACACGTTTTGAAAAGAGCAAACAATGTAAAAAAAATGTCTTTCAGAGTTGAAGAATAATTCAATAGTCGAGATTAAAACTCATCGAGATTAAATATCAAGAATGTAGTAGCTTGTATATGCCTGAAACACTAGAAAAGAAAGAATAGAGCAATAGTCATTTATTCTTGAAATTCATGCGGTATTTGATTAGTTTGACGAACTTTGACAAACGCACACAGGGTCAAATGAACAAGTTTTGTGACACGTTAAAGAAGTAATGTCACAATAATTGACTTTTTTAATGACCAAAATTACTTCTAGATCGAAGGAAATTTCAAAGGGAACTTCAGTAGAACTTCTGAAGCGAAGGGAAAATGCGACTTCCGTAGGAAACACTGTGGACTACTATGATCATAAAAAAACAAAGATAGTTGGGAATGATAGACATTGGGGTGGATCATTAACCCAAACTTGTGGTAGACATAAAAAAACATGCTCAAACAAGAAGTTTATACACCAAATCAACTGTTGAAAGAGAAATGGAAAAACTAACAGCTAGTACGCACCCAAATTCGCCACACCAAGGAGCTTGTTAAAATTGTGACTGCCGAATCAATCCGTTGTGCATCAATCTCTTAACTTGACAAAATAATTCTAACAGAGCGCTTTTGCCTTGGGTACGTTAGCGGTGTTTACTAGTTTACTTTTGTGTTTGCTGATCATGCATAGCCTGATATGATTTGTCCACAAAATACGATACAGCAGGATCTAACCAATTGCAACAAAAATTTCGTTCCTTTCAGCCAATCAGATGCAAATCCGAATGCTATGGTCACTTGGCATGTTCAACGTGTCTGTTTCGATAGTGTTGTCATTAGCTTACTTCTCCCTTTTGGAAGGTAATGATTGACTTTGTGACTAGAATGTACCTTAGTTTTGTGACAGCTATTCTTAAATGTTTCTTCTAATTGAATTAAGATCAGCCAACGTGTATTCATTATGTATAATTACATCCTGACTTTTCACAGATCTTAAAATAAGACGACGAGGTCGACCATTGTTACTTAAAATGTGTTTGCGCTTTCATTGTTAGGCAAGCACAGTTTCGTCAAAGGAGATAACAATTTCACGTTTGAAGAACTGAACTATTTGTGCCAATAGTTGAAATGTTTTCATAACAAAAGTCTTCCCTTAGAAATTGCTCTTTATAAGTCGCGCTAACGCGTAGCCAGCTGTCGGAGAAAAAGCAATTTAAATTTTGCAAAGACGGCCGGATTTTATCTTCATAGCGTAACAGCATCCGTGAATAATAAAGAGGTGCAATTAAAAGCACGCTGATCTTGAGAAGGACGAATTGCACAATTTTCTCACAGCAAGAAGTTCATATTTTTAGAACTGTAATTTGCTTGTGTTGTTTTCTGATAAAGTAATTATTTTCAAACTAATGTCCTGCCAATGCCAACGTCAATTATTTATGGCGGTTCTCATTTCTGGCAGTTTTTAAAACGACTAGATCATGCTGTTTGAAGACAGCACAATTTTTGGCGTCGTTTGTTTTGTCTACGGTAAAGATAAAAAATGGCACGCAACACGAGAGAATATTCTTGTAAAGCCCGAGCCGCAAGCTTATGGATTGTCCCAAACTTTCTTTCGTGTTTTCGTCAGTTCAAGACTCCTTTTCCATTCCTTGCATAAAATGAAGCTTACAAAGTGAAATAATACGTCAGAAAAGTGATGTTACTCCACTGAACCAATCAAAGCACGAGTTTCATGTTAGCAATCTTAAAATAGACTGATATTCAGATGCAGATCTAGTTTTGCTTTGTCTTCTTTCTGTGACAGCCTTAACTAAGGAATGGACCATTTTTTTAAAATACTTCTTTCGAAAAAGAAGGTGAAAATCGATGCTAAAAACTTCTGTCACAATTACTCTGTGTTACAGAAGGATTGGAGGTCATTTGAAGAATGTTAAGAAACCACTCACTGGCACTGATCATGCATGCATGCGGTATATTTTTTTAGTGTTTAGAGATTCTTTTGAAATGCAAGAAGTGCAAATTGGATAGATCTTTCCAAACGACTGTTGAATAACGACTGCATTCTGACAGAGCTGATCGAAAAAAACGTGATCAGTTTTTGGTGCAAAATTGGTGGTAAAACAGTCCACTATACCAGTACTTCATCAAGTTCTCCTTTCTAGGGTTTTCCATCGATAAAGATCAAAACTGTTCAGGCCAGAAGGAAGGATGAACAGAGTAGAAGGTAGAGAGAATGAGGAATCGAATGATAAAAAACGAACGGAAACGGAGCAAGTCCAAATTTTAACTTACGTGTATGCGCCAAAGTATATTGTACATTTTTACATGAAATATTTAGAAAAATCTTGCTGCAGTGTGGAAAAGTGCCTTTCTAGCAAAGTTAAGAGACATTTAGCACCGTGGCGCCAAAAAACACAAGTAAGGGTTAAAAAAAAACGTGTCTTTGAGTAATTTTAGCACTTTAAGGGTTAAAAGTGAGCCTTTTAAGGATTCCTAAAAGCCGGACTTTAAAGTGTTTTAAAAGTGGAACTTCCTATGGAGACTTTCGCTGTTCAGATAAAAGCGGGCCGGAATTTTAGTAGTCTCCAAAGGGTGACTTTTAATGAGTCTGAATAAAATAAGAAACTTTGCCCAAATGCTCACAAAACCAGAATGCCAAAGAATTTCCCCGAGCTTTAAACTTTACTAGATTGTTTCACATGACCTGTTGTAACGATTATCCGGTATAAAATTCTGTTTTGTGTCATTTTGTAAAAAAAAAATCATTATGCAAGGCCTGAAAGTTGGACAATTTTACTTTAAAAAATAGTTTTCAAATAGGGTGGCTAGCAGAAAACTTCTGGTAAACCGAGACGAAATGTTGATTGTTTTTCTCGTTCTCCTCCTCTACCACGAAATTCAGTTGTGTTATGCATGCTGAGAGCATAGGAAAACCTAATGACAAGTTTGCCTTTTGGCCTTTTATCTTCATCATGAAGTCTCTAATGTACTTAATCTCCTATTCTAGCTTTACAGCGAACTTTAATAAGGATGTTCATTATTTTTACCTGTCATAAATTATACGTGACAACTTAGTACAACCTAAAAACAGAATAGTTTATTTATGACGTACTCCGATCAAATTTACACTAAGGAGCTTCTGTGCACATTTAGACTCGCAAAACAAATGTTAATTTTTTAGAGAATGGAAACAGAAAAACGCGGCTAAAAGTTTTCCTAAACAAGGTTGAATCAATGGGAACAAACGTCTTCCAAGAATTCAGAGGTTAGACTCATTTATATATATGTTTGAACGGGTTTTAATTTATTTTGCAACTTTGAATACAAGCGAAACGGTACTAAAAGCATATCAGTCTTTGTATGTTTTTTGATACTCTCTGGTCTAATGTCTGGGAACAATTATGTTGTGAGGAAATTAGTTTTTATTATATCGTTATATAAGCACCTTTTTCATAAAAATGCCTTCCAAATTTGAAAGTTCTTTGTAAATGCAAAGGCGTTTTCAGCCTTGACGGTAAATTTTTGCAGCTGTGATGTCAAAAGATTGCCAGTCTAACTTATAGATAATGTGTTTATATAAGGTCTATCGCGTTTTTAAAATCTACGGAACACAAGCTACTTCAAAAAAATTAAAACCAAAATATTATACAATTTAAGAAAATTAAAACTTGCCATATGACAATAAAACGTCATTAGAAATTAAAAAAAAAATGAACCCGGCCGGCCTGGCCAAAATGTTATAAGGTGTGTCGGGCAAAAGATCTTTTTATTTTGATTTAGAGCGCTGCTATTCAAACCCTGACTCTAATTAACAGCTTTATGTTAATGACCTCGGCGTGCATACTGTCCTTAAAAAAACAATCGACCTAATTTTTTTCGCTGAAAATCATACACCTGATTTATCCAGGATATACCAAAATCTCTATATTTATGCGTAGAAAACTTACTCTGCTCATTTCAATATGATACAGTACGTAAAAAAATTGCAATTTTTACAACACATTGTACATAATTTGACGTTAACAAACATTTTCTAATATAGAAACTTTAATGCATGGGTCTTATTTGTCGCTCTTCTTTGAGTCGCTTTTCCTTTTCCGCGCGAATCAGAACAACCTCAGAATCGGCATAAGAAAATTTTTGACCTTCTTTAAAACCAATCCCTTTTCCTTTCCTGTGATGGCAATAAAGCTTATCTCTTACGAATAGTGAAGTTATAATGATGGATAATCCAAGAATGATACCCAACCTAATGCTGATATTTTGACCAAATAATATACAAAAAATGTGCGACTAACTGTCTAAATTGGCGAGGGGTTTAGAAAAATGGAAAATTTTTTAAAATTAGCATTCTTCAGTTGAACTGAGGTTGATCACGTATTCGTCAACCGTGGAATAAAAGACTAAAATTGTCAGCTAAAATATAGCCTAAAACCTGAGTTAAAAGATCAACAATCGCACAAGCTCTTACGATCTCTCGCCTCACCTTTCAAATTGCTTCAATCTTTTCTTTTCTGTTTCTCCTTGGCACACCTCTGGATTAACCGTAGAAACTGTATATAATGAACTTATAGAGTAATATTCTATTTAAAAAGGATATGAGTTGATAACCCCCACAGCGTGGTTGCAAAAGACTGATGTTGTCAGCGATATATCCAACACTGCATTCTACAAGACTCTACCGTTTTGTTTAAGTTGGCTGTAGATTGTATCTGCGATCCCTGCTGCTATGTCTCATTTTCGAGCAGACACCCTCCTGTTCACAGTAAAATACTTATTTGTTTAGACAAAGTGGTTGAACGACTTGTCACTTTAAGGAACAAAAGCTGCAGATGTGTACTTCTCACACAAAAAGTCAAAAAGCAATTAGAGGTTTCAACGGGGATGTAATTTATTGTCTTATTGCGCAGTGTGAAAAGCAAAACATCCGCAGCAATGAGAAAAAACTACCATTTTAGAGGCGTAATAAATTTACGTTGGTCCGTTAATGTGATTGATTTCAGACCCTTGTATGTCTAAGCTTGAAATATTATTTATCCTTACTGATATCTTTTTTTTTTTTGCAATTAAAATTTTATTTAGAAACATACATTACAGTCTCTTCTTAATATCTTACGAATGTTATAGGAATTTGGTTTAACATCAGAACAATCGCTCAGTAGACCATGATTTTCGTCTCGACATGAATAAAGAACAAAACTGAATAAAGTTTTTGATTCTGTGAAGAGAATTTAGCATTTGGTCACCGTTTGTAATTAAAATAAATATAGGTTTCTAAGATGAGGCAATTTGTCTTCGATTCAAACAAGACGTATGATTAGTAACTACTATAAAAGAAATTTGCTTTGTTGAAACGAATCAACAATTTAGCGAGACCATAACGAAATACGTCCTTTTTTCAGTGCTAGCGCTGGGATCTTTGATTATATTTCACTGTTATTTTTCACATCATTATTAACAGTTTTGCTTGCCATACATCGAAAACAGCGTGTAATAATATTGAAATAGACATTTTATTATTATTTTTATCATACAAATAACAAGTAGAAGAGTGGCTATAAACCCTTGAATGTTCAAGGGTTAATGCAATACCTACTCCCCCTTCCCCAAGTATTTTACACCATTTTGAAGAGGTGGTAATCTTTATTTCCACACGGTTAAAATATTAGCTTTAAGAGGGGTTTGCTTTGTTGAAAACAACAATTTAACAAGGATCCATTTGAAAAAAGAAATACGATCTATAAATCAGTGCTATAGTGCTGGGACCTGTGATTATATTTAGCTGTTATTTTTCATATCATTATTTACATTTTTGTTCGCCGTAGATCGAAAACAGCCTGTTAAAGTATTGAAGAGGCATTTTATTTTTTTTATTATTAACGTTATTACTTATCATACCAATAATAAAACAATTAAGCTGATGTAAGAGTGCTATTCGCCCTCGAACGTACTTTTTGACGTATTTTTGTGTTGTCACATTGGGCTGTTTCTCTCGTACATTTTGAAAATATCAGAAGTTGTGAGGAAGTACAAGGGTTAGAAATCAAACACTTATTCATTTGTCCCTCGAACGCTATTTCGATCTCAAAGAGGGTTCCATGGCAACCGTGTTTTAACATGCCGCTTTACCAAACTTTAGAACTATTTCTTTGTTGTAATGATAATTTCGTAAGTTTTCTTCGTAGACTTGATAGTATCGTTCTTTTCTCTCTTTTTTTTGGTCTTTTCTTTTTTCCTTTTTGTGCCGCCTCCGTGTCTTCTGTTGTCGCCCGTCTCTGGGCCTCCCGTGTCCCCGCTTTCTTTCTGTCTTCTCTCCGTACAAGAATTGATAGTTGACCTCATTATCTTGTCTAGAGGGGCTGCTGGCTATCTATTCAAGTTGTATGCGATACTTCTCTCCCCTTCCGCGTTTCGCGTCTTCTCTGCGCCGCCTTTCTCGTCGCCGGGGTCCTGGGACGAGGTTGATGTGATACTTCCATTGGATCTGTAATATAACAACAAAAACGCAAGGGGAGGGAACCTGTCAACCCCTCCCTTCCCTTCTATAGCCGAGGGGGTATGCGTTCCAGCTATTTAGTCTTCATTTACGCCGGAAAGGTGCACTAATGGTCCCGATATGAGCAAGACTTGACTTCCAACAAGCAAAGAGATTTTAGCTCCACGCTTAGAAATCTTCGTTTTTGTTGATTTATTGGGGATATCTTCATCTGTGAAATTTTTCAAGGTTATTTTCAGGTGTGAAGTTCATAAAACTTGAGCCAAAAATACCACACACCAGCAGGGCATTTAGCACCTTCAGGGCTACACCCATCATTTATACTATTTGCTGACGAATAAGCAAGAAGGAGGAAATTGGCTTTTTTGCACTAACATTTGCTTTCTATCTTCTATTGGTCATAGAATATAAGAAAAGATGAAAATTGTGCAACTCGGTTAATACAGAGCCACGGCTTCCTCATGAAAATTAAATTTTCGTCTTTAAAGTAATTGAATGCAAAATTTATTTGTCTTATTTGAGTGCGGGGCAAAAAACTCTGCTTCCCCGCAAACAAAAAAACATAACCCTCCGGCAAAGCGGAAAAAAAAAATAAACCCAGTACTCTTCAGCAACCTCAATTATCTTCAACACTAAATTTACATGACCCTAAACAATTGCTCTATGTCCGGACTCTGTGTTCCTGTGTACTGCCTGCGTTTTCGCGTTTTTGACTGCCACTAGGAAATGTCAACTAAGTGAACCGTAGAGACATTTTAGATGAACAATCAGCTGACAACAAATTAACTTTAATTTGAATACTAGCTATAACATCGTAAAGAAAAGTTTTATTTTTGTTTTTATTTAATGAACATTATGTATCAGCGCACCGATCTGTGAAACGATTATGAACCCATTTCAGTCTTTTTTGGAGGAAAAATGTCTCGCGGTGAAGATCAAGCTTTTCATCTTAGTTTATTCACGGCAGCTGCATCCCAGTAAATAAGACAAGTATTTGATGAATGTTCGGTCAATAAGCGGGCGATCAGGCGGGGATGGGTTACGGTCAAACCGCGAGAAGCGATCCTTATCCAAACACTTCATTGTGCGATTGGGGCCTCTGTGTATCATGGGGCGGAACGGAGATTACCAAACGGCAACGCTTAGCGACAGGGAGTCATTTTGAGGCATTTAATAAATTTCCGTCAACAAACAAATGTGGCATCTAACACAGAAGAAAAGGTAGTGTTTACTAGCCCATTCAAACAGTTGCCTTTTTCGTTGTGTCACATGCCATCTCGCTGTTGGTTTATGAAGGTCCCGGCAATGTGAGTTTCGTATTTCCTTGTTTCCTTAACTCGTTGCAAGAAACGCCACATTAGTCACTTGGTGTTAAATCAAACGCCGAAGGCTCTGGAGGGCTTTCTTCTGTCTATGCCAACGTAAAAGACAATGGTTGCTCAAAATTCGTAGCAAATCTTTTAAGGTAAATATATGTTTAGTTCCGCATGTGTTTTTGTTAACAGATTTGTGAGAAGATAAATTTCCTTTCCACTTTAGGAAGGACGTTCCTTTGCACTAAATCCAGAAGAAAACCCCGATTGCTTCTAACAAAAGCAAAAACAAATTGCGACAGTCGTTAAGAATGTCATTCTTTATTTTTTTCGGTTTCTTACCCAATTCCTGTAACACAACCGTACCTCGACTTTTATTCGCATATTGTTGTCGGACTGATTATCCATAAACTTACTAATGAATGCTGTAAAACGGTAGTTAGCAAAAACTTAAAACTTTTTTTTTTAGGAAGTTGAAAAGAAATTAATTTGGAACCGTCGATCTTTCTACTGTTGTCCATTTTTCTTTCAATCAAATAAAACGCAAATCTCGCTGACGAAAAATTTCAGTTGCAGTTGTTTTTTTGAACTAAAAGCGTTTTTACCTATCACTAAAGTGACAGAAAATCTAACTTATTTTCGGATCGATCGCTGCAATGATAATTTATTTTGCTTTTCCCTTAACCGATGAATCATACGTATCCGTATACAATGATGAGAATTGTTAATTAATAAAACGAAAAGACAAACACCAGTTTACGAGAAACAAATTGATTTCCCGGTGATTTGTTGATACTTTTTGACAGTATTTGTTGTGAAAAAGAGAATAAATTTGGATGAAGTCAACATTTGGGACATGTTTGCAATTCTCGTTCGTTTTGGAAAATATCCGAAGTTGCGAGGCGCGGTTTGCGTCAATATTTTATTCAGCAGTAAACCTCTTTTTTCTAATTACAAAAAAGCCTGAGGGTAAAATGCGGTTAATGGTAAAGATAAGTTCAAAAAGTATAAACTCCTTTCAAAGCAAAATTTAACTGCGCAAAGCACTCTATATTCCGAGAAGAGAACAAAGCGCTTAAAACTGAAATATTTTTCCCGTATCAAGGTTATCAATCTTGCAGTAGTTTATCAGTACATTTAAGTTTACAAATTCTATTTGTAAGTTTTAATTACATCAGCTACGATGCCAAATTAAGGAAACTAAGTCATTTCCGTATTTACAATCTGGATTTCTTGTTTTCACCTTAAAAAATAAAAATCAACTAAATTTTGAATGACATCCGGCTATGTCCTCCTTCCAAGGAAAAGAAAAAATAAAAATTAGTAAAAGACAAACCAAATTTCTTCAACTTGTAAAAAGGAATTTTCATAAAAAATGTAATTTTGACAATTTTAAAGGTAATTTTTTGACGTTCAGATATAGCTCAACAATCTCAGATACGATCTTCTTTCAATTTATCAGTTCTTGATTTTTCAATTTATAAGAGCAATGATAGAAAACTGTGTCTAAATTGGTCAGCAACGTAAATTGATTTTGCCTGAGCTTTTTAAAACAAGTAAATCTTTTATGCGTGAGAGGCTTTGGTCAAGGCCTTCACACCTGCAAACTTAATAGAGAAGGCGCCACGAGAGTACCCAAGTCACCCACACACAAAAATAGAATTGTTCCCCGGTCGGTGGTTATGGTGAATAGTGAAGATTGGTTTGAGCTCGTAAAGATCAAATACGTAGGATAGTTTATCAAAGTGACATAATGTCATAATCAAAAGAAGATTCTGTACTAACAGCTACAACTAAAGAAAATTGAAAATAAGTCAGACAAATTTGAACTCTGAATTGTACGCAGCTTTAAAATGAGTTCTAACTCTTGGATGTATTATGTAAACATTTAACTGAAAACGCCAGGAAACAAAGTTTATGCACAAAATAATTTCAGTCAGTATTTTTAGACACCTTTTGAACTCGTTAAATTTTTAGTGTGAACGGCTGTGATCTATTCCATGCCAAGATTGAGCATTTGTCTCCAGATTGAATATTTTATGCGCGTATTCCTTTCCCGCATCCAATTTTATAAAATGGAATAAAATGGGGAAAATCTATACAAATTACATTTATTACATTACATGTGGTCTATTAAGCCTGGTTTTCATATAATCGCTCCGATCTCTTTGTCACTTCTATGAGAACATTACACAGACGATCTCTAACGTCTGCGGCGATTCGGGCGATCATGATCGCTTGGTCGTCCGTTTTTTATCCTTCTAGCTTCTCTTTCCCTTCTTCGCCGTAAGACTGCAACAACTGAGAACATAGGAGGCCACAAGTTTTGCTCTTTCATTAAAGGTTGTCATTGTGCTGGATCTAGGGCTAAAATGATTATATTTCGTAGGTCTTCGCTCATACCAGGCGATCGAGACGATCATATGCGAACCCCCTGATCGCTTCCTTTGCTTACGATCGTCTCAGTAGTTGTAAACGATCGATGCGATAGAAACCATCGAGGAGATCATATGAGAACCAGCTGGCCTTTACTTGTTGTTACCGAAGAAGGCAAGGGAGAAAGTATATTTACTGTCTTGATCCTAATCTAATAAATCAAATATGTGAATTGTTTACAGATTCTGCGAAAGTGATTCACTGAACCGCGTCCACCGACATGAACAGTAGCAATGATACAACCAATGGTACCCAGGACTTTCCGCCAGAGTGTACCTCTGGAAACCAGTCCTCCGCGCTGCAATGGATAAAGACCATAGTGTACCTGATCATCCTGTTTTTGGCCTTATTTGGAAATGCTATGGTGATATGGATCATATATAGGCACAGGAGAATGAGGACAGCAACGAACTACCTTATCGTTAACATGGCGGTGAGTCTAATGTATCTCAGTTTGGATGTGCATAAATGCTACATTGTGAAAAAAAGAAACAACATTAATTTCAAATCCAGGGGTACTGTTCGTTGATATCTTTGTTAACATCAAATAACCAATAATTAAATTAATATGTCTGGCAAACAATGATACATCAATAGCGACTGTGCGAGAGAAATGCGTTGAACACTGAGCGAGATACCTTCTGCACAACGTTAAATTTGCAAATCAACTTTTTGTGGTTGTGGGGTCATAAATAGCACTCGACCATACAAACGTCTTTGAAATGTTTCAACTTTGTAATCTATCGTTTGGAGTAGGTTTTCACCCTGTTTCCTGGCCAATACTCCTTTGTAACGGGTGGCTAATTCATGATATAGTCATTGGTACGTGCCATGAGAGGCGTGAGGGGGACACAATAATACTAGATTCACATTCTGTCGACAGATAACATTTTGGCTGTTTGTCAGGTCATGTTGTCAGTAAGAATGTCAATTGTTAGGGGATTATGTCAACAATAACGTCAGGCCGTTGGTCGCCCATTCCGCAGAATAATTTCTGTAGGCAAGGCTTTTTAAATATATCGCAGTTGCCCAGAAAAATTGAAACAGCCCTCCCCAAGGCATGATTTACCCTACGGAATTCATTCAGTATTAAAGCAGTTTTTAATTGAATACCGTAAACCAAAACCAAAGTAATTACTCTGGCCAATCACGAAGCAAACCGACAATCCAGTGAACCAATCAAAACTCGAAGCAAATTCATGTAGCTGGTGCGAAGGGCAGGAAAACGGTTGCGTGCGAGTCACGATTGTTTTTGGTTTTACTTCTGATTGGCTGGGAAAGTGACGCAAGTTTTTTAAACCACCCGCTAAGCAAAGAAATGAAACACTAAAGCAAACGCGAATTACTTTCGACACTAATTGAAAACCGCTCTATATAATCATTTATTACAGGTTGGAGATCTCTTGATGGCCGTTATATCAATGATACCCAATGCAGTGAGCATGCTTAGGGGCACACATTCATGGATGAACGACGCGCCGTTTGGACAGATATCCTGCAAGTTGTTCCTGTTCGCGCAGGGATGCTCAATGGCAAGCTCCATATTCACTCTGACAGCATTGGCGTTTGAACGTTTCTTTGCCGTCGTTTTCCCAATGTGGAAAGCTGTCACTGTTAGACGCACAAGATGGCTGATAGCCTTGATATGGATAGCTTCTTGCTCATACCCAGCCCCATTCTTCTACGCCGCAAAGGTCAAACTCTATGAAGGCATCCCCTATTGTGTGGAGGATTGGGCACCAGCATTTGACCCCAGGCGATCGCAGGCAATCTTCACAATTGTTTCGTTCGTTTTTCTTTACGCACTTCCACTACTGGTCATTTCAGTTTTGTACTCGATCATCATCGCAAAAGTCTGGGGAAGAGACATACCTGGCAATGCTACCCCAGCAAATCAGCGGCTCCTTAACAAGTCTAAGAAAAACGTGCTGAAGATGTTGATTACAGTTGTTGTCAGCTTTGCACTGTGTTGGTTCCTGATGCATCTGAACGTGTTCTTGATGGATTTCAGTAACGTTTTCATCCCCTGTGGTATCCCCATAGGACTTCAAACCACCGCCTTCTTGTTCGGACATGCAAACAGTGCCATCAACTGCTGCATATATGTGATTTTCAGCCAGGATTTCCGGCGGGGATTCAAAGAGATTTTAAAGCCGTTGTTTCCCAGACGATCGGGGACATTGCTTTTTGGCACCACTCGGGCCGGCGCCACTATGGAGGCGACAGTTGATCTGCAAACCAGTTACAAAGGTCAACCACAGGCGAGGGCTTTCAAAATCATAGATGACGCAAGTTGTTAGGAAGGGTGTAAAAGATTTCAGCTACTGAATATTTTATTAACAGTTTACCTAGTCCATCCCTGCTCTCTCTTTCGCGCCCCTTTATAGGGGCTGTCTGGGCTTCCCGCTCCTCCCAATGCCCTCTGCTGTGCTCCAAATCCCAAATTGCTTCTGTGCTCGGCTCCATCCACGCGTTTCCTCTTTTTCCCTTTAGGGTGACGCCGTCGGGGTTTGTGATTCTCGGTCGTGTCGGACGTCAGTGGGGCGGGCGGTCTTCTTCCTCGCCGCACTTCGTCGCGTCTCGTCTACATCCTCGGGGTCTCGGGGGCTCGGGCCCCGCCGTCGCCGCGGGGGTCCCAGGGTCGGCCCGCCCGCGGGGGGTGGCGTCACTGCGGCACAGCTGCTCGCTCATCGCGCGCCGCGCCAGTGCTCGCATCAACAATCAGCTCCGGGGGGGGCGCTACACAGCTGGCTTCCGGTGATCCCTGTCCGGCCGGTGGGTCACTGTGCGGTGCGCGGCCGTCCCTTTTGGGGGCTGGCGCATCCATGCAGCCTGACTCTCTCTTCGCGCGCCTGGGTTCGCCCCTATAATGGGTGCGCGGAGAGAGGTTCAGGGACTGGACTACAGTTTACCTTGCGATGACGTTCATCTTGAAGCTAAAGAGGAGGCAAGTCCTCTTACAAGCCGAGACACCTTTGAGAATTCAACGATGTGGCTTTTTCATGAAAAGCGTATCTATTTAACTGATTATGTGTTCCCGCTCTTTCAGTTTTACTCTAATATAATTTTCCTTTTTTTCCTTTTTCCCGAATATCCGTCCCCATACCAAAGGAGGTCATCACCATTCCCCTACTTGTAGGAGAAACTTTCTTTACTCGTCCGTTTCGTTTAAGATCTTGTATAATAATGCTAAATATTGCGAAAAGAATATTACGAAACTGTAAAAAGAAAGATTCGTTCCCACTCCCCCCCCCTCGTGCCCACCCCCGACCCCTGGCAGTGCACGCGAAGTCGTCTTCATAGCCACCCTCGTAGCGATCTAAACCGAAAGTTGCCGTTTAGAATCTCCTGTGCTGAAACAGCTTAATCAGTTACACTGATTATATTTTGCCAATCCAAGTTAATGTCACTTCAACATCACCCAAATCCACAATGAAAGAACAAAATCAATTCAATTAAATTTATTGCTAGACCACACTCTGTGCGATCTCAATAAGAAATTATTTAATGTAGCAAAGCTGTGATTCAAGCTGCACGATTTAGTTAGCCAGTTGATTTTCATACCAGCTAGATTAGCTCAATCCTGCTACAAACTGAAACATGCAAGAAACTGTACATCATTCCTTTTCCTTCACACTGATCATATCCTGTTAAAACTTGTAAAATATAGTTCTAAGGCAAACGACTGTTTCTTCGCTGAAAACCCTTTCTTGACGATTTGTTAGAATATATGTATATAAAAACAACATGATCACACTCAACTAATAAAAAGATTTTAAGTTGTAGAAATAATGGTCCTATGTTTTTCCCTACTGGCTGGGACTCACTTGTTCGAAGTGATTTTGCTGTTTTCTAACTGAAGTGGGTTGACATGGAGCTACAGGACTCAAAATTACTTAGTTTTTATTGTGTCACGGCAGTGATACCTTGTTTCCCTTGCAGGGGCGTATTGAGAAGCACCCACCTGCCTCAAAGTTATATATGCGAGAAACGCTTTTTTGGCAACTACGCATGGCATTAGTAAGACCTAGCGAATGGCTCGGCACCAGTTTTCGAATGTGACTACAATTAAAGGGACTTGGCCAGTTATCATAAGAGTTTTAACACAAAACAAAGACTGCATGCAATAAAATCACCTATAAGGGTAATTCCTCTAAGGGACGTAATTCCTAAGGAGTAATTCCTCTAAGGGACGGACCATTAGAAAAGTGATAGGGGGGGGGGTGGTGGATTTTCGGCTTGCATTTTTTTACCCCATCTTTTCAGGAATTTTTTGGGGGGTGTAACCCTCTGCTCGAATTTTTTTTAGACAAATGTCTGGGGTTTTTTTGAGGAAATAGTTTTTTTTAGACCTGATACCATTTATTTTTACTTTATACCATGCTTTTGACAAATGTTGCTTTGATGATCATTTGCTAAAAAGTTTAAATATTTCCCCCCAAATGTTGTTATTCATTGATTTATTCCATTAGGCACTGGTCAATAAGTATTGTGTGGTCGGCCGGCTTTTAGCCAGGTGGGAGTCCAGGAGTCCTATGGACGGCCACTTTTCAGAGAAAATTAATATGAATAATAATTGTATATAGAGGCTTTTTTTAGCAAATTTAGAAATCTTTAGATACCTTTCCACTCATAACTGCAGAAAAACACCTTGTATACTCCTTAGGCCCTCCTATGGGGACAAAGTCAGGCCTTAGAAAAATTTTGGACTCCCACTTTTTAAATCCTGGCTAAAAGCCTGGTGGTCGGTCGGAACAATTGCAAAAGTGGCGGGTTGAGAGAGCCCACAAGTGTTGATACGATCACAAGCCTTCTGGGGGGGGGGGGGTCCGGGGGAATCTCGCCCGGGAAATTTTTAAATTTGGGCCTTCTGAAATCGCTAGAAATACATCTAAAACTGCCCACGTCAAGAAACTTATTCCATTTCTACTGAAGAATACCACTGGGGATTTTATACCACTGATTGTTTTCTTCACCCTATGCACTTGTCAACAGCAATTTATATCGAATGTCCGACAAATGTTGGTGTCAAAGTTTTTATACAATAAACAGAAGGCAAGACCTGAAAGTGAATTTTCTATAACCATTTGCGTATGGAAAGAAAAGTTTCGCTTGTAGGGAGGCCAGGCTGAATTCAATTTGCTTCAGTGAAACTAGAAGTTGAGCGCTGGAGACGCTTGTTTGTAGGGTGTTTGTGGGCATCCTCCGCTGGAAATGTTTGAATTTCCAAGGCTCGAAAATGCTATTTTTAGCATTTTTCCTGATATATTTCGTCGAAAGTCGATCTCATCAAGTGTAAAATGATGGGTGTTTTAAGTGCTTACATAGGAAACTTTTCTTCCTGCATGAATTTTTTTTCTTGCCTTCCCCTTTGCACGAATTTTTTTTCTTGGGATTTTCTCTTGCATGATTTTTTTTTTGGTTTTTTTCCCCACCCCCCCCCCCCCCACCCCCATCACTTTTCTAATGGTCCGTCCCAAAGAGAGACGAGCGATAATGATAACTCCGTTTTTCTCTCCGTTCTGTTACAGTCAAGCAAAGAATGAAATCAAATTTGCAATAATGGAATCATTAATCCACCCTTGACAGGAACGCTTAAGGTGTTTTGACTGTAAGTCAAAAGACTAAAACGCTGGCAATACTAACGAGGCATGTAACAGAGTTTCACTAGAGCTGTTACGTAACTAAAACTTCAAGTATCACAATCCATCTGTTCCCTCACCCGCATTTATTTAAGTCTTTTTTGTATATATTTAAAGTTTAGCCCGCGGTATTCTAAATGTTCAGCGGGTTTGTTAAGTAACATGATGTATCACTAGTAAGACAAGCTAAGGTGTCTCTAGACTAGTGCTATCTTCCCTCGGATTCTCGAGTCCGTCATTTGACTAAGCCCGAAGCGTTGAGGGGTTTGAAGTCAGGCCGAGTATGATTTTTAAGCAGTTCCTCAGTCCTACTCACCAAGAGTCTCAACAATCAGAACAGAGAACGAGCAAGTTATCCCATCAAGCATGCTGATATGATGGTACGTCACGTCACTAAACATAGTAAAAATGGCCCCGCTCACAACGAGTCTCTCGTAGCTCAGTTGGTTAGAGTGCCCAACCGGTATTCTGGGAGGCCATGGGTTCGATTCCCGTCGGGGACTCAGAATTTTTCTTTGTCCCATGCTCGAGTCATGTTGAACACTTCATCTTCATAATTTATTACCGAGCTTAAAATTTACCATCTTTATTATTTACTACAAACTTGATGAATTCGGCATTGCTGATCCTAGCAGTATGCGAACGCGTGTCACTTATCAACCCAGTAAAAATGGCCCCGCTCACAACGAGTCTCTCGTAACTCAGTTGGTTATAGCGCCCAACCGGTATCTGGGAGGCCATGGGTTCGATTCCCGTCGGGGACTCAGAATTTTTCTTTGTCCCATGCTCGAGTCATGTTGAACACTTCATCTTCATTATTTATTACCGAGCTTAAAAAAAAATAAATAAATAAATTACCATCTTTACTATTTACCACAGTACGTGAAATTACAAAAATTAGCAACAAAAATTACTTTTTTCTGGCGTCTGACGGTGTCTGTTCGCGGCAATCCCGACAAGTGTCGTGGCATAAGAGTGCGGTAAGTGACAACAGTAAGTTAAATTAAAGCATTTTGTGCACGATTTCACTTGTTCAGTAAAAAAAAATTTCGTGATTGCATATACCAACTGCAAGATATAAAATCCCGGTTATAAGCTCTGGGCTTATACAACTTCGTAAGAGGATTTTGGGTGGGCTTATAAACGGAGTGGCTTTTATCCGGGGGGGGGGGGGCTTATAAACGTTTTATAAACTTTTTAACGTTTTGAAACGAGCCACACCAGTGTTGATCGAAGTACGATTTTAAGTTAAAAAGTCATAATTTAGGCCTGTTCAGTTCTGTCATCCAGCGGAGGGGGGCTTATAGCCGGATGTATTGTTTGTTTCCAGGGGGCTTTTATAAGCGGGGGGGGGGGGGCTTAAAACCTAACTTTTACGGTAGTTCCCTAACGTTTCGCTGAGCGTCAAGTGAAAACCCCAGTGGTTTACGCTTCCGAACGGCGATCTACGAAATCGGAAAATAAAGTTCTCGCAGTCTACAATGGTTGTCTCAACATTCGAATATTACTAATAATTGATGCTGTTCATCTCCTGGGTGGCAAGCAAGATTGTAAAGCACGAGCCCGCTAGCCAACTAAGGACTTTTTTACTAGACCTTTTTTTACTAGCCTTTGCTGTTTATTGTTATTTTAAAAAGTTCAGTAAAAACCATGAACTGCAGGTGCCCCCCCCTCCCCCCCCCCCCCAAAACCAATAAAATGGGGGGGGGGGGGGGAGAAGTACCAGAAACCTAAATTGATCCAACTCATTACCACAATGTTTGTCTAAAGTACTGTACATATAACTGGTTCAGCTCTGTTGTAGATACAACCAGACGGACACCTTCGGGACCGGCTCCAACTGTCCGTCTTAGAGGGGTGTCCGTCTTATAGGGAGTTTAGTTACAGTAAAATGACTGAAAAATGGCAGGGGCGGGACCAACACTACGTGTCCGTCTTAAAGAGGTGTCCGTTAAGAAAGAGTTGACTGTGAACGTTTTAGGTGGTGTGCAGTTTAATATATCAATGAAGTATTTTACGGATGACGTATAGCTACTGCTAAAATAGAAAAGAGAAAATCTCTGGAGGCACTTTGAGACTTGTTTGATTGAGAAATAGAAAAAAAACTCTGGAACCAGGGTAAATAATTCGTTATTTTATGCCGGTCAACAAGCGATTACTGGGTTATAACAAAGGGGTGAAATTTGTGTGATAATTTTCCGCAACCTGGGAAAGTATCGGAAATCGTTACTGGCCTACCGATATAGCTCGAAAGACATCGGAAGTCCTCGGGTATCTTAGGGTCATCTTCGGAAATCTTTAGGTCAAAGCAGACAGTTGCGAGTAGACAATGGGGCACCCGATCACACGCGGGTAAAATTCTTAATTGAATGCTATATACTTCATTGAACTTAACATAAAAGCAAGAAAACTATCGATGCTGATATCTTTGGAATAAATGATCTAACTAACTGCTACATGGAATGCTTTTAGCTTAACAAGATACGAGGAAGCCAAAACAGCTTTCAGATTCGTGATGCTAGACTCTCGAGTATATAATAACGCATATCTAGTAACAGGACCGCCGCACATACACTACTTCTAACATGGCTTCTTTGCAACATAGTTACACTATGTTTACAATGTCCAATGATCCATTCAGTACCATTTTGCAAAAAACTCAGAAAGCAGTTACAAGTACTTCACTCTCCTTTGCTTTCCGTGTCTCCCTGAAAGCAACACAGAACAAACAACAATTTAAAGGTCGTAGTTAATCATAATTAGTTGTCCCCTCTACTATTAAACCCGGCCCTTCCCACTTGGGCTTGGCATCAAGTCTACTATTAAACTATGGCATAATAGTTAAACGTTAATATAATAGTTAAAATTTGGGTAATAGTGCAACAGTTAAAAGAGGAATTTACCGTGTTAATAAGATGGAAATTTCACATCGTGTAACAGCTATGGCCATTTCTAAACACTAATTCTTCATTCTTATTGAGTTTGAAATGTGGCAGTTTGCCTATAGAGAGCGGGTGCCAATCTTGGTGTTCACAGGGTCCCTCTCAAAAGAGAGAACCTGGGGACGAGGTTGGGAGGATGCGGCCAGTGGTTCTGCCGGGGCGCGCCTTTGGTGCTCGAGAGTTCAATTCACGTTGCCCCCGAAAGAGAGCCTTCTCGCAGGCTATTAGTGCGCTGGACTTGCAATCTGCAGGTCCTGGCTACAAATCCTCCTTCCTTTCGCCAAATGGAATTGTGTTCGGGCGTCCCAAAACAACTCCTTCACACTTTGTAAGAGCCGAGGACCTTAATAAGCACAGCAGCTTGACCCACAAAGTGATTATTTTCATAAGTTGAAGTGTACGCACAGCCGGCCATTATGTAAGAAAGATGAAAGCAAATCTCACAGCATCCACACTCAAAATTTGAAGCACAAGGTGACAAAAGTTTTACTCTGAAAAGAAAGGCAAAACACGACACAGCATACCTCACTTTTTTGGTCTTCTTTACCAGCAGATATACTAGATGGCTGACTAAAGAATTTACTGTCGAGAAAGACACTAGGAATACTGGGACCAAAGAATATCTTGGTGTTAGAGGCAATAGAGTTGAACTTGATCTGCTCCAGATACTCAGGCGTCAGTTTAAGCTGGAAAGAAAATAAGCACGACAAATAAATGGTGATTGGGGCTCGAAAAGGACAAAAAAAAAAAAAAAAAAATTAGGTTTGGGTACAGTTTATTTTTCCACACCCATGGGAAAGAAAAAAGAAAAAAAAAAAAAAAAAAAAACAAAAAAAAAAAATAATGGCGGTACAATCTGACATAACACTACCAATAAACCAGTGAGTTAAAACGTTAGTCTCAAGCCCTGTGATGCATGGATGCTAAAATGTAACGTGCTGTTTAGTCATGATTCTAATTTCTTCAGCTTCTTACTGCAACGATTCGATTTATTAATTTACTTTCGGTAGCTAAAGGGCGGGCGCTTATTACACACAAATTAAAAACAATGGTAACAAGTAGGGGTTTGCATGGTCGTAACAACATTCGTTTGTTCAGAATGTTCCACACTTCGTTCAGGTAAGAAAGCAGACCTCATAATTCGCTCATCTACTCATCGATACTCAGCTAATTCTGTGTCAACTTCTTGAACGTCGCTTTCGAAAAGAGGCGCTTTATGGACGCAGGAATAGGGGCACTCAAGGAGAAGGGCGCTTATTACAAAAAGGGTGTCTTATTGAAAGAAGGGAGCTACACTGTACATCAAATCACAATGGTATACTGTAAGTATTAAAAAAGAATGTTTTTGTCATAATCTCTCATACCATGTCTGTACTATGTGAGTGTAATTCCACATATAAAGAAACTCCTGATATTAAAAAATCCTGATATAATGAACACTTATTGAAGACTATAGCTTGCTAAACAATATTGTGATGCTTGTTAACAATGTTGAACCCAAATGCAACAACTAGAGCGGTTTTCACTTGAGTGTCAAAAGTAATTTGCGTTTGCATTGGTTTTGCTTACTACGCTTTGTGTTGGTTTAAAATCTTGCGCCACTTTCTTAGCCATCGGTCCCATCGTGCTCGCTCACGCACGTTCCCCGCTTCGTGCCTACGCATGTTTTGCTTCGGTTTGTTGGCTCTGGTTGGTCTGTGTCTTTTATGTTGGTCAGTATTCTTTGGTTTTGGTTTCACTCTTGAATGCTCTAATGCTAGATGAATAATTTACCAACAATTCACTTAAACATTAAAATTCTACCCAAGGATTGCATGCACCTCTTGAACAAATTTGTTTGCTGTTTTCAGATTTTAGGGTCTGAAGTAATACCGTAACAAAATAAAAAGTCACTAAATTATTCATGAGAGAATCAATACCCCTTATGCATGCATACTTCAGACTTGCTAGTTTCACTACCAAGCCTCGCTTTCTTTGTGCAAACTTAAAATTTTACCATGAACGAATTCCCAAAGCAGCAAATATGAAAATACCCACGTTAAAACTGCATGAACGTGGCAGAGGGTTGAGAATAATTTGCATAAAGGAAACCTGGTGGTGAAAAATGAGCATATGACGTTTTCATACATAATACCTATTCTAGTATCATAATTTATTTTATGAAATGCCACATTCACAGGGCAAGTCAAATTTATCTGTTGTGATGTCATAATGACAGAGCACTTGCCCTTCAGTTTCAGCAGCTACATTTGTATATCTTAGTGTTAAGTTGTACCTTATTGGCCTCGGCAAGTTTCGTAGCAGTGTAATATTCTGCATCAGCTCTTGCTCTCATGCGAGCCAAATGAGAAGTATCTAAATACAAAGGGTAAATGAATACAATTATCAACGTAATACATACACTTAGGGTTGAGAAGCACAGTACTGTCAGACTGAAGTGTTTTGTATCAGAACACAACTACATGGTATGTGGTATTTTTGTATGCCCCAAAAACTTTCACACAGTATCCTCCTGCCCGAATAGAAACCCAAAGATTTTTTAAACGCAAGTCCATCCGAAAATAACTGCCACCCCCCCCCACCCCCAACCACACCCCCTTTGTATACATCACCCCCCACCAAACCCCAAAAACAGTCCCACCTGAAAAGGAAGTTGAGTGAACATAAGCCCAGTGTGTATTTTTCGGAATTTTATGGTACTTGACAAATCAGTAAAATATACCGGTAACACACCTGCCTGCACTATTCACGTTCATTACTAATGTACCATTGTCAAAGCAGGGTGATCACATTGTACACATAGTTACAAAAAAGCCAAAAAGGAACCAAGAGACCAATCCATGTGAAAAAAGTTGTGAGATGTAACATGTCCACAAGACCCACAATGTATTTAGATAGCAAGTGAGATCGAATGAAAGAAATCTTAACCTTTTCAAGAATGTACTGTACATACGACCAGATATATGTTGCAGTTAATTTTTGATCTCAGTTAATTTTAAATTTTACCTAGTTAATTTGTTTCTAACTAGTTTATTTTTTATACAAGGTAAATAATAGGGTTAGGGTTAGGGTATGAGTTGGAGTCATATATTTTAAAAAAATAGTGGTTATCAACATTCCTACGTGGCAAGTGGTAAGGGGTTGGACAGCAAATCCAGAGGTCAAGAGTTCAATCCAGAGCAGGTTAGTAAAAAGAAAAAAAAATAGATGATAGTTCTTAGAGGAGGGGAATAATATTAATAGCAGATAGTAAGGGGGGTGTTAGTAAAGATGGGGGGTGGGGTAATGAGACATCAGGGAGGGGAGGTGTATTACTTTTTCTACTGATTAACTAGAATATTAGTTAGAAAAATACTAACTAGTTAAAAAAATTAATGAGATCAAAAATTAACTGCAACATATACAAAAAACAGATATGCACTGGAACAGTTTGGCCGTTTACTAAGACAAAGTTGAACAGGAGTGAAGCACTACTTACCCTCAATTTCTGACATTTTCCTAAGACTCTCTTTCTCCATAATTTTCTGATCATATTGAATCTTTGACACTTGAGCTGCCTTCTCAGCCTCTGAATTATAAGAACAAGGAAAAAAAAACAATGTTTACAAATGTTTGTGTCAATACTGTCATTGTAATGCAATAGTAGTCCTTTATTCTCCATCCCCCCTGGGGGGGGGGAAAAAAAAAAAAACAGTGCTTGCTCCAGTCTGTCCTCAAAGTTGGTAGAGCAGTACTGATCTTATTCATCCTTGTAGAATCCTTGTCAAATATCAAGTTTATTCGCCTTCCTAAGCAGTGTAGAGCATTGTGAAGTATTGTTTCTTTCATTCTATTTATTAATTTTTCTATCACTATTCTATTTATTTACTCTTGTACATACACACTGTATGTCTTTTTTTGTTTGTATTGTACTGTTCTGAATATTAATAATATATAGATTTAGGCACGCCTAAAAGCGGAGCTCCCCATTTATTTAATTTTCACTGGAGCTTACAATGTTTTCATTCTAGTGAATAAGCGGCAAAGTACTAATGTTTATGGCGGTTTATAGGTTCAAGACAAATTTAAATAGCTCACGGTTAAACCAAATGTCAGCAGTATGACAAAAATAATAATCTTAAAGCGGGACAAAATCATTATCATCACGAAAAAATTTAGGTACAGTATTATCTGCTTTCTAGCATAGAAAATAGTTTCGCATCCTGTAAAAGTTTCGCAGCAGTTCAGTAGACTCCACAATATCTATTACATTGATATAGGATATATTCAACGTGAATCGCTGAGTCTGTCGGATGCTAATCGGTTAGGTGCCAGTCTGCGGATCAGAAGGTCGTGAGTTCAAATCCCAGAGGGTCAAGTTTATTTTTCTTTATTTTTCTTTTTTTTTTTACCCCCTGGCAATAAAATGGTTTGTTTATTATATCAACCCGATTTAGCTTTCGATACTCCTTCATGTACGATGCTGGCTTTACAGATAGACACGAAAGTCATCGATCGATTATGGCTCTCAATGTCCACTTTTTTGGCGGTCGATTACTTTCTAACGTAATTTTCAGCCACATTTTTTTCATTGCTTCTTGTTTTTCTTTTCAAACCTCTTTAAATTTTAAAGGCCGCCTTTATACGGCCGCCTTTTTACGGCCTTCTTGCTTCACTATTTCTACCATCAAACTATGGCGGCAGTGCACGACTCCGTACGTACGACGTACGCTCCCGCATCCGCTATCCATTGCCATGAAAACTCATTTTGATAGTGTTCCTTCTTTCATGCGTATGGGGCTCTGCTCTGCGGCCCTTAGGGCCGCTGTAGAGCTCCGCTAAAAAAAAATAAAAAAACCTGCATCACAGAAAAAGTATTTAATACATCCAGCTCAAATTTATAGCGAAACATGTACATGTTATTCTGCTGTAAACAATCTCAAAATGCCTACCAATAACAGCCTTCTTCCGTTCTGTCTCTGCCTCTTTTTCAACCACTTTTTGTTTCTGTTGGGCGATCAACAATTTTGTCTTCTCACCCTCCCTGTTAAACAAGAAAATAAAGCTCTCACTAACTGTAAATTACAGACATCAGAAATTTATAAATTGATGGAATACTTGTTCATGTATTCTGACTCATGTTGTTAGTTTTAGTTTCAAGAGAAAGGCTGTTTTAACATTGCTAGCTAACAATGTGTGGTAAGGTTACAGAAAATATCCAGACTCCCCCACAGAAGGGATTGGTGAGTGATAATGGGGGGGGGGGTCTGTAAAACTTGTGAAATGTATGAAGCTAATGAATTTGCAGAGGGGTGGAGGGGTGGGGGAGGTATGGATAATTTATGGAACTACACAATACATATATGACAATTTTGTACAACTGTACAAGAATTTTTAGCTTGAGTCACTTACATTGCTTCATAGTTGCGTCTAATGCTCTCGGGTATCTTTGGTTTGGTGACTCTCACAGCCTACATGATAGCACATAAACATGTATATAGTACACTTAGAAATATAAGAGGGGAAAAGGGAAAAAAAAAAAAAAAAAAAAAAAAAAAAAAAAAAAAAGGGGGGGGGAAAAAAAAAAATTATAGGGGAAAAAAAAAAAAAGGGAAAAAAAAAAAAAAAAAAAAAGGGGGAACTGCTACAATCTGTTGTGAAATTAGAAGATGTACCGGTACATAATCTTGCCAGAATAAAAATACTATATGACAGAAACATTTAACAAATAAAGATTATCCAACAAAAGAGAAATTGCAATCATGGCAATTGATGGCTTGTCACGGTTATACTGTTGTTGTTGTTGTTGCTTTGTTGGTTTTTAATTAACAGCAATCTTCAGATCAGAGTTCAAGTACCAGATTGAGAACGGGTATGACTTTTCAAACCTACAGTGTTTATGCTTTTGATTATCATGTTTCACACCAGTCTCATACTGATAGTCTTCCTTTCAACTGATCAGCAACAGGAAGGAGTGAGAACTCTGGGAATGTAACTGGATTGAAATTCGAAAGTCCAACTCGTACTCGATCTTGTACTTGTACTCCAATCTGAAGGTCCCTAATAACCCCTGTTCATCAACTATGCTACTTACAAGCATGTAAATAGCATCAAATATCAGAAGTCAATTAGAGGAAAGTTGAAGTCTCCATTTTGAAAACACAATGATAACTAAAGCAAAGATGGTAAATACACACAAAAAGGCAAATAATAATCACGGCTAAAAATTAAATTTTTTTCTAACCTGTACTCTCAGGCCAGGAGCCATATTCAGCAAATCTAACTGAAGAGCTGTACGTAAGTTCTCATCAATTTGATCTGATGAAAGAATAAAGAGATGTCAATGACAAGTCGAGGGAACTACATTGTACATGAGCACAGTTCAACAACGTATATGTACTACAAAAATTGGCGTACATATATATATACATGTACGTAACCCATGACCATAATGCATTTGTAAATTTTTTACTGTTATTTCTACTCTCCCCTGGATGGGATGCTAGTCCATCACAGGGTTCCCCCCAGCAGTAAATTCGCCGGTACCCATTTATACAACTGGGCGAAGAGAGGCACAATGAAAGTGAAGTGTCTTGCCCAAGAACACAACACAGTGACACCAGCCAGGGCTTAATGAACCCAGACCGTTTGATCTGGAGTTCAGAGCGCTAAACAGTAGGCCACCGCACCTCCCACAAAATAAAAAAAAAATGCCTATAAATATTTATATATCTAAAAATATGACAAGCAAAAGCTCACCAAACAGATCTATGTACACTTCTTGAAGAGTGTGAGCACTACAAAACTACAAAGGACACAGAAAATGTTAGCATTGTAAATCATGTACACTCAGAGAACATCACTCTATGATAGAAATTTTATGTTCAAAGCTGAAAGCAGGACAATAGTTCATATCAGACATAATGCAGGCTATGTATGGTAGTCCACACAATGTGAGGTACTGTGACATGTAGCCCAGAAAAAACACTGCAAGTTAAATGTATAATTTATAGACTTTCAACCCTTAAAAAGTGATAACTACTGGTAATGCTGAATATGCTAGCAAAGAAAATACATCTTCTGTATTACTATTGTACTGTCAGGGAGAATAGTAGCTGTTGAAACAAATGGTGACCTGTCAGCCCAAACTAAACCATCACACCCCCCTTTTTTTTTTTATTTTTAAAAAAAAAAAAAAAAAAAAAAAAAAAAACCCCCCCCCCCCGCCCCCCCACCCCCCCCCCCCAAAAAAAGGGGGCCAGGCCTACAAATCATCAAAAAGCTGGCTACGCCCCTGATCACAAGACCTTTACACATGCACTTCACAACTACAGTATTTATCGATACATAAACTTCAAGAGGCTCACGTATACAAAATCACCTGGTTCAATTCATGATGTATCTTGTTAAATATCAATGCTTTGTCATAGTCTGCTGTGTAGTTTCTGACAATATCGAATACTGCAAATAACGATCAAAATCAGACTGTCAAGAATTAATGTGAGCTATCTTAAATTAATTTGCTTGGAAAATAATAGAGCAGTTATCATAACCAGAGTAACAACAACATTGTACAAAATGTACAAAGGTTCATTTGTACATGTACATGTATATGTATGGTGGCTTCAATTTCACGTCAGGTTTGACCAGACTTGGAAAATCAAGTAAGTTTAATAAAACCTTTTTTTAAAAAAAAATTTTTCTTTACATCCTTTTTCCCCCTTTTTTTTTTTTCATCCTCCCCCCCAAAACCTTCCCAAAAAAATCCAAGGGGGGGTCACAGCGGCGAAATCTATTTTTAGTAATAGTGCGCTTTGCTATTTGGGCCATGTGTTTGGGTGCATGTTTATTGGCAGAATAAGGATATATAAGGAAAGATACTAATTCATTATAATTAATATTGTCAATGATATAGTCTCACCTTTGACTAGACTGTCTTAATTCTCTCACAAATCATTTCATTGATGAGTTATCAGTGAACTACCAGTAACTAATTTGAAATTTTCCATCTTAGTCATATTGTAAAGTGGCTTTTAGTTCGTAACTTTTGCAAAAAAAATGGTGCATTTTAAACCTCAACACTCAACCCTGTACATGTATGCACAGGCTGAATTTACACATTACGATCTAATAACTTTATCTTCAAGTAGGAACCTACATGCACATTACTTCAGTTTTTTGTAGCTATTTCAATTCTACCTGATGAAGCTTCCAGGATGTTAACAACTTCAATACGATCAAAGTAAATGACAACTCCACCACTAAAAGCAAAAAGGTCTTTTAGAAACCAAAAACAGTAACAGAAATCTAGCAATTTAAAGGATAGTTATACATAATTTATTATTTTGTTAGAATGAAAAAAGAACAATAAGGTTGGAACACACCAGTTTCTTGGAGAGTTTACATGCACAGGAGGGGGTCAGTCACAGGGACTAATCGCCTTGTGTGTGCAAACCTTAAATTTTGAGGGACAAGTCCTGGAAACTTGTCTATTCAATCCAAGCCAGTTTGAAATTGTGGTGGGTCATGTAGCATCTCTTGCAAGGTCTTTCATGAATTGCTTGCTTACATTCAAGAAAACAATAGAACAAACAACATTTATAAACAATACCCCTAGCCCAAAACACAATAGCAGCTGCAACACTAGAGGACCGCTAGGGGAGCAGGGATGGCGCAGTGGTGAGGCGCTCGCCTCCAACCTGTGGCCCGGGTTCGTTCCGGCCCTGTGTCATAGTGGGTTGAGTTTGTTGTTGGTTCTCGTCCTTGCTCCGAGGGTTTTTCTCCGGTTCTCCGTTTCCTCCCTCCCCCCACTCTTCCATCGTCGGTCACGGCCCCACAAGCTTGCTATCCACCAGTCGGTAAGGTAATTTAACTAAAAGCTTACGAGAGCTGCTACACTACTGTGGGATAAGTCATGTGGGATAAGTCACATGGATACCCACCTTGTTCCACAGGGAACATTTTTGACTTCATCAGTCTGCAATGTTGTTTGAACTGAGCGAAATGATGTTAGGAATGGAACCATTATGTGAAAACCAGGTCCACTGGTAGAAGACAGCAATGCACCACCCTATAACAATTCAGGAAAATTAAAAAATGGAGACAGCTAAATCCATATGAAGAAAATGATTCAATTGTTTTTTTTGGTTTAAAATATTTCAAACCAGTTTGATTTTTATTTTTCTTTGTCTCATTACATGTACACTGTATTCATTTTCAGAATCTGGAAAAAAGAAAACAGAAATCAAACTGGTTTGAAAAATTTTAAACCAAAAACAAATTTAAATATGACAACTGTGAATACTGTACTATTAATACTGTAAGAATTTTAATGTTTGATATACTTAACACCAACTTCTGATATTATAGAAGTTCTCAATATTTATTATTATGAAACAAGTCTTTGTAAGGCTGAGACTAAAATGTACTTTAAAAGTCTGTGACCAGTTTAATTATTGAAGTAAATTATGTCAGCAACATGTACTATGTACAATACACTGACTTATACAGTGCGTTTCACAAAACTTTTGACAAATGGTTTTAGCGAACTGGTGCAGACTTCTCAACCTGCCAACTTCGCTGCACGTGAAATTCACAGTTTTTAAATGTTCTTTGTTTTGAGGTTGGCAATTTCATCGTTAACTACGTAATGAAAGAAATTCCCAAGTTCATAGCGAACTTCAGGAATTTTAAACGATCTCCGGAAACCGTTTGTCAAAAGTTTTGTGAAACGCACTGTAAGCAAGTTAAGCCTCCATCCATGTAGCAGATCAATCTATGTCACTGTACGTATACAAATGAAGTTTTGTCAGAGAGTCAGAAAACCAAAAAAAATAACTAAATGCCAACACATTGATAACTGGTTGTACAAACTTTGAGCACAGTGTAAAAATAATAAACAAATTTAATTAGTTTTTCCTTCTTACCCGATAGTACACTCCAGTGTGTCCTGAAATTTCCAAAAGACAAAGGGGTTATTGAAATATCATTACATGTTTAACACACTTCCTCCACAGAGGTTTTATTGGCTTGAACCCCTCCTCCCCTTATAAAATTCTAGTTAAAATTCATACTTTTCTTTGAAAATTTTGGTCTTTAAGTCCCCCCTACCCTTGGTATTTTCTATTGACCCCCAAAGGGAATGGTACTGATATGTTGCAGTTTATTACACCCGCTCTCAGTGTTCACATGCATACACTGTAGCAGCACTGTAGCGGATCGGTCTTGTTTGTTTAGCATGTTGAAAGACAGATGTGGAAAGACAGCTGCTACGCATGTAACACTGAAAGTGGGTGTAAAATTTTTCAAAGCAGTATGATTTTTATTTCCCTTGGTTTCAGATTATGATAATCATAAGGAGACAATTCAAAAATGAAAATCAAACTGGTTGGAATAATTAGCAGTGGATTTGACAGCAATTGCCCAGGGGGGGGGGGGGACTAGGGTCAATTTTTGTTGGGTATGTGCCGCTGGCCTCTCAGAACCCCTACCCCATAGTCATATTTTATGGCCAATTATAGACCCCATCTTAGTCACTTTTGGGTAAATGTAATTTTCATGACCCCAACTTAGTCACACTAATTATTCTTTTTACTAAGTCATTCTAAAATGAATTGACACTTGAATTCAATAAACTGAATAAAGAACACTTTACTTTACAACTACCTTATTATAGGAAATTAACGCTTGTGTTAATTAAGGTATTTGAAATTAACACGACATAAATTAACGCGAATTGAAGGAAAAATCACTTCCCAATGAAGGAAATTAACGCAAACGAGGGGGTAACATTTCAAAATGAAGGAAATTATCGTGAAGTACTCAACAGGAACAAGTTTATTTCACACTTGTAGACGTATAGTCTTAACCGCAAACAATGTTCGTGGTACTTTCCCCAAACGAGCGTTCTTCACAGTATCAGTGACACCGGCAGATTTCCTCCCTGATAAAATAAGGCTTTTTTCTAGAAGTCAAGAACGCCTGGACAGTATCGAGAAATTGAGGGCAAAATAATGGAAATTAAGGTCATGGAAATTAACGCTCCACTTAATTAACGGCGCGGAAATTAACGTTAACAAAAATTAATGTGACTTAAATTAACACGAATATTTAAATTTGCGTTAATTTCATGAAGTGTTAATTTCCTATAATATTATAGGTACACTATAAACATTCTGGTACATTTGCTTACCATAAACATTTACAAACATACCGTCATAAATAGTTGAAATGTAAACATTCTTCTTTAACGGTAACATTACACTAGCAATGACATTATAATACCATTTTTGATGTGGATAAAAGCAATTTATAGAACTTTCAGATCAGAAAATTTTTCGTCGAATCTTTCTGTTTATAACCCACAACTTGCCAGAATTTTCTTACCCTCAAAATCTGGGGAAAGTGTGACCCCATTCTGGTCACCCTATAAAAAATGCTTCAAAATGCGACCCCATTATAGTCAGTCCAGTCTTGAAAATACAACCCCATCCAGCGGCACATCCCCATTAGCCAATTTATAGGAAGTGCCAACCCCCCCCCCCCCCGGGAGCAATTGCTTGCCCGTAGTTGGGACTGTTGACTGTTTCAAAGGACTTTCTTACAACATCTTATTAAAGTTTAGTGGCTCTTTTCAACATCCACAAATGCCCTGGGTCGGGCATTTGAACAGAAAGTCTCAACTAAGTTCAAATGCCCGGCCCCCGGCCCCCTCTCTTGCGGCTCAACATTGATAGGTACATAATTGATAGTGTGACAGATTAGTTAACGTACAGTTTAACAGCTCTCTGTCTGGAAGTCTAGGTATGCTGTATAGTACTGTAGTAATGTCATCATACAACACTGCATAATGCTATATAATACATGTATACATGTGTGTCATCACGTTTCATTTTTGGCTTTAATATTGTAGCATGATACAAACACCTCAAATAAGTTAGGGAGGATATGTAAATTTAAACCATAATTAATTTATAAAATATTGGGTAAAACCACCTGCTTGTATGAAATAAGCTTACATGTAAGTGAAAATGAATATTATTGCAAGTGTAGGATACTTAAAACAATGCATAGAAATTTTATTCTTCTTGTGCCTGTTACCTCTCTTGAGGCAAAATGTAATACTTAAACTTAATTTTGCTTCAGTAGGACTGTTACGACGAGACTGCAGAAAGCCTAAGGCTTTTTTAACTGAAGGTTAAGTTAAGTTTCTTCTGAAAATGATTTAACATTTAATTATTCATTTATTCCTGTAACAGTTCGACTTGGAAACCACTTCATTTAAACTGAAGAATTCACGTATAGCAAATTGAAATATCTTTAAAGTAATTTTATCTCAGATTTAACTAATAACAATTCCCCTACATTGCGTGCTTCTTTGTTGAAACTTGAAAGTTACTATAGCTTTGACATAAAATAGGACGAATACAAGGCCAATTGAGGCATAACCGCTAAATCCGAGAAACTTTCTAAATATTTGATCTTACCTTCATCAATTTTGTGAACGGAGAAATTGAACATTACTGCAAAAAGCGCAAGGATTACTGCAGTGACCACGGCAGCCGCCATTTTGATGGAAGAAAGAGGAAGTTACCCAGGATGCTACGCGGGCGAAAAACAGGTGTCTAACACAGGCTTAGTCCTCTCGCGATCCCTCGCGATCCAAAACTTATTATTATTTTCGTTCGTTTAGAATTTTGACGAATATGCATGCTTATGGTGTTTAGTTATTGTCATATTTGAGTCCCGGTGTTTATGGATTTTCCTTGGGGTGAAAAGAAAAACCTGCATAAAAAGTAGCGTCGAGTTGTGGGGTCACGTGACGTCGATTGGTACAATCGATCAATCATTGAAGAGAATAACAAAGTTGAGTGGACTTCAAACATGGCGGGCAGTTCTCCTCAGGTCTCGAAACAGGCATTTCACGAGACTTACGAGCTTAAAGAGGAACTGGGAAAGTAAGTATTGCTGTGGGCCGATTTCAACTTACGTGGATGTAGATTTTAATTTTGTTCCGCGTTTGTCGCTCGCAGAGGGGCCTTCAGCATTGTTCGCCGATGTGTACACAAGGAGACGAAAGTTGAGTATGCCGCGAAAATTATCAACACAAGAAAATTATCATCTAGGGGTAAGGAAGTGTGATTTGACTTGTTCATGATTTTGTCGGATTGAATCGTTTCTTGGGTTTAGTATCAAAAGGTAACACACAGAAAGCTATAAAACTGACGGTCTTGTTTTAAGCGTTCCTGCATCGAATTTGAATGTACACGTACAAAATTTGCCCGGGCTCTCAGATTTAGATCGAAAGACTTACACAGAAAAACTAGAATATGATTTTTCAAAGAACGAGACATTCTTGAATGGCAGTTTTGTTTCGCACGAGCAGGGTTATTCTTTCCCATACAACGAATGCGTCTTTTATGTTCAAGGATGTTAAGAAAATAGAATCTTATTGCAAATAGAAAAAGCTCCCAAAAGGAAATTGTTTATGTTGTTTTATGGTAGCTCTAGGAATTCTTTTATGAAAATATATCAGGTTTAAGTTTTCAACAGACATGTAAGCTTACGATGAAATAATATTCCCAAATGCGAACCAGATGTCGCTTGTGCGCGATCGAAAGTTTTACCAGAACGAATTTAATATTTCAACGGCAGAGAACCCAAAACATCAATTCTCAGTGGGAGAGAGAGAGAGAGAAAAGTTTTCACCTGTGTCGACCATACTTTGATATTTGCTCAGATAAATCCACTAATATTTTCTCTTTGCTCATCAGATCTTCAAAAGCTCGAAAGAGAAGCCAGAATATGTCGCCTTCTGAAGCACGCCAACATCGGTGGGTAGAAAATACATTTTATATTCTAGCAGATATATCACGCCAAGGAAATTGGAGGCCCGTAAATAAGATATTTAAAATGTTGGAAATATTATGTGTAATATATAATTTCCTCAAGATATATGCTAGCCGGAAAGGACTATTGTTTATGGGATTGTGGCGTTCTCGAAGACTTAATCGAGTACGTTTTACGTTGAAAGGAAACGCCGGTTCGAGTCTTTTAAACGGTCGGATCAACTCAACAACTGTGTAAACAGAGAGAAAAATGCATTTAATTTAATGTCAGCGGAACATACTAGACTGAAAGTCAGTCTCGCTAATAGATGTCATGTAAATGCCCTCTCATCGTTAAGCTTGCCCTGAAAGGGAGTACAAATGACTCGTTAATTGGCGCGCGTGCAGTTGTGTAGCCTGGATTTTCCTGGGTGCAAAGTTGCGACTCATACAGCCTCTCCCTTTATATTGCAAGCGTGTGAATTTGAGTTTATTGAATCGTTTGTGTTGTTCGTCACACACTGTGAAGTCTTCCCACACAATCAATGAACCCCGTGGAATCGCGCCGCAGTCGATCTGTCGTTTGCTTTTAACCTGGTAGTTATTAATTTGAGCTGTAGCGCAACTCGAAATCTAGTATATGAATTGTCTGGATTTCCACACTAGATAAGATTTCACATTTGGTTTGCGGAGGTGGCGGTTTTGATTGCTTTTAATTCCGCGATTTGAAAACTTTACCCCAGCTGCAGATTATCGGAAATACGCGAAAAGTTTTTTATTTTATTTATTGCAAGACCATTCAATCTTGTATTGTTGTCAAAAACAACACCGCCCGTATAATTCTATACGCTGTAGCTAAGACGATAGTGTTAACACTTTGTCAAGTGATTTTCAGTCTTCTAAGTAATAATTTTTGTATTTTTGTTTGGGGAAAGAAACAATGGCGCGCATCGATTTCGGAGTATAGTCGCACGCGACGTTATGTACATGTAATACGAGCACTGAAATGGCTTACCACTTCCAAAAAACTTAAAATTGTTGCTAAAAAATCTTGATTCGGAAACCAACAACAATTGGAGAGCAGGTTGAGGAGCAAAAACTGCTCTCAGAACGAGGAAATCACAAGGCGTCTTGCTGTGCAATTTGTATATTATTTATTGATTAAAAACTGGTCCGCACTTGCGGATGTGTTTTAGTTTTAATTCTTTCCGAAGATTTTTATTGCTAATAATTGATGGGAAGATCAGGCTGAAGAAAAAGAGGGAAATAGAAATGTAAGGCTTGTGAACATCAGGAAATTTTAATTAAAATCACAAGTTATTATCAAGTCAGACTGAGATAGAAATTAAATTAACACAGATATCAATTTGAGTGGCACCAATGAACTAGATTAGATGATTAATTTCTGCAATTACATTGCTAAGTTCTGACTTCAACTTGAACACGGGCGACAGAATTCTTTTCAAGCAAATCTGAATTATTCGTTTTTCAACTACATGGAAATGTTTTTAAGATAGTTTTTGTTTTAGGGTGTTATTTGAGGCATAATCCTTGAGCTAATGAGGTTAATCTCAGTTCCTGAAAGTGTTAATTAAAATCTTTTTCCTAACAGGGAGGTGTGGGATCACTGTTCATTAAGTACTGTTTATTCTATTTGTACAGGTTTATTTCCCTATTGTAAAGCATGCAAAACAGACGACCTCCATTCTCCAATCATTTGCAATTTAAATTTTCCAAGCTGTTTTGCTCCCTAATATTGTCATAATTATAATATGCTCTGGCTAATCTCGTTTTTCTGTCTTGAATTTGAACATTGCGATGTTCTCTGAAAAAGAAAGAAAACTCAAATATATATTCAAAAAAACTATTAGATTGAATTTAAATTTCACTACTAAAGCTGTTAAGATCCTTTTCATTCTTGTGGGTCGACTTTTTTAGTTTAAACCTATTACATATGTTTTATTTTTAAGTGAAGGGGGATGGGGCAGATAGGAAATTCACCTGATAAATATCTTTTTGTTACACAATAATGTTTTTGTGACCTTGAAGGGTGGTGAAATGTCAAGGGAAATGTGAAATTTGTCTGTAGCTTAGCAGATACTGTCGATGTCTCATTAGATTAATGTGGTCAGTGCACATAATGTGACGCTGTTTTGTATATGCCATAGTAACATATGCATATGTTGGTTTTTGGGATGTTCTTGGTAATATTTCTTTCATTTGTATATGCAAGGAGCCTTCTTGTTGTTCTGTTCTAAATGTTTTTGTTGTGTGGCATCCACAGACATTCTCTACCTATTACATAACCTTCTTCCACAAGAATGCCTGTAATATTTTGATATGGGTGATCTTATCTCAAGTACATGTTATCTTAAAGGCTTTGTCAGCTAGATCAACACCGTGGTCTGTTCTTGAGGTGTCATGTATGTGTAGCACATGAGATTTTCTTATAGTCCTCGCGGGTAACACAAGGACCAGTGAGAATGACTTTGATTGGCTGTTCCTTTTCAGAAATGCTGAAAACCTTGGGACATAAGGCCCAAATGAAAGCCTACATGTCAGGCTTTTCTTCCCTTTCCTTTTCCTTCTTTTAAGTAGTCATAACAGGGGCGGATACAGGGGGGGTGGATAGGGTGGATATCCACCCCCCTTTTTTCAGTAAAAAAAAATTCGAAATGTCACTTTATTTGAAATAGAAAATAAAGAAAGAAAGAAGAATTAGCTCTCTCTGGTTGTTGTTATGCCACGTTTCGCCGTCTGCCGCCACTTAGGGTTAGGGTTAGGGTTAGGGTGCCCTAATGGTCTGCCATCCACCCCACCCCCCTTTTGAAATCCTGGATCCGCCCCTGCATAACCATTCTAAGGGTGGAAAATTTGATCATCCTTAGAAAGGATGGAGACTGAATTGAACAGGAGCACCTCATGGGAGGCACAGGAAATTTGAGCAAGTTCAGTTGCCTCAATTTCGTTTTATATCTCCCAGCTCTTGCCACTTGTACATTGTACATGGTTTAAAATTCCAAATCATGGTGCCAATTTCTTTCCGTTTTATGGTCCAGCATGGGTGATTTTGAACCGTTGCAGTAGACCTGTCAGTTGCCTTCCATGTCATGACATGGAAAATACTTGACTGTAAAACCATATAATAAATATGTACATTTTATCTTGGGCATTGTAGTTAACTTGGATTGTGTCTCTTGTCTATGCAGTCAGACTTCATGCTAGCATTGCTGAAGAAGGATACCACTATCTTGTGTTTGACTTGTAAGTATTGTAAGGACTCTTTTACGTGTAGATTTTGAAGCCGTTTCCTATGGCTACTTTTAAAGGGGACAACTTTACATGTACAGACCTTTTTTTCTTGCACACATGCACTTGCAGAATACCCCCCCCCCCCCCAAACTCCCCTGAAGTAAAATGGTTGGCCCCTATTAACTCTATTTGTTATAGAGCTACAGAAATACAGCTTTTAGAGCATATTTTCTTACAGGTTTGGAGGTTGCAAAATTCTGCTGAGTGCTGTTTAACCAGCCATGTACATGTAGTCATGTCTGCTGAAATGTCCCCATTTTGTACTGCAGGGTAACTGGAGGAGAATTGTTTGAAGACATTGTTGCTAGAGAGTACTATAGTGAAGCTGATGCTAGGTAATTAAAATAAAATAGTTAATATATAAAAGAAAATCCAATCTTGAGGTTAACCCTGTGTTAAGGATTTCCTAACGTGAAAAATAAATGTACATGTATCAGCCCCCCCCCCCCCAAAAAAAAAAAAACCCCCTAAAAATCCTGGATCCGCCCCTGATCGTAAGTTTGAAAGTTGTTATTGTTAATTTTCTCTAAGTTATCGTCTCTTATTAGTTGATGGTACACAGGAAATTCATTAAGTTTGGAGCAAGTGGGCATCACGGTTTTGCACCCGGGCAAAGTATCAGTAAGACCATACCCTCAGCCGAAGTCATATATGATATTAAAAACAGCTGGGCAAAGTCGTGTTCACAGCGGGGCAATTTGCCTGGTGGCTGGCCCTTTATATGAAACCCTGGGTACACAATGCAAACTATTGCCTCTATTGTCTATATTATTGACATGATTTGAGTATAATTTTTTTAAGTATTATGTTAAATCTATTCTTGGCATCAGCCGTTTCTGTTTCTGAATTAGCACCCCATTCAGGTACAGATGTGCATGTTTTATTAATATTTTAATAATTAATTCAGTCAAATAATTATGCATTTGTGTGGTAGCCACAGAATATAAACCTAGATATCAATATCATAAGATGTAATTAATTTTCTTAATAACTTTATTTTATTTTATATTTTTTCTTCAAGTCACTGCATTCAGCAGATACTGGAAAGTGTTTATCACTGCCATCAAAATAACGTTGTTCATCGGGATTTGAAGGTACTTGAACTCATGCAACTTTCTTTTCACATTTAATAATAATGGTATATAATTAAAAATCAAGTCTTTTCAAATGTTGAAACTTTCACTTTATCTAAAATTGTTTATTTTTTTTTTCTTCTTTTATTTAGCCAGAGAACTTGCTACTTGCAAGTAAAGAGAAAGGTGCTGCTGTTAAACTAGCTGACTTTGGATTAGCCATTGAAGTAGATGGTGACAAGCAAGGCTGGTATGGTGAGTACAGTGGGGGAGGGGTGGGCAGGGCACATGCTACAACCCTTTTCAAAAGTGTTGTGCAATTTCTTCTTTTTCTCCCAATGCCCCATCTCAATGTTTGGGGTTCAAAAATATTATACAAGCAAGATTTCCTTATTAATCTGGCACGATCAGGGTTGCAAGGGGGAGGGGGACCCATATAAAAACATTTGTATGCGACATTGATTAAGTTTAAGCGTGAGGAATCTGTATCTGTATTGTCTATTTGACTTTATTTGATCACAAACATTATTGGTATTTGTTTGTTGTTGAGATCCAAATCATTCTTCTTTAGACATTCAACATTCATTAGACATTATTGTTCTATTAGTTGTGCTTTAAAATTTGAATCTTCTATTTCTTCTTTTTCCCAGGATTTGCAGGTACACCAGGATATCTTTCTCCAGAGGTACTCAAAAAGGAGCCATATGGCAGGCCTGTCGACTTGTGGGCCTGTGGTAAGTGCTTCATGTAGGGAACTTATAATTATAACCAATAGGTGAACTCTGTTAGTGACACCCCTAGGGAATCATTGAAGAGGCAGCTGTGGTGCAGTATTAATAGAAGATTCCTTCCTGTCCACTTTTTTCTCAATCAGTGGCTTCACTATGTTGACCACATTCCCAACACACACTCATGGAAATTATTTATTGTTAATTATCATCATAGCTAGGCTTGGCCTGCAATTGTATAATAAATTTAGATTTCCTATAATATATAGACCCTATGCAAATATGATAATTTTCGGCTCCCAGAAGAATCATTTGTCAACAAAATTAAATTACTCTAACTCAAAGATAAAGTCATAGTAAATCAGTGTACGAAGTTTAAAGGCTATTACTTTCATCTCATGGGAAGTTACAGGGACATTTATATTGCCAAAAACATGAAAACGAGGCTAGGCAGGCCAGGGTGAATTTTCCCATACAAATCTCTTAAATTTGAATGAGTCATAACTTTGCAGCCATTTAACCCAAAACACTGAAACTTCTCAGAATAGCATAATATTTGGTATATATTTAAGTACCACCACCAGCATTTTAAGGAACTCGACCAAACAACAGAAATAAATGACAACCATTTTTGCATAGGGTCTATAGTACACAACCTCAGAACAGGGTCTGGAAGGGGGGTCCTGATCCCGCATTCCTGGTCCTTTTTTAGGAAAATCCTGCATCCCACATTTTAAAAATGGCAATCCCGAAGCCCGTTTTTCTTCCCCTCCCCCCCAAAAATGGAAGATTAATTTCTGCAAAAGCTAGAAAAAGTAAAATGTAGATTGGTGCTTTCGATTGGTATTTTGAACTTACGCGTGCAAAAAACGAAATCGCTATTCATACATCAGTTTGATGAAAGAGCACTAAAGAAGTTTACAGGAACAGTGTCGACCGCGTCTTATCTGAAACGATACACCGCGTGCTCGCCCGGTTGATTCGTGTTCGCTGCCTGAACGTTCATTTGTGTCGTGACGACTTCCCGATTTCCCGACAGAAAGGTTAAAAATCCCGCATCCCGTGCCTAAATTTCGGTTAATCCCACTTCCCGGAGAGCAGTTAAATCCCGAATCCCGTCAAGATATCTTGCTTTTTCCCGAATCCCGCACTGTAGTTTAGTCAAATCCCGGATCCCGAAAATACCCTTCCAGACCCTGTCAGAAGCATTGTGCTTAATAATGGTATTGTGTATTTACTGTAAATAATGAAGGATGTGATGATGATGATGATGATGATGATGATGATGATGATGATGATGATGAAACAGATCTAGTAATTATTTACCTGTCAGAAAGCTACGATGCCATGCTTTTTGCCCAACAAAATGATTATATTTTTTTATAATTTATTTAATTACTGCGAACATTATTTAGATATGTAATAAATCATGTAGTTGTGTATGTTGGTATTTTCAATAGGTGTTATCTTGTACATACTACTTGTTGGTTATCCCCCATTTTGGGATGAAGATCAACACAAGCTATATTCTCAGATAAAGGCTGGTGCTTATGATGTGAGTAATACTTCTTTTTTTAAGTGATGACCTCATGACGGCATCGCTTTATGCCATGAGGTGGTTGACTGGTTCTGTCCTTCTTTTGTGTGCGATCAAACAATCAATAATGAAAAGCTGAATAGGACTGGGAACTAACTACAGGAATAAAATTAATGTTACCTGAACAGAGATCAAGTTTAACTCAACAAGAGATCGCTGCACACAAAGCAAAAATTTATACTCTTGCAAAAACAGATTATTCACTAATCTGCTACCAGATTTAGTGAATAATTTGTAGTTTGCGCTGATTCCCAGAATTAACTGTAAGCTCTTTGCTAATGAAAAGACAGATAGTGACTACAGTGAATGATAACAACGGTTAACTGTAAAAATATGGATGTTGGACATTGTAATACAGGCCAACTTTCTTGGTCAATGATGTTTTGATGCCCAATCCCCAGACAGTTACAGATGTCATTTAATAAGTCCTTTTTCACCTGTTGTGTGGTAAATACTGCTGCAATACAGTATATAATGCATCACTAAATTAGCCAGCTAGCCAAATGCAAAAACCGCAGTGGAGACATTATTTATTTATAGTAACTTAATACACAACGGCATGTTATACTGTTGTTTGTGCAAGAGTTTTTTTGTTGTTAATTATAATTTTTGTTGCTTTTTATGTTTAGTACCCATCACCAGAATGGGATACAGTTACAGATGAGGCAAAGGTGAGCTCTACATTAGCTATTATAATTATTAATAACAATCATCATGGCTTAGGATGAGGACTTTCTGTATGGCGCTGACAAGGGAGATGCTTATTTGCCATACTTCAGAAAGTTTGAAAATTAATTTTTGGCACAAATACTTTTAAGGGGAAAAAATGAACTCAAGCCACACCCCATAATGGATTTTGGTACCCTTCAGGGGTACAGGAGTGTTTGTCAAAATTAAATTTCAAATGAATATCTCAGTCCAGGTACACTTAAATATAAAATACTTTAGTTTGTGGTCTGCTTATTGGTAGTCTAACAAGAAAATTTTATTTTGCATGCAGTAGATATGAAAAGTACTCATAAAAATGAATGCCGGTTTATATATGTTGGGGAAAATGTTTGCTACAACATATGGGACAAGTTTTAATGTTATTGGCCATTTATTTTTAAAACCTTTTTGCATGTTTCATTTTCAAGAATCATCAACCATCACGAAATTGAAAGGCATTACTGTATTCGTTGATAACAGAAATCCAGGTTAACAGGTCGTTTCTTTTTTTGCCTTGTCTTCATTACAGGAACTTATAAACACTTTGTTATCTGTTGATGGGTCCAAGAGGATCACTGCATCTGAGGCACTAAAACATCCATGGATCGTGGTATGCAAAAATACTTTGGTTTATATAATCATGCTTATAGAAGCAAAAGAACCAATCAAAAGACTTTTTTTCTTACAAAATACCGAAAGAGAGTGTGAGCAGTCTGAGGTGTGGACGTCCGGCTTACTCTTGGTTTAGTCCCACCTTCTCAGTGGTTTCTGCCTCTTGGTCCTTTTTTGTTGCAAAATATTGCGCAGTGTTGCAAAACTTTTTCTCTTTTATTCCGGTTACGCCGCGTTAGGAATACAAAAAAAGGCTTCTCGCCCTTCTCTTTCCTTCCCAGGCCTTTACTCCCGGGTTCCCACTAGATTTGTCGATCCAAAAGAATAGACTTAGAGCAGTTTTTAATTGAGTGTCGTGAAAACAAAACCAAGGTAATCACCCTGGCCAATCACAAAGGACACAGGCAATCCAGTGATCCAGTCAAAACTCGAAGCAAATTCATGTAGCCAGCATGAAGCGCGGGAAAACGTGCGCGAGCGAATAACGATTGGTTTTGGTTTAACTTCTGATTGGCTGAGAAAGTGGCGCGAGTTTTCTTATCGCTGAGAGTAGTAATGCAAAACCAAAGCAAACGAGAATTACTTTCGGAACTCAAGTGAAAACCGCTCTATATGCACATATCACGTTTTTACTTTCACCTACTGTGACCTTCAATCAATGCATTATTTTGTTCAACTTTTATTGCATTTTTCTGTTGCGCCCTTGCGAAAAAACGTTGCAAAATGTCGTTCCTTTGTGCAAGAGTACCACTGACCCGTTCGACAGAATTTCTTTGCTCATCCACATGTAAGAGAACGCCAAACCTGGTTTTAAGACTGCAAAGTAGAATAGGTTTACAGTGTTTATTAGTACGAGGGATGGGCTGTATTGACATGAATAACATGTTAAAAAAAAACATTTCTTTAGAACCGTGAACGTGTGGCTTCTAAAGTACACAGACAAGAAACTCTAGACGGACTGAAGAAATTCAATGCAAGAAGAAAACTTAAGGTTAGTGTCCTGAATAAAATCAATTTACATCGAAAAGACATTTTTGTAACATGAAGGAAACGGTGCTGATAAGAATTAACCACACTGACAGGATGAAATCTAAACAAGTTTATGCCCGAACGTTCTGTTAGCGTAATCACTTGTTGAAAGAGCAACAGAACATTTTGAAGAGGGATTGTATTTTAATGAAGTGGTTTATGAATTTGGGTACTTTACAGGTTTTGAATCATAGCACCCAATCTTTCATTTTATGCACAAGACTGCATATTTTTAAGTTTAGAGCCCGAACCTAAAAAGTATGTAGCCAATGAGGTAGCCCACTATGCAGACGGTTTTTGGGCTCGTCACTCAATTCTCGATCTCCAAGAGGAAAAGAAGAAAAGTTGCTTGACGAGCGCAGAATATATATCGTCTGCGTAGTACTAGGGTAGCGGCGCGATAAACGCGGGAAAATCACTATTCTTTTTAGTTTCCTACCTGATATGCTAAAAACCTCAGCTTGTTTGCTCTGATTGGTTAGACACAAGTTTTAAGCAGTCACAGAGCTGAGCAAACCGCGTCCGGTGGCAAAAGAAAGCGGCAAACCCGCCAGCTATGTAGTCTAAGGTGTGGTGAACAGTTACTTGTATTCGTCCAGATCTCCCCGATCGTCTCAAATCATTTTGAACCAGTCTATACGATTGGGACAATCCACCGTAGGCAAAAAGATGGCGACTGGTACATTTCATGACCCATAATTCGAAGCCCACGAAAAAAAAGTGAAAAAGCTTATCAAAACGCACAGACAATTTCTAAAAGTACCAAAACTGGCATACGCAATGTTGTAAGTTCAGTGACAAATATCGGCGGAAAATATGGCTTTTTATGTTTCTATTGTCTGCCATGTTAGGTTCACAAGGTATTGTGACATACAGCCGCCATCTTTTTCCTTACGGTGGATTTCAGTTTCCATGTAATGACCTCAGTATTTTTTTTTTAAGTGGGTCTGCTCGTAGTGTAGCTTGTCTTTTTTTGTAGTATTCCTTGAACCTATGTATGTATGTTTTGTGACTGAGATTTGTTTGATGTTTCTTCAGGGCGCAATTCTCACCACTATCCTGGCAACAAGTAATTTTAATCTCTCTGCAGGTATAATTTAGTGTTCTTCGTGGAGTTTCATTGATGTCGCAATGTTGTTATCGTTGCAGGGTGCCATCTTAACAACCATTGTGGCTCGTAGGTTTTCTGCTAACTCAGGTAACCAAACAATTCAGTGAAAATAAATATATTAAACGTAAATCTAAACACTATTGTACAAAAAAAATAAAAAGCTCAGTCCTAGTAAGCAGTGTTCAGTTCTTCCGGAATTAAAAGTTAAAAGGGACTTTTAAAATTGTTTTCATCAAAAATGGTCAAGATGGCGACGAAGGCAAAACAGTGTTATATTGCACGCTGAGGCGAACATAAATTTTGTCGCCTCTAAACTCTTTAAATTTTTCTTCTAAATCTAATAAAGGTAAACGTTTGGCACTTATTTAAAATAAATGAACGTTAAGGTTTGGGTTAAAAAAAAAAACTAGTCTTTTGAATACAGATTGAAAAGCAATGCCTTGTGATAATCCATGCCCTGTGGCTTTCCTTCTAACCACAGCCTTACCATCCTCTTTGCGGTCACGGGTTGCCAAGTTTTCACTTTTTTTATTTTTTGGTAATTGCTATAAGCATCAGTACACGTTGCTTATTTAAACAACTTTTCTGTTGTTGTTTTTGTTGTTTTGGCCATTTGAAGCGTACAAGATTAGTAGTTCACAGTTTGCGACAACATTTGAGAGTTTCATTTTACCCCTTCATGATCAACATTCGGCGCATCTTCGAACTACAGGGTGAGATAACAACTTTTGTGTGCTAAAGTTAGGAAAGTAATTCTGTTTCTAACGCTCTCTGAAAGAACACTGGCCGAACTTTATGATTCATTTTTCGTATGGATGCGTGTATTTAATCGTCTCAAGAAGAATAATGTTATTTCATTGTTCCACCCTCGTAACAAAAGAATTTACAACTTTTCGAATTATTAGCTTGTTTGTTTTTATTGTTTTTGTTTGTGGTGATGTTGTTTTGTTTGTTTACTGTGAGGTCAGCTTGCTTTACTTCAAGCAATAAACTGATATTGCAGTAAGAGATTTTCTGTGTAATTCCAGTCGTTTTCAAGCCTGCAGCCACAGTAGAACAACAAAAATCTACCCCTCGAGGAGGAACAATAACACGCTGTTAGTAGAGAAACGTTTGTAATATCTGAAATCCTTTCTTAGCTAAATTGCATGCGCAAGGTGTTTATGTCGGATGCACCTTCACTCAGTTGTTAGTTATCTGTAGTAGTTTAAAAAAAGCGCTTTGTTCTTTTTCGTTATTTGATCTTCAAATCAAAATCAGTGTGAAAGTCCAAAAGCAGCTACAAAGTTACAAGAATGGTCAATTTTCTTTAAAGTTTTGTGCCATGAACACTTAAATCACTGAAAGGTAAATCACTTGACGGACTTAAAATTAGTTCAGGAAATGATAATCATTAACGTTTTAAGAGAATACTGACACGATACTTAACAGTTTCCATAAGAATTTTATACTTTGTTGAGTTTTTGTTTTTCGTTAAATTTAAAAACCGTTAATTCCGTTAATTGTTTCTGCAATCTCACTTTTGTGGATGCTAAGTTGACTTTAAAGAATGTTGCTAAATTTAAACAGGAATGAGCTTACTACCTTTTCACAACTTTGTTTAAAAGGTTGCTAATGTTCGGGTTAATGATACGAGCCCTGTAATTTCACAATCATCTACAGCTTGTCATTTGTGCTACTAATATAACCAGACTCATCATTGACACTCACAAATTCGCTCTTTTGTTAGCCGTTTCATGTTCATGAATGTACAAACTCACATGAAGTTCGCATTAATTTGTATTTAATCACGTGTCACCATAGCAACCATTGGTTCAATCGTGTCACGAGCATAGGGTAATACGTTAGTCTGGTGAAATTGTTGAAACTTAGCATGCTTTTCTTTTATTTTTATTTTTGGTTGGTTGGTAGTACCTTTGCCCAAGTACAAATATATATGTACATGTTATGTTTGAAAACCTTTTGGGAAAGCAGTGGCACCCAACAAGCCAATTTTTCAGAATTCATCAGGGACCATAAAGCGAACGAAATTACCAATAAATAAGCATTACAAAGCAGCTTTATTAGTTGTTTTTTTTTTGTCTTTTGCACACTTTACGAGAAACTAGTCTGAAATCCCATTTCCCTGAGCAAGGTCCCTGCCCAAACTTCCTATTTTTCACCCCACCCCCTTCCCCCTCCCCGGATAGTAAAAACCTTCTAAGAGATTCCAGGTTAGGAACTTATCCTCTATTTAAACCATTTTTAGAAGATAGGAAGAAAACCTTCAATGATTTTCATGTTTGACATTAATTGCAGTACGACCTTTTGTCAGCAAGAAAAAAGGATCAGATGAAGAACTTATGGCACACTCGGAAGATGAGCACGAGGTTGATGTAGCAGCTAATAAAGGTTAGTATAACGACTAACCGACCTACCGATCCACCCACTGACAGACCCACCCCTCCCCTCCCCCCCCCCCCAACACTTCAGACAGCTGTGTAGTAATTACTTTTGATATAAAGATTACATGGTTCGTCTTCTTTTTTAGCTCGAGAGCAACATATTATCCAGCTAACTCAGAAGCTAATTACAAGTATAACCTCAGGAGACTTCGAAACTTACAGGTAAGTCTGATATGCATTTTCGATATTCATGAATCAGTTATTATGATTTTTTTTTTCTAGTGTAAGTACGCGCGCGGGTATAATGTTACTTATCTACCAGTCTTGCATTGTGCTCTAACGATATTTCAATAGCGGTTTTACCGAAACCGTAGTTATTACACCTGCCAAAGTCGCCGAAACACTACAGTGAACCGGCAAAAGCGGGAAAATTTGGAAACTTGGCTGTAGAAACAACATGGATTTGATCTGTAAGGCATTTGAAGGAAAACTTAAAAAATGTATTCAAACGTTATTTCGCCAGGATCGCCTTATCAGGTTTTGAAAACTTGCATCACCACCAGCGTTGCTAAACTTTGGGAGCGAAGCAATTTAGAAACGTCAAATGAGAACAACAGGTTTGTTCTCAGTTGCCCGAGCATTTTGGATCAAATACAAAGCTTAAAAAACGTAAACCCATGGTAAACAAAGACTACACAGTTCCAACAGTCAAGCCGTTCTTTTGTTCTGTTTCAGCAAATTAGTTGACCCTCGTCTTACATCATTTGAACCAGAAGCTCTAGGTAACTTGGTTGAAGGACTAGAGTTCCACAAGTTCTATTTTGACAATGGTGAGTTTAAAAATAAGTGGATCAATTTTCTGAGTTGTCGTTCTTTATTATATTTTTTTGGCGCGCTTGTTGCCCTTGAAAGCGACAATGATCATAAATTATTGGCCTTAAAATACATAACATTGTGCTTGTTGGATTTCTGCTAGAGCGTTTATTTAAACAATGCGCAATAGGCCATTTCCGAGTTACTCTTTGCCTCCGTTTCAAAATGAGTTTACGTGCGAAACCATTGATATGAAAATGAGTTTCACCTACAGGTCCATATTCATGCAAATCAAATTCATTTTCATTTGAATGGTTTCGCACGTAGACTCGTTTTGAAACAGAGGCAAAAGGTAACTCACAAACGGCCTATTTCTTGTATGAGACGTGCCTGCAGGGAATCATGGTAGCTGCATTCAACAAAGCATGCACTTGACTATGTAACCCTGAATACAACTACCACGATTCTGTGCAGGCGTGTCTCATAGAGGGATTTGGGCATCAGACTGTTAGTTGAGTGATTGTCATCTCGTAACTTGGCCTCACTACGTTGACCTACTTCCGTTGAAAACGAGGGCGAGTAGCTAGTTGAAAAAATGTGGTCGATTTGTAAGGTTCAAAGGACTTCTCCATAAAGCCTCTTATCGACGTGCTTTATAGATTTTAAATCAACCGATTTGTTTCTTTTCAGTTCATAGCAAAAGAGCCACACCAATCAATACGACCATTTTGTCACCACACGTTCATATGCTGGGTGATGATGCTGCTTGTATCTGCTACGTTCGACTTCAACAGTTTATCAATAGGTAATGTTACTGTAAAAATTACGATATAAAATGTATCCACGTCTGGCGTGCAAATGTTTTTTTTAGCTAGGACAAAAGCGTTTTGTAACTACCAGAACCCTTAGATAGATATTTTTATTACTATCCCACTCTCTATGCCATCAGTGTTAAGAAAAAAGACTTTAAGTTATTCACAATACCGCGAGCGGCAGGATGGATTGCCGTGAGCCAGTCCCGCTCTCCACACGTCAACAAATTATTTAGCGCGCGCTACTCAGTTTTACTCATAACGGTGAAATTAATGATAAATTACCTTTTGGCTGAGTTTGGTTGGGCCGGATATAATATAGCCAACCCTCTCTTAACGTACACCTCCATAAGAAGGACACCTGGTGTTAATCTCGTCCCTGCCGTCTTTCAGTCATTTTACTGCAACTAAACTTCCTATAAAACAGACACCTCTTTAAGACGGACAGTAAGAGCCGGTCCCGACGGTGTCCGTTTTAGAAAGAGTTGATTGTAATAATAATAACTTTATTTACTTGTCAGAAATGTTTAGCTGAGTTGAATAATCCCCTCTCCTAATTGTGGACACCAATCTAAAACCTAACTTAAAAAATATGTGGCTCTCAGTCATTTCGCAAAGCCATTGCTGCGCTTGGTCCGTTCGCCATAACCTCATGCCAAATGTTTTGCGTTTGACAATCCAACCCAGTGAATATTATGTATGTTATGTGTTCACTCAATAATCGCCCGTTCAGCCGCCAACCCTCCCACTTACCTATGTTCACGCTTATTAGAAAAAAGTATTTATTCATCTCCTTTGCAATTTCTGAGTGTTTGTTTTTTCGATCTGTTTGGCAGTGCTGGAAAACCCTTGACTAGACAATCAGAGGAAACGCGAATCTGGCACAAAAAGGCGGGACAATGGCTCAATGTACATTTCCACCGATCAAACATGACCTGTAGTCCGGAAAGTTAAGTATCGGTCACATGACCTGAATGGCACGAAAACGGTGTGCCACGTGACTACAGAGTGCGCAATGCATGGCGGATACTGGCGAAGTGATCTCATTTGCTAAAGGAATATTGTTTATCCCAGAAAATATTGTTTAATTTATAATGGGGCAAGATGTATAAAATCCTGAGTTTTATTGCAACAGACATTGCATAACAATATTCGTGTCTTGATGATGCGTAAATGAGAATTGAACTATAGTCTTTAATTCAAGGCTGTAAATAATATCATAGCAATATTGTTGTTATTAATTGTGATGAAGGATCGCCGGTTTTTTTTTAGTAAAGGACATCGAAAAGGAAAAGAACGAGGCAGAATCCTCGCCAATGAGTGATATTATTTATTTTCAATGCACATATTATTGTCAGTAGTTCGTTGTAGGTAAATTATAAATTTGCTATAATAATTATAATTTTCAAATGTAGAATAATTTAGTGCAAAGATGTATTGATATAGAATTGGTCACAAGATGTAACAAGTTCCATTTTTAATCGAATTTTATTATTAGGAAATAGGAATTTATTTTAATTTTTAAGGTCTCTCTGTGGGATAGTAGCACTATTAAGGAAATCTCCCTCCTTGTCTCTCCTGCTCCCCTCCGCACACCATCACCCCCTCTCGCCACTAAGGCCCTCGCCCCGCTTGCCCTCGCTCTCTCGGGGCTCTCCCACCGCCCTCGGCGGGTCGCATGTCCCTCGGCACCTTCCCGCTCGGTGGCGGTCCAGGCGGAGCGCTTCCGCGGGCGTGTACCGGCGACTTGGAGGCTCGAACGTCGACCCAAATCGCCGCCATCGCAATCAGGGGATGTGCATCCTGCTCTGCGGCGGTCGTGCGGAGCGTCAGTCTCCGTCCGCGGCAGGGCACTCTCCTCGTCACTCCTGTCCACGTCAACATCACCGCCCGCCCAGGCGGCCCTCTCCCACCATTTCCGCGCCATGTGTGCACAACTTCTCTCCCAGCCAAAACGTCGGAGGGCACATCTCCAATGAACTTTCTTGAGGTTGTTGTATAATTTTAGCTCCTTGAGAGCTGTTACTTACTTTGTTTTGCCTGGCGCCGTTACGATTTTTCCTTGGTGGTTGCGCCGGTTGATTGTGACATGCGGATGCATGACGTAAATTTCAATTCTCTTTTTGTTGCTAGTACGATTCAACTGAGTGGTTCTTTTTGTCTAGGTGAACTTCTTCTCGGGTCTGTTATCTTTGAAGTTGAAATTAAAATCTCTTACTCAAATAACGTGTTTGTTTTCTCGAGTATGGTATGAATGGTAACAGGACTGAGTGTCGTCCAATTCTGTCTGTATCATACTCGTGATACATCGGACCGCTCGCGGTCGTCCGATTTTTTATCCTCGTATGATACAGACGAATGACTCCACTATCCTATTACCATTATTAATTTACAAATTATAATAGCTTATCGGAGAATTTCATTGTTGAGGCAGCTGCTAATAGCATTAGGTGTATTAGAATTTTTAGTGCGTTTATACTGCTCTTTAGAATGTAAAATATAGTTTACGTTCTACCACGAGTTATAAGCTTTAAGGTAAAAAAAGAAAAACTTAGGTAACGTAATAACTTTTGGAGGCAGTTTGTAACTTGAGTAGTTGTATTTAAAAATTAGACTAAGAGCCCGGGTTTTCTATAATTTAAAGTAGTCAACGAGGCGCAGAAGAGATGGATATCGCTCTTAAAAGTCGTAGTCTAATTGTTTTAGCAGACATCTGAGGAGTTAAAAATTGTTGTCTATCAGCGAGTAGACAACAATTAGAGAACCAATCAGATTAGCAGATTTCTTAAATTCAGCGAACCATTGGCAGGTCAAAAAATTTAGTGATGCTTATTGGTTCAGTGCACGTGTTAAGTACTACGCAGGCGTGTCTTTACTGTGACGTTGTCATGGTAACTGTCAAGTTGATGTAACTCGTAAAAAGAAAGAAAAGTTGTTTCTGGATTCTCGTCACACAGTAGCTTCACTATTAACCTTCTGCCCATAAGGGTGTTTTTGTTTTTTAGAGCAATCGCGACTTCTTTTTCAAGTAAATATATTGTGCCCAAGGCCAAATTCCTCTATCTAATAGCAGTACCCTTTGAAAGAAATTTAAGATTGCTCTCTAATGTATGCACGCGTCTATCTACTTCTTTAACTAAAACAATAGTTTGTTGTATGCTGGTTACAGATAATACAAACTGTAAGATAAACATTTCGTTGCTCAAAAACGAATAAACTTGGCCGTGGCTTTTGTTGTGTTCTAGTTGCAAGATAAGTAGTTTAACTTGACCACCCCTCCCCCTTGCCTCAAGTCGCTCGTTTCGTGTCGACAGAGTTACTTGAGCAAGATCGCTTTGAAATCGCGCGCGAGTGACCGCGCGGAATTTATTTGTTCGTGCGTAATGCACGAGGCACATTGAATGACACACCAAATCGATCCTCCGCCATTTTGTTTTTCATGCCCGCGCGCGCGGGGGTAAGGGGGTACCCCTGATGCATACACAAGCCCAGTTAAGAGGCAATGAAAGCAAAATTCCACTGTATGTTCAGCATTGCATTTTGACCGTTGTCTGCAAAGAAACCAAGGTACACTGAACAAACAGAAAAGTGAAACTACACGTACAACGATTTGAAAATCTTCCCTTTTATTACAACCTGAAAAGGGTACACGTCAGACTCGCTGCGTGTTTCTATTTACATTAATTACTTAAGGTTACCATTGTTAGCGGCTACTAATTTTAGCGAATTCTTCTAAGCAAGATTTAGCGATTTTCCGAAAATTTAAAAAAAAAACAGTGATTCGTTTAAACCGGTTTTAAATAAACATATAGCTAAGATGGAAATAAATGGTCAGTAAAAGAAGAAACTCACTTAAAATTGAACGAACATTTGCATTGCCAGAAAGAACGAAGTTACCCGCATCCATTTTTTAAAAAAAATTTCAAGTCGACTACGTTTAAGTTTGTTTTCCTTTGGAGTGTGATGGGGGGGGGGAGGGGGGAAGTGCTTAAATTTAACGAGTAATAAATTCGACGAAGACAAATTTTAGCAAGTACGAAATTTAGCGAATTTCGTGCAACTCGCTAAAATTAGTAGCCGCTAACAATAATTACCTTAAGGTAGTTTGTTGTGTGTGAGGAAGAGCTATAAGGTTTGTACACATATGAAGAAGGAATATCTACTGTTGCCTAGTTCCTAGGCCTCTATTTTCGTCGCGGTTAACTCGTTTCGGGTCACGTGGCCCGTTCGCCCCGGATACGTCACCGAAACGAGTAGTGACGTCAGTAATACCGTGAAGGTTTGGGAAAAAGCCGTACAGAAATTAGGCAATATCTACTGAAAAGTTTGGGAAATAATTGGTAATAACTGCCAAATTGGACAAGGCGACAGGCGACTTCAATTTGGCAGGCAGAGGAATTTCTAAATCCAAACACGGTTATGCCTTGACCTAACTAACTAATTACCAAAACCCATTTTCCAAACAAACCCATCAATGAAGTTTAGTACAAAATAAATAATGGCTGTAAACGACGTTGTGATTATATTCGTGAAATCCCAGCACAATAACGCCGTAAATCTTCATTTTGCTAGTCACGGGTTAAAATTGAGCACTTCCTTGACCGCCTCGTCTACTGTCTCCGTGAGCTGTTACTTGTTCTTTGAAATACGACAGACCATTCACATCAGCTAACCCAGCATGTTCAGTTATGTTATGGCCCTTTTTACGGAGATCCTGCACGATACTAGCGGCCATTTTCTTGTCTTCAAACTTATCAACTGAAAATAAACATGTCCCATTGTTAAATTCGTGTTGTACTAGGCACGACGCAATTTGTCAAGAATTCAAGTAAAATAAATCCAACCCAAAGAAATGCACAGTTATGTGTAGCATTTTACAAAAGTCGTGTTTTCGATTGCATGCTTATGTCGAGGTTTTAGGGGTGCTTTTCCCATATTTCAAATCCACTTATCCTTGTCTCCCGTTCTCTTTCTTCAGTCGTAAATTTCTCAATCCCCAACAATGTCGAAACGTTTGTGGTACATTCCAGTAGTTCAGTACAAACCTTAAATATTTTATGATGATATGTTGAAGAAACTGTGTCGCGGATGTTAGCCAAATCTGGACATAGGAAATGGCCACCAAATTCGGTAAAATAAAGAAATAACCGCTTAAAACACTAAAAGAACATTTCAATAACACAGCAAATACAAAAGAAGGTACGGATGGCCAAAAGTGATTAAGTTTGAAACGGATTGCAAGATGGGTTTTGAAATAATGGCAGGCTAAACAGTTTTCAAAATTAACCTCTTTTGCTTGTAACTTTAAACTGTAACGCCCGGGAGTCATATTTGATTGTAATGAAGCTCTAGTTTTGTTATTTAGATCCATAGAAGTAATTTTTTCATAACTTTGAGTTTCATAGCAAGTATTTGGCAAAACTTAATAGAATAAACACAAAAAACCCCAAAGAAGCATTGGTAGAACAGTAAAAATCGATTAAAAAGCCGCATTTGTCTGTAACGCTCCCATAAGAAGAGGAAAGTAGGGAACAAGCAAATACATGGCCTGTCTTCGACGAATCTTAACCCGGAGAATAAACTATTATAATGCGAGAACCAACATACCTTCAATTTCTGGAATGCCACTGTTGACTCCATAATATACTCGTGGTTTTTCTATGGACTGACTCAATGAGTCGTTAAACGCAAGATAATTGACTATAACTTCAGCTACAGCTGGTGTAATGTGGTCGCCACCAGAGGCTCCCAGCGACATGCGGAACCAACAACGCTTCTGAACAAATTAATAAGGAGAGAGATTGTATCAGTAAGCGGCAAACACAGCAGCTGCTACGTTTAAGCCGCAAATGCATACTGTATTATTAGAAGCCCGTTATTATTGTTCTGCAACAAAAGGGGTACCATGTAGTATCATCAAATCCAAAATGGTTCGGGTAATTCAAAGCCCATGCAAAATAGCAGATATTTGTAGTCGGTATTTGCGTAAACATTTTAGCTTGATTTCAACTTTTTTTAATTATTTCCCATTAATTTAATAGCAACATGGATCCAACAGTCAAGGACTCCTAACATACAGACAACTCTCGCCTTGCAGACACCTCGAGCTGAGCTGAAGTCCCGGCGAATAAGAATTACTGAAAATAACTCTCGTTACTACGGACTTCCTGTAGAACGGACACCAAATGGTGGTCCCGAAGGTGTCCGTTATAGAGGGAGTTGACTGTACTGAAAATAACTCTCGTTACTACGGACTTCCTGTAGAACGGACACCAAATGGAGGTCCCGAAGGTGTCCGTTATAGAGCGAGTTGACTGTATATACCATGATGATGGTATTGACATTGTTACCTCTTTATGAAGTACAACAGTTGGCACACATGAAGAAAGAGGACGCTTTCCTGGCGCGACGAAATTAGCCTTGAAACAAAATAATACGAAAAAAGAAAGAATGATAAATATTAGTAATAATAATAAAACAGAGATAAAGGTTTTTCCTTCGCCATAATCAAACTCTCCGGGACTTCATACTGAAGCACGCCAGTTTACCAAATATCACTTGTAACAATTTTAGTTAACCTCTTACTTAGGGCAAACAAGGAAATACGAGAAATTGGAAGGGGTAACATTCACAGTGAGTTCAAATTTTGTAAAGAAAAACGCTCTAGTATCTTTAACTTCCATGTGCAAAACTAAAGTAGGAGAGACCAAATCTCTTTTACAGGGCTCTTTCATGCTTACAGTGTGAATAAAAAAAACCGTGAACACTTTAACTATATTGGATATGCAAATTTCTGGAGAAAACCATCAAATGACAGCTCAAACTGCAGGAAATATAAACAAATGGACAGTGACGGAGCCAATTGCCGCCTATTTTTTGTGAATAATCTCATATCTGTCATCTAATTTCTCAACTTTCTCTTTCAAAGTATAATAAAAGTGTTCACGGTTCCGTATTCCCACTGTAAGGTACATAAAAAAAGTCAAGGCGTTTCTTCTTACCTTTGGCGGCCCAGCTCCATGGATCTTGGTGACTCCAGGAATGGAAAAATCTGCCATTTCATTGTTTAAAATAATTCCGTCCTTTGTCATGATTCCAGAGCCAAAATATTCATTGATTGTGCTAGAAAGTCAATGTGAACACACTAAGTATGAGGTTTTCGCGGCAAACGTCAATACTTTTAGGCTACACCCTCAGACACCCAGTATTTAACCGCAATGTCCACCACGGCGAAAGAAGACAGGTTTCATTAAGTATTTGCACTAAAAATTGAATTGCTTTGATTTCATTTTATTTCTGCCAACGTGACGTTCAACAAACAACAGCACCGCCTAACGTTTCGCCCATAATGACTGCCTTTTTACACAAATTTACAAAATTTCACATAAAATTGAAACAAATAGCGATTCGGATAAGATTATCCAACCTTATTTTGAACACGAGTGTAACAATCAACAATAAAAATAAGATGGCTTCTAGAATGGCCCATGTAGCACCTCAATCAATCAATACGATTTATTTACCCTCGGAGCTGATGAGGGCTGACTAGGCCCCTAGCAAAACATATGCTAATATGCCGAGAAAATAAATAAAAAATATACCGTATTTATTCGATTAAGCGCCCAACCTCGAATAAGCGCCCACCCTGTAGGTAGAAAATGTTAATAAGCGCCCAGCCTCGAATAAGCGCCCACCCCCACTCCCCTTAAAAAAGGGCACAAGAGGAATTTTGATTATTTTTGAAGTTAAGATTGAAATTGACTAAGTACTACTAAGAGACTACCCCTAGGGCCGAGGTTTTTTTTTTTTGAGCGCCCAGGGCGCTTAATCGAATAAATACGGTATATATACAGAAGGAAGAAAAATTAATAAACTTAGTAAGTTTTAAATTAATAACAATAGACTATCTACAGTGTAACTGCGTGCAGCATTGAGCGAAAGGCCTGTAGTGTTGAAATTGTTGTTACCATTAATTGTTCCTTACCATTTTTAGTTTTTCATTACCACTTTAATGTTTTTCTTCCTCAGTAAACCATTATTGTGAGGTTTCCTTCAACTCGAAGGTTATTTTATGTCGTACAAAATGACACTTTTTAAGTAAACAGAACTCGCTCTCACCTCGTGACGCTTACAAGTTCACCGTCAGGTCCAATAACTGAGACATGCGCAGTGCCATGTGACTCAGCTTGGCTAAGAAAAGGCCCGTAGTAAGATGGCTTAAAAGTTTTGTCGGCAGAGATTTTATCTCTGAGAGTTTTTGCATGTTCTTTGCTGAAAGAAAAGTAAGATATGAGTACTTTGAAACGCCCTTTAGGACCAGTAAAGATTTCATGAGTTATCTAGGATGCTGGTTTGTGTTTTTTTTTAGCCTGCCTAGCAATAATTCTGTACCGTTTCCTCCCTTCCCAACTCTTCTTAGTTATTTTTTCCTCTTTGTTGTTGTTGCGCCATCTCGCATCTTAAACTTTCATGTACCACACTTATTGTCATTTTCCATACGCTATTGACATAAAAGTAGTTAGAACTCCATATTTACTCACATTTCCAGCCAGTTCGCTCTGCATAAGTTGTATAAACCCCTCAATAAGTAAATGTGCTTACCAGTAGCCCGTGACAGTACCTTAGCATTTGATGTGTGATGTTTGTAAGATTATTGCTATCCTCAAGCAGTGACCTCTGAGCAAAAGCAAACTTCATAGCCTAGGTAAAAAGAAAAATGTCTTTTTACTAACCCAGTCAGAGCAGTTCATTATAAAATTCTGCTCCAGGAAATGTGGAATGGATTAACCACACCGTTACTGAGTTTACAAGCTAATCTCGTTCCCACATCTCGCAGGTAGACAATCTGGGAACGAGATTATTTACAAGCCCTCTTCTTAATACTCAGCAATCCTCAGGGCAAATAAAGGGGGTCATAGCAAAGACAAAAGCTACATGCATACAAGAGAAACGCTAAAGGACAATACAAAAATAAATAAACAGTATCTCTGAAACTTGTAACAAATCATTATGCACATAAAATTTGTTTTTTTCCTTTCAGGATTGTTACCAATCCAATTCAGTGAACCAATACAGACTGGGTAAAAAATACCCAACGGCCAAGGGAATATCCCCCACCCAGGGCAAGGGACTAAAGGTTGAAAGTAATTTGCTATCCAAAGGGATCTGGAATTACTGGTAAGCAGCGGTAGTGTTAAGTCACTTGGCTCAAACAATCAATTGGATTGGAACATACTCAACTAATGACAAACACTTATGGGTATAGGGTTAACAGATGATATGTTCCATGTGTTTAGTCCTATTACCCACCTCTATTATATAGTGATATGTAAGGCTCTTTTCTTGGTCCTTTTCAGTAAAATTCAATCCTTCTAGAATATTCAACATTGACACCAGGACTGGCCCACCTGTAGGCAAAGGAGTCGTAATCACTTGGTAACCTGAAACAAAAAAAGGCAATAATAAGTTCACAGTTTAATTACAATTAGCACTTTTATATTTAATTAATATTTATGCTTAATTAATTAATCAAACTCTTGAAATATTTGTTGTGTAAATTGATGAGTGTGCTTTCCAATAAATGCTAGTTTCAAATCAATGCTGCTGTTTCCAGCACATACCTCCTTGCCTATCGATGTTAACATGCTACAAATATTTCTTTAATTATATCTTTTGTTTTATTAACTAATTAAGGTGGCCGGCAATGGTTTCCAGTGCTTCTACATTATGGTCATTGAAGGGTTAATACTACCACTATTTTCCAGTGGATGGCACGAGAATGATATCATTTAAATGCCCAATCATTGGTGAGCAAGTTGTAATCATTTGTTGACATAACAGGTTACAGTGTACTAAAGAAACAGTATGACCTGTCAATAACACCCTAAATTTTAGCTTAAATTTCATCTACATTGTAACTCAAAAACAAGCTTGGTCACCCCAACTGTTTATCATTAAAGATCAATAGACAACTTTGCAAAGTTAGAAAATTCTGCCAGGAAGCCTAGGGGGTCATAGCCACCTTAACTTTTTTGAATTTTTTGTAGAAATGATTTACTAGCTTTTTTGAGTCTTGTAAAGTTGCCGCATCAACAACCCATGCCAGTAAGTTGTTCAATTCACACGATTTTCACAGGGAAAGAACATTTTTATATGCATCCTGACTTTTGAGCCCTGAACTTCAAAAGATGTTATTTTTTCTCTGAGTGACCATTTCCTGACCAACAATGGCAACCCTGTTCAAGAGTACATATTAAAGCACATTGCTTACCTAGGTATGTAGCATTAATGGCATCCCTTAAAATTGCTTTGTACTTTGTTAAATCTTCATTTGTTAAAATTCCATTTGCTGACTTAATCTAATAAAGGTAAAAGTAAAGCAAAAAATTCTTAGACATGCATTATAAAGATTTAGTAGTCTGCATTGGATGTTTGGTTTAAATTTGTTTCTGGTAAATTGACATTTTTTTCAAACCAGTTTGATTTTTATTATCCTTGCCTCTGTGCGAAACAAAGTAAAATCAAACTAGATCTTTTTAATTAATTGTTATATTATGTTTTAAAAACAAATTCAAACTGCAAAATATACAAAATATAATTCATACAATTGGCTTAATGAATGCCATAAAATCAAAATACATTCCTTACAGGAATGTTTAGCATTTGAGAACTGTTGAAAAATGAAGAACTTACTGCAGTAACTATGCCATCAGCAATGGGTCCACTGTACAAGACATCAGCCCCTTTGTCTGCTATCTGCTGCAGTGTTTCCGCCAGAGCTGGATTACTCATTTTCTCACCTTCCTACAAATTCAAGTTAAAAAAGAATGAAAACTACTCAAACAGTTGTCACTAGTATGGAAGTTGAGGTTTAATTTTGCTTTCATTCCATTTTAAAACATTCTATCTACAAAAATAAATGAAGAAGCTTTCTCAAGTCAAATACTCAGAAAAAAGATTTTCTGAGCCCTTATTGGGAGTCGAACCCATGATCTTCCAGATACCGGTTGGACGCTCTTACCACTGAGCTATGGGAGACTCATGGTGAGCGAGGTCATATACTAGGTTCTTATGTGTGACATATGTCCTGCGGCCATAGCTGCAAGGCTCAATATGTCAAAATTATGGTAAATGTGGATAAATGATAAGTGGAATGGTGACTTGGATAAAGTGAAAATAAATGAAAAAGCGTTCTCAAGTCAAATACTCAGAAAAAAAATTTCCTACCCCCAACAGGAGTGAAACCCATGATCTTCCAGATACCGGTTAGACGCTCTAACCACTGAGCTATGGGAGACTCGTGGTGAGCAAGGTCATATACTAGGTTCTTATGTGTGACAACTGGTATCTGGAAGGTCATGGGTTCGACTCCCGCTGGGGGCTCAGAAAATCTTTTTTCTGAGTATTTAACTTGAGAACGCTTACAAGAACTTCATTTATTTTCACTTTATCCAAGTCACCATTCCACTTATCATTCTATTTACAACTCATTAACTAAAAGTTTTTGGAAAACATTGATATTAAATTTTCATTGCCAGTGATACCTTTTATCAAATCTACATCATTGTTACTAAATTTGATCCCCTGCAGTCCATTATTTTAATTAAAATTAATATGAAATATACATCTACCTTTAAAAATTCCCCCTGTGGAGCAATCATTTTCCCCAGTCGAGTCCCAATGACATCTTTTCTAAAATTCTTCAGAACTCTTCCTGCAAGTCAATTATAAGTTGCATGTTAATACAATATATAAAAATTGCATTAATTATATTTTCTACTGAGTTTTACTTACCGTATTTTCTTGATTAAACGCCGGGCCCTGATTTAACGCCGGCCTCGTATAAACACTGGGACAAAATTGCTAGTTTTTAAATAAACGCCGGGGGCATTTGTTCAAGGTCCCGGCGTTTATTTGAGGTCAAGCTAACAAGTAAATATATTCTGTTTGTCACAAATCTTGATTGCAACATAAATTATTCAATCCGTAATAATGTACCTTTGGGTAATAATCACCTTTGGATACCCAGGGACAGTTTTTCGAGGCAGAATGAAGAGAAAAATCGTCCCGCCTTGACAAACTGCCCCTTGGTCTCAAAGATCGGTAACAATAAATCAATCTGAAAAATTGTCAAAAAATTGTAGTCCTTTAATAAACGCCGGGCCCCGATTAAACGCCGGCTTCAAATAAATGCCGGGTTCTCCAAGCCAAGCTTAAAATAAACGCGGGGGGGGGGGGGGGGGGGCGGTTAATTGAGAAAATACAGTACTCACTTTTTTGTTGCTATCACAAAAAACCCAGATAAGTTTTTAAATAAGGCATGTTGTGAACAAGGAACTCCACTGGGCCAAATTCAAAGTGCTTCCACAAAATAAATAAAAGGATTCTATTAATTTGTTGGTCGATTAGCTCACCTTGACAAGTTTTTGGCCTGAGTCCCCCCTCCCATCAAGAACACCTGGACATTACTGTGTGCAATCTAATTAATAACTCCATACAGAAGCTAACAAGAAACTGTAATGTAAAATTTGACAACAGTACTTTTGTGCAACTTCAACAACATTGACAACTTCAAAGGGTTGTTATATACAGGGCAGTGTCATAAACTTTCAGAAGCTGAATGCACAACAAGCCACTTGCTTCTGTCACTAAATAAGCTTAATCACTCTGAAACTGAAAGATTATTTGATTGGATGTTAAACAAGATACAGTAATTAATTTAGAACTTGCCTGTGTGTGCAGTGACCTTAAATCCCTCTTTTGCCAGTTTGATAGCGGGTTCAAAAACTTCTGACCACTTCAGCCTAAAGTTAAATGGTAAAATAATGTAACATCATATTTGTTTTAGTTAGCTATTGCACTGAAAACACCACATAGTTTACTGTGAATACAGCCGCCCCTCGTTACAGTCAGCTGCACAGTCATTTATTGCATGCCTTCAAGAATACAGTGAAGCAGGAGACTAGCTAGAAAGCCATTGCGAATTCTGCAGTCATGATCTCCAAGTTTTCCTGGTAAAAAGCCAGCAGCTCAAATCACCATGTTACGCATTTATTATTCACCCCAATCCTGATTTTGCATACTTCGTATCTTTGTAATTCATAGTTAATGGCAATACATACAGTCACTTGTTTTGGTAGAAGTTTACATAATAATGTGTACTTTCCATCATTTAATATTTATCTTTACTACATGTATCAGTATCTTTAAGTTATTTGTTTACACTTACTTTCCATATTTCTTGTGTGCTACTTCAAATCCTCGCATTTCCCCTGGGACAGCTACTGCTAGACCACCCTATCATAAAACATAAATAGGTCAATAATTAAAATAAATTATTTTTTTTTTAATTATTAAGTAGAGTGACAAAGTTAATCCAAAGTTAATGAATACTGGGTAATTATATGATCATAGAAAGCAATAAATGTACGGTAAATTATGTCACAATTGTTTATTCTTCATGACATCAGTGGAGCTCGTAATAAACCAGTTGACTGCAAAGTCATTTTAAATTTTATAACTTAGTTGATTATCAACTGGAGGTTGAAAAATGAAAAATAAACTGCCATTATGGCAAATTTAGAAAAGTGACCTTTTGTGCATTAATTAGCCCTACATCAGTGAGAGCACTACCGTATGCATGCTCTGAGAAAGGGCTAACACTGAAACATCATCATTTCCAAATTCACTTTGATTCATGGCAGTTTTAGTTGACCTTTATCAACATATGTATTTAAGTGTTGTAAGTGTTTCACTTGCCAGCTGATGCAACAGTTTTAAAAATTCTGCAGCTATTCTAAAAATCATCTAACCCACCTACAATGTTCTAATCAGTACTAAAAATAAGTTTGAATTCTGTAAATCCTCACCCATCTTGCAAGTGATTCATTTCCATTAAACATGTCTTTAGTTGAAGCCATGGGGGCAACTTCTCTGAAGTCAATCACCTCGGCAACCTCTTCATCCTTCTGAGGAACTACAGTCAGCATGAAACCGCCACTGTGAACAATAATCATGAGGAAATATATTGACATGAGATTCACACTTGTAGGTCAGGTACATGTTCATGTACTAAATTGAAGCCATGGCAGTAAAATTAAGGTAGCAAGCAATCACTGTACAGGTCCTTAATATATGTAAGGCAATTTGCAACTTGATGGTCAGGAGGATAGAACTTATATACAGGAAGCTGCGAGCTGTCGGCCCTGTACTCAGTGTAAAATTATTTTGCTGTGGAATGAAAACTTTAGGTGGATTCCATCAATCCCTCCCCCCACCTTGTACCATGGTGGGGACATGGATTTGCATGTACAGTACCGCTCAAAAGTAAGTTTCCACCCTCTCGCGAGACGAGAATCTCGTCTCGCAAGACGAGAGTAGTATACATGTACGGTACGGTGAATGTTCATGAGTTTATCTATTCGACGTCGATGACTTCAGAAGGGGCAGTTATCCACAATAGGGGCGCTTATTAGAATAGGGGTGCGTATAAGGATGGGGGTGCTTATTATTAACAAAAACACATTCAAAGGGGGGGCGCTTCTTCGGAAGAGGGTGCTTATTGGAAGGAGGGCGCCAAATCGGATCATTACAGTAAGGCAGTTTAATAGGTTTAAAAACTTTTTAAGATGCTATAGATATAGATAGGTCATGAGATAGGCTGTTCCACAACGCAGCTCCTTCTCCTCCTCCTAAAAGTGTTTCCTAAAATTTTATGTATGTTGTAGCTTGCTATGTAACTAAATGCACATACCCTCCCAATCCTGAACTTTCTGGGTTCATCACTCCAACACACAACATGGCCCCTATAGCTGCATCTACCGCTGATCCACCTTTCTTAATCAGTTCCAAACCCACATCTGCACATTCTTTTACATCTGATACAACTGCTGCATGACCTGTTGAAAATATTTATAAACAAATACTTTTTACTATAAATATTAATATTAGTTATTAATTAAATAATTATTAATAATAATAAATAGTCATTTCCATGTTATGGAAACTAGAGTAAAGAAAGGTAAAAGTCTGTGTTCGAGCCTAGTGGCCCATCAGGCCTGAGTTTATCCTGGTTTCAGTAGCATGAAGCAACTGGGAGTATTTCTATTCACCACTGGATGGGAAACTAGTCCATCGCAGGGTTACCCTCCAGCATAAAATTCGCCAGTAGCCACTTTATTTAGGTGGAGAGAGGCACTGTGAGAGTAAAGTGCCATGCCTAAGAACACAACACCATGACCCTGGCCAGGGCTTAAACCCGGACTGTTCGATCCAGAGACCTGCGCACTAACAATAAGACACCGCGCCTCCCACAAGAGTAACGAAAGCACCAAACTGTTAATCCATAATGGACTAGGGATGTAACGTTACATCGAACTATCAATGCATCGCGATTGGGAGTGCTCCGATAGCGATGCATCGATGCAAGTTCAACTATCGATACCAGTTGCGATAGTCTCGTTTATTATCGATAGTTACGATAGTTTTTCAAATGATGTCCTGTAGTACTTTTTCCTTGATTGAAAAATGCCTCGCATTCTCTGCCGTCCTTTCACGGCTTTCTGTTCGTTGTTTCAGAATCCGTACTGTATTACAAGCCATAAAAGCAAACTTCACAGACACCACTCATCTCCAGGGCCTTATCCACGTTCAGAATGGTGGTTCGAATATTAACTCAAGGAGAAAGAAATGATTACAATGCTATATAGTCACTAATTACAACACTATCGCAATGGTGTCACTACTATCGCAATAGTATTGCAATAGTAATTCAACTATCGCAATACTATCGCAATAGGCAAAATAACCTCAATATTCACCCTTATAATGGACTTTCAAAAGGTTTTTTAGTAGGACCATTCACTTATCTTGAGGAAAAAGTCATATTCCGCAGATAAACTTGGTCCTATTTTTCTAGCAATTTACTGTAAAAAAAAATCACTGCTACTTCAACTCAATTATCTCAAACTTCCCATTAATGATTATTTCGAGCAGTACGGCAAGGGTTGTACATGTATTTGAAATTTGCACTGATAAGTTTATATTGCCTTCACTTACATAATTTTACCCTGGTCCCAGACAGGGCTGTCATAAAGGGCTGTAACCCATAACACCTGTTTCGGCGGATTTCGCTCAATGGTATGGATGAAAATATTGATTGGGCAATAACTTCAATGTAATGAGATGTTATACAGTACTGTACATACTGACATAATATTTTAGAAAAAATTTAAAATGACAGCCCTGTTATTTCCCTTGGTAGTTCACAATAGGGCTGTCCTTCTATCATTCATTACATGCACTTCAGGGAGTTATACATTGATTATGTTAATCTGGAGATCAAGGGATTAAAATCTTACAGAATGACTGAACATTTTTACCTGTATGATGACTGCCCGTATGGATATCAATAACAAGGGCAGTTGTTACAGCAATACCAAAAACAAAACATGCCACTATGATCATACGGATCTCCCTTGGTCTGTTACGTTTCTTCCCCAAATTGCTTCCACTGCTTATGGGCCGAGTCTGTAAGGCATTGACACTTCAGATTTGCATCAATTCATTCAACATTTACTTGTGTGCAAGATTTAATGGCCAGGACAAAATACAAATATTTCTATCTTCTTAGCTAAGGATGCATAAAATTGTCCTTAAGATAACTGCCATCATTCACTGAAGCTGTCTTCATTACACAAATTTATCCAGAACTCTTATTTTCAACAATTTGCTCATTTGTATGAACGCCTGTGTACAGAAGACATTACTTCAATACCTGTTCTTCGCCATCATGCCGAATGAGACTATCTGTGTCCTCCGTAAAGCTGTTCATCTCTTGCGCTGTCGTTTCACCGTTCATGTTTCCTCTTATTCCACACTAAAGGGGTGTTTCTTTCACAGGGATTTCTAATAATTTGTGCAAAGCGCCGGACGATCTAAAATTTCTGTCTTTCCTTCGGTAAGCCTTCGGTATAAACAAATCTAGTTCCCAGACTTCTTTCTACCAGAAAAACAAAGCCACGTCACTTTATTACGTCACGGAAACTGCGGCCCATGAACGTCTGCATGATCTATGAGCTTGAGCATGGAAGCATGAAATAACCCGATTTTTCTACAATATTCAAAGGATGCCGACCCGACGAAGCAACTCCTAAAAAAGTGACTTTTGAATTGAAGCCCCTTTAGAAAATCTCATCCACGAGGTTTGATGAAGAGGGGAGTAAGGAGGGGGGAGGGAGGCTTCTCCATTTGACCTGGCCTTTAAAGACTTTATAGGCGTACACATACTAGTTATGCAACGCTTTCGAGTGGTATACTATGGAATATCCCACGAGTCACTTGTACTTTCTCGGTATACACACGAGCCTTTAGGCGAGTGTGTATACGAAGAAAATACAAGTGACAAGTGGGATATTCCATAGTATACCACGAGAAAGTGTTGTGTAACTATTTTATACCATGCCATAGAAAATACGCTCACTAAATTTCATCGAGAATAAGATCGCAGCGCACGATGGGAAGGTTGGGTTGAATACCGTCGAATATACAACGGCTTTCCTGTATTCTGATTGGCTGTATTTTATATGGCATGGTATAAATATGAGTAATGCACAATGTATGTGACTATGTTTGGAGTGAGGCTACTCTCGACCAATCCCAACGGCCTGGACATGAAAAAAAAACTATAATTGTGAGGCAAGACAGGTCAACTATTTTGCCTGGCGAGTTCGTTATATCAAATAATTTTCTCTTCACCTACGTGAATTCGTAAACATGCTTTCTCGAAGTATTGGACTTCACTAAGGCTCCTGACCGAGAGCAATCCGGTTCATAGCTTTGGACGTCATACCTCACAAATGACCAACAAAATGTCCACCGGAGGAACCTGAAAAAAAATGCTGAAATGGACAAGCACCTTATCAAGGGAGGGGAAATAGCAACACCCTTAGTCACTTCCTGATACCGAATAGGCCATTTTTCGCCTTCTAACCCTGGGATATTCATCAAATTGCCTCTCAAGACTCTCTCAACTTCATTGTACAGTGTAATTGTTGCTTTAAAATTCTAGAAATTTGCATTTTTGCAAACTCTTGCCTACTGGGCTATACCAAATTTTTCAAGGCTATAGATAATTTTATTCAGATGTGTAGAAAAAAACTCTTCTCAGTTCTTCTTTCTTCATATACAGTCGTGTTCTACCAAAATATGTCGACAGTACATGTGAACATAGTTACCTAGCAACCACGCTTATCAGACTAATCGTGGGCTCAGCCGGTCAATAAACTGGTGGTGTGGATAGGGCGGCTACACTGTGCAGTCTGGTGAATAACGAACCAGTCAGGTAATGAATTATTAATAGTTGAAAATACCCTTGTCGCAAAACATTTGGCTAAATCATAAAAGTAGTCTTAGCTTGAAGCGAGAAAATTTTGTGAAAACGTAAAACATCACATCATATGGCTGGGCTCCGATACGTTTGAAAAATGGACTGAATGTTTAACATACGGCTGTCTTCATGTAGCTAATCAATGCAAGAACAACACCATGTTCCCGAGAAAACATGAACACTTCTTGTTGTTATTTGGATGTTTATTTCAGATTTGCTTTTTGTATGGAATATCTCACGCCTCCGCAAGCGAGGAAAAATCAACGAAAGTTCCCAACGTCGATGAAATCAAGAATTATATGACAGTAAGAAATAACCAAAGACGGCAGAACCATGAAATTCACGCTGATAAGTCAAGTGGCCGAAAACATAATACATTCAAGGGGATGAAAAAATCCGTCGTAAGGAAACTATCTTGGAACAAAATCGTGCACACAGGATTTCACAATGGGAGACTGAAGCAACAGCTTGGAAAGAGACAAGTAAGTCAGTGAGTATTCCGTTACTGATCGATATAGACGCCGCTGTAAGGGTAGTAGACGCCACATGGATCTGTGCGGGTGGGGGGGGGGATGGAGTAATATGTGGGATTATGTTGACTTGTGGTCGAACCCTTTTACTTCCGAGAAAACACTATCGTTTGAATAACTATTCGAATGAAAGTCACTGAGGAGAACGTTCATGTACAGAACTCCTGTTATTTTGCTGTGTAAGGTGGTTCTGAAATGAAAACCCCTGTATGTTACCATTCACATGGAAGTTGTTTCACTGTTTCTTTTTTTCCTACGGATATGCTAGTACGTGTCCTTTCAAATGCAAGCGGCTATTGAGCAGTAAATTTAAGTGGGATTTTATAAAAAGTAAGGTGGCTTTGACTTTGGCTTTGAAGTTTGCGGATAAAACTAACCCTTGTGAGAAATGGAATTCGTGAGCTGAATGTATTGCGAAGTACTTTCGTGTGTTAGGTGCTGTTTTTTTCCTCCCTGTTTCAAGTTGCAAACTAATTCGGCACTCAGTTTCAGGCAGTAATCGGATGATTTAGGTAGAGCACTATTACCGGTAACAGTTAACAAGGAGCCGTCTCTTTCTGGGATGATCAAGCGTGTAATTCTTATTACCTATGGACTCAAAATCGTAATGAAAGTTAAGGAGAGGTTTGCAATCGATTTTTAGCCGGATTAAAGTGATAAAGCCAGAAAGTCTCGTTTCTATATTAGAAGGTATACTAATAATACACTAAGTAGTCGTATATTTGCAGATGATAGCCCCGGGTTATTACCAAGCCGAGTGTTCTGAGAAGAAGCCTTGTAAAGAAGGAATGTACTGTAACGTCCTTTACTGCGAGAAATGTCACAAGCTTAACGTGGCGTGCAATGGTAAAGATCAGTGTTGTAAAGGACTCGTCTGCGCTTATGGAAGGTGCGAGAAAAAGTCTAAAGGAGACCCAGGTAAGTTAACCCTTTTAACCCCCAAATTTTCCTCAAAAAACGCGTTTTTTTAGCCGCTAAACTGAAATTTTGGTGCTATGGTCTGGAATTTACCTAAACTTTGCTAAAGAAGCACTTTTTTACACTTCAGCAACATTTTCATAAAGATTCTGTGTAAAAATGTACACTATTTTACTTTGGTGCATGCGCATAAGCCACTTTTTTTTTTTTGTTTTTTTTTTTTTGCTGAACCGTTCCAATTTTTTTTTTGCCCCTTTTGCTTCCGTATGTTTTCGCTTTCTTATTCTCGTTACTTTCTACTCTTCATATCCTATCTTTTGGCCAAAAAAGTTTTCACATTATCAATGGAAAACCCTGAAAAGGGGACCTTGACCAATTACAGGTGTACTGGCCTGTTTAGCAACGATTTTGCACCAAAAATGGATTTTGTTTTTCTTTGATTAGCTCTGTCAGAATGCAACTGATATTCAAAATGAACAGTCCTGTAGAAAGGTCGATTCAAGCTCTATCAGATTCTTATCACGAAATTACACTGACGTGCTAATTAATGACGTCACAAGTGAATCAATGACTGCACCTCCAAATAGCGCCTGAATGCGCGTTTAGGAGTGAAAGGGTTAAATAAATCTGTGTATCAAATCGGGGGAAAAACCATATTTGGTAGCACTTTTAAAAACGCGCGCTCACAGATGACAAGTTCAACGACGCGACTGCGTACTAAAGCAGGATCACCGGGAATAACTTAAAAAAAGCCCAGCTTGCCATAGTATATACTAAAAGCTAACTGTCAAAACACAAATCACTATCCACTATCCGTCAACTATTTCTTGTATTTTATGCCTGTTCACTGAATTGGCCACTTTGGATGCAATTAAGCACAGTTTTTTTCTTGCATTTATTCGCGTGCTTGATCGCGTAGATGGATTTGTCACTTGAGCGAGAAATTTTAAAATTAGCATTTCATCCAGGAGGGGATAACAGTTCTCTCAGCAGTACGTGCATAAGTTCTGTTGGTGTGGGCCATTTTATCCTGAGTGCGGACTTTGCATACCATAACTGTAAATGCGCAACATTTGATCTGCAACATCGTTCTCAGAGCTTTTCCCTTGGTGATTTGGAATGGGCGGGAAGGGCCAAGGAAGGGAAAAGGATAGAAATGAGGTTGATTTGATCTGATAAGGTTCTGCTGATTTCAGGCACATTTTGCGAGAAAGATACCGACTGTAAAGAAGCGTGCTGTGTACTGGAGCCGACCATCAACTCTCACCTGCCCATATGTAAACCCACCCTAGAGGAGTACCACCAGTGCGCGGCCATTTTGTATCGGAAGATCTGGGTAGGAGAGAAGCCCGACTGTGGACCGTGTAAGGCTGGGCTCGAGTGCGTCCAAAAAGGGTTGGTAACTAAAATGTTCTTAGTTTTAAATTCAAGATTGCTACTGACTTTTCAATTGCCTCTTGTGGAGTTTTTTCAAGTTGTTAATCGAATTGAGAACGAGCACTTTTATTCTAGATAAAGCAGTTTTCAGTTGAGTGTCGTAAACCAAACCCGCAGCAATCACAATGACCAATCACAGCAGTGAACCATTCCGAGGTCAGGTGTGGTAATTCATGCATGACTAAGTCGTATTTAGCATCTGCATGATGGGGAAGACCTTGTTGCGCGGCATAATCAACATGCTCTAATTTTTTTATTTATTCTTATAAAACAGGTTTATTTTATCATTATTATTTTATTCCACAGTGTTTTTGGAAGCCACGAGGTGTGTATGAAGCCGGAATAACAGAAATGGAATAACTTCTCGCCATGCTGAACGTTTTTCGATGGTCATATATAGGACTGGACAAAGACCTAGTTTAATGATCTTTCGTTTATACAAAGAGAATAAAGGTTATTTTCATAAATATTCTCCAGTAGCTCTTGCGTTAAAACAATATTATGATCAGGTTCTTGAAAGATATTTCTATTTTCCCATTCCGGACGAACAGAGCTAAAATCGACATTAAAACTCCCATTATTGATTGTCATAGATTTTTTTTAATCTTAGTACTGAGTACTTGTTAGTAAATCAAGATCAAGTTGATTTTCTTTATTCTTGACAATTGGCTTCCTGGAAACGTGTTGAATGTTAGTTATATTTGGCCAGGGGTAGAGACGGGTTTTAAGGGTGGGAGTAGGCAACCCTGTGGGCACCAGGGTCGGCATACTCAGGCGACCCGAAGTGGGATAGGAAAAAAAACATGGCGAGGATGCCTCCGGGTACCAGAGAAAACTGTTTCTCCTCTATACAGAATAAAAAGCACAACCTTGCATGCACATTCATGAAATGATGAACACATATATACTTTGCAGTGGATGTGAATAGGGTTAACTCACAAAACTGGGCATATTCTAAACTAAAGCTTTATTCGTATTTTCATTAACGCAGTCAGTTTAAAATTTCCTACGCGTAAGCTCGGTATTAAAGCTTGCGATGAATTTTACAAAATTTTAATACGAGAAACTTATATTGGAAAAACAAAGAAGAGTGAAAAGTGAAAAAACGCACATAGTAAAGACAGCCATTTATTCATATGCAGTAGTTAACTGAATTTACCAATGACGAGTTTTCCATTCAAATTCTAAAAGATTTTGTCATTAAAGTTGGTTTGGTGACCCTTTAAGGAAATGCTAAACCTTTTTTGTAGCCCACACAACTTAAATACGAATCATGACAAAACCAGAAATATCCCTGGCAGAGGAATCTCCGGTAATTTCATACTACAGACACCTTGGCTGATGTCAAATGGAAAAGAGTGCAGCAGACTGTACCTTGAATATTTTGGGAATTGGATTTTGGGGTCATATTTGTTACTAGTATTGCCACTCAGATACCCGTATGTAAACTAAATTTATCCGATTTAAAAATTAAGCCTTTCCCCTTCCCAAGTGATAGATTTCCCATCTGAAAATTCAGCTCTTTTAGAAACGGAAATATCGATATTTTTCAATAATAACGGACACTTTGTGAAAAGCTTGCCTTGTATTTTATGTCTTCACAATATGTTTTAACTGATCTTCATATAACGCCGTACTTTAAGCACCTCCGGTGTAATTCCTCACCCCTCCATCTACATTCCTCGAAAATAAACCCACCAAAAAAGCCTTTTTAACAAATACCGGTAGTAAGCCCATGGCTTATAATTTGTCGGAATTTTCAGCAGTTTTCTAGCTTTGCATTTGTAAGGGTTGCATCCATGGCTGTTTTCCGTCATGCATGCACAATTAGTATTGCCGTGTCGTCTGAACATGTTAGAAAAGTAAATGATCAAACAAATTTGCCATAAATTGGGATTGCACAAAAACTTTACTTAGGACGATTACCTCAAGACATTAGATTAAAGAAATGAAATGCAGTAAGTTTATACATGTAATATAATAATTCGAACAAGAACCGTTTATATCCAGTCTTGACCTTTTTGTTTGTTTTTGCATTGTGGAAACGTTGAATGAACTCGATGAAAACCCCGACCCCCTCATCTGAATGAAATTCCATCCACCCAGGCAACAGTGCAAGGTATTTGTCTCTTTCAGTAGGACGTTCTCCGCTCACATGCGATTCCTCAGTCCAAGCTGACAACATTAATTAATATTCAAGAATCCATGTCGTATTCAGTATGAAGAAATTGGTGCTCCATTTTGCTTTAATTGCTTCTTGCTTGGGGAATTTTATCTTGCCAACTCAAAAAGGTACGTTTTGCTGTTCATACTGATTTAAATTAAAAAAGTAACCTTAAGATTGCACAGACCTTATTTGTTTTTCACAGTGAACTAGTCTGCCCTGCCCAGCTCTCACTTGCGCATTTCTTAACCATCATGCTTTAAAACCGGTATCATGAAAGTCCTCCACGACAACTATCAAGAAAGCTGTAACATTTACTCATTTACTTCTTACAAAACAAGGCCATATAATTATATGCATTTAATGTCCAGCCCAACCGTTCTCAATGTCAGACATCAGGTTATTTATGTTTAAAAAAAATATTATTTTGACCATCCCTGAGTTAACAAGATCGTTTGCAAAACTGCAATACACTTAATTTAAGTGCAGGTTCGATAATCGAAAAACAAGGCAAAGAATTATGCTCTCCTTCCCTACTTTCTTATTTGATCATGGGAACAGTTTGCAAAACCGTTACTATATATATAAAACAAAAGACACTTGTTACAGGGCAGTACTATGAAAGAATTTGCTGACTTTCATCTAAATCAATTGTCAGTGCTTTACGCATTCCGCAAGCTTTTCATATCACGATCACCAGAGCAAATTGTCTTAGAGCATTCCGTCAGTTTTATTTATCTAACCCTCTGCACTTGTATAATTTGGCATTTCTTAATTTCTAGTGCAGGAAGTTTCACCCCTTAAAGAAGACTTTGTCAACAAGCTCATAAGAAACATCGTTAGTAACTACAAATATGAAAGAGAAATAAGACCAACACTGAATGAGACCAAACCCATTAAAGTCATATTTGATATGGCCTACAGTCAAATAGTCGATCTGGTAAGTTTAATTGTAAGAGAAGAAATTTTTAGCAGTTTTGTTTCTTATTTTGTAATTTAATTGGAGATATCTGGTATAATAAAAATATTTCAATTTGCCCTTATTTTGGAACGAGAATTAAACGGATGGGTATGACATGTCCTCAAACTGAAATGAATTGACAAAAAATTGAACTGTATGAAATGCGATTAATGCAACAAGTTACGGTATTAATACACCAATGTTGTACCCTTGAAAACGATTTTCATTCTTTACGGCGATGAAGGGAGGATACACCAGTAAAGAGCTTTAAAATCCAAACATATTATTGGCATTACATAAATAGGCACTCAAAATATCGGTCAGACATCAATCAAGCTAATCTATTTCTGATCAACAAAGAGGTTGTCTTAATTTTCGTCAACTGAAATCCAGTACGTGTATCCCTTTACAGTTAGATAGTCTTTTCACCTGTTTTTCACGCCAGCAAACAAGTCGGCTGCTGTCCCGCTGAAGGCGGTTTTCACTAGGCGTAAGTATGCAAACAAAAGCGAAAACACAAGCATATTAAGTGCATAAGAAGATCCAACAAACCCATTCTTCTTGTGCTGCATGTCCTCACTGGGACCTGATAAGCATAAGCATAAGAAAATAAATTTGCTCGTTGTTCTTGTGCAATTGCTTACTCCTAGTGAGGACACCATACGATTGAGTGAGACGATCTTTTCGTTCTTCTTATGCGCTTAAGCTTTGCCTTGTGCTTATGCCTAGCGATACGTTTTAACAAAAGAACCGCTTTTCAGTTACAATTAGAAGACTTGTAATGATTGCTCTAAATGCTCCACCTCCAACCAATTAACCGGAAATGTGGATATAATATATTAACGTAAAATACATTGGTGTATGATTGTAAGTACAGATTTAATAGCCTGAAATCCAACGAAGTGAACTGTAACTACAAATTTAACTTAAACTCTTTTGCTAGGTTAATTGAAAAACGCCAAACATATATTTAACCCCTAGGGGACCAACGACGTCCACAGACGTCGAAAATTACGTCACCTCTTTTCTGTTGTTATTTTCAGTGTTTCCGTGGGGAATGGGTACAAATATGTTGTTAAGTGCTACCGACTGGAATTTTCGAGAAAAAAATTTCAAAACTCCGAATTCGCATTTCTTCATATTCAGTCAAAAGAAACCCTTTGGTGAACTATTTACAAAAATGACATTTAAAATTTTCAAAGGGTTTTTATATTTGAGAAAATCGGCAAAAGGTTAAAAGGCCGTTTTCGCGTCCCCGCCGCCATAAAATTTTGTCGAATTTCTGTGGGTATTCAAAACACTCGTACGGAAAGAAGGTTGAACGTATGAAATTTATCTTTGGCAGGTATGCGGGGCATCCAATATACTACACAGAAACCTAAAAATATTGCAAAACGATGCAATTAAACAGATCTTTTTTAAAGCCCGAAAATTGGTATTTTGAGCACTTTGGTAAACACTTGAAACAAGGGTAACTTTGGTGGCAAAAATCGTGTCCTGGTACATCGAAATTTGGAATAAAATATAGATCGGCGTCAAGTACTATTATGGTACTGTAACATATAAAAAATCCAGCCCGGGTAATTGAAAAACCACCCGTTGAGAGAAGTAAACGCATAGTGAACATTTCATGTATTGACTACAAAAATTGTCACGGTCACGCAACACTAGTAAACACATTTCGATCTGATTTATTCAATGTGTTTTAGTTTTGCTCACTTTGGCTACAGTTTATGCTCGAAAAAGTCTACCTATCTTATGTATACTTTACTGTTTTGTATTCATATAAAAATTAATTGTAGAGGATGGGATAATTGATCTGACCGCAAAAATACAAAGGTCAAGTTTCGTGTTATATTTACCGACTATGCCGCTCACACTGTGTAACTCGCACTGTGAAAGAAATAAAACAATTCAAAGCGAAATGTCTTCACAAAGTAGTCTCGAAGCGTGTCATATTTTATTCTGGTGGTTCTGTTTCATTAAATTACTAACTATTTAACACTGGTAAAAGTTATTTTTAGTTCCGGCTGTATCGATTCTGTAAAGTTTTTCGAATACCTCGGTCTGTGTGTCAACAACATGAATTTTGCAAATCGTGTTCATAAACAAGATGATGATCTTATCGACAAGCGTATCTATAGGAGAACATCGAAAAATGAAGTAGCTGTGTTCAACTGCTTGTATATTTTCCTTTTAAGAGTGCGGGTCCTCGACTTGATATTATTCGCCAGAACTGATACATGTACATGTTTACCAAGAACTGCAAGAACTGGAATTAGATGTCTGTCTGAATGTCTGTTGATTTCCTGTTTAACAATAACAATAAAAAAAACACTCTTGGCTATAAAGCAAAAGATACTATACCACTAGCAGCAGCTTACCATACATGTCCAAACATAACAAGTAACGATTCTCGGCTGGTTGAGCAAATACCAAACACATTCGAAAAGGCGAACTCCACAGCCGTTGTCAGCCGTCGTCACGCTCTCCCCTTCGCTCCACTGTTCCCAAGCTGTCTGCCTTTCTCCCGTTTGCAGTTCTCTGTCTTTTTACTGCGGCATTCACAACCAATCTCGACTCCCTCTTTGTACCTCCAGACTCTTAAAATCAAATTCCATCCTTTGGATAGCGGGGAAAGGGAAGGTTTTATGCGGGTGTTGGGCGGGGGGAGGGGGGGGGGGGTAGGGGGTCAAGGTTTATTTTGTCATTGATCTTATTGTCCCACAAAGTGACTGACCTGATTACCAGAATTGCAGAAGTAATCGTTACCTTAAGGTTGCTATTTTTAGGGGCTACTTATTTAAGCCATTTTTCTGAGCAAGATTTAGTGACTATTTAATTTAGCGATTTCAGAATTTGTTTTTTTAGGCCAGGCCCTTGTGTGGGAAATGGTCCAGGCAAACTCTCTTTCGAAGAAAAATCTGTGGCAGCTACAATTCTTTTGCAATGAACTTGGACTAGCTGTTCCTGTACCACAAGTGAGGAAAAGGGCTCTTTATGTGGTCCTGTTGCAAGAACTTGTCCAGGAATGTAGTTGCATGAATGCGGGACCAAGTTAAAATGCTCTGTGTTCTGTTGCGTCTGCAACTATTAAAAACAGTGGCGGATCAAGGGGAGAAGCCATTGGGCCCTGGTCCCCATTATTTTTAGGCTAAACCGAGGCCCACGGGACCAAGAAAAATCATCTTCAAGAGCTAATTTCAGGTAAGGATGATTGGGGGCCCTACCTACCTAAAGGTCTGGATCCGCCACTGTTATAATTAGTACACATAAGCTAGCTCCTAATAAATTGTCCAATACTAAGTGTCGTCGTACTAGCCGTGCATTTAAAATTACTGTTTTATACACCTCGAGTGACTTCTAGTACACGCATCTCCAAGCTACGTGAGATCCGACAAAGAATTGTGCCAAAGTCTTCCTAACGTTGTGTGGCCCTCTGCATTTAATCGTCCCACATATCCTAAAATAAGGCAAGGGGCAAACCTTCAAATACTGAGAAGTGGAGACAGGAAATGATTTCCGACCAATTTTTTTCTGCAAGGTTGGTCCTTTTCTTCTCTCTACTACAAGGTTTTTTGTCGCTGTTGTTTTTTTTTTTTTAAGTTAAACCTCTCTTCCTGAATTCCTGTCCACCTCAGTATCTGAGGGCTGAGGGCCAACCCTTAGCTAGTTCCCAGGCTGCTGTCAGTACAACATACCTCAAGGGTGCAATTTTTAACGGCTTCTAATTTTAGTGATTTAAGCGAGTAGCACGAAAATCGCTAAATTTAAAAGTACTTGCTAAAATTAGTCTTCGTCAAATTTAATACTCGTTAAATTTTAGTACCTCCCTCCCCCCTCCCCAAAGGAAAATAAATTAATCATAGTCGACATCAAAAATTCTTTTAAGAAATGGATATCGAAACTTTGTTCTTTCTGACAATGCCGTCTAGTGATTCTGTTCTTTTACTGAACATTTATTTCCATCTTAGCTATTACTTTATGAAATACTGGTTTACACTGGGTATCTTTTTTTCTAGGGCCTGCTGTTTTCAGTTTTTTAAAAAAATCTGATAATCGCTAAATTACATTGTCGCTAAATCTTGCTAAAAAAAATCGCTAAAATTACTACCATCTTAAACCTTAAGGTAACTGATTACACCAGGTAATCTGGTCAGTCACTTTGTGGGACAATAAGATCAATGACAAAATAAACCTTGACCCCCTACCCCCATCCCCTCCCCACCCCCCACCCAACACCCGCATAAAACCTTCCCTTTCCCCGCTATCCAAAGGATGGAATTTGACTTTAAGAGTCTGGAGGTACAAAGAGTGAGTCGAGATTGGTTGTGAATGCGGTAAAAAGTCAGAGAACCTGTGTAAAAATTGCAAACGGGAGAAAGGCAGACAGCTTGGGAACAGTGGAGCGAAGGGGAGAGCGTGACGACGGCTAACAACGGCTGTGGAGATCGCCTTTTCGAATGTGTTTGGTATTTGCTCAACCAGCCGAGAATCGTTACTTGTTATGTTTGGACATGTATGGTAAGCTGCTGTTGGTGGTAGAGTATCTTTTGCTTTATAGCCAAGAGTGTTTTTTTATTGTTATTGTTAAACAGGAAATCAACAGACATTCAGACAGACATCTAATTCCAATTCTTGCAGTTCTTGGTAAACATGTACATGTATCAGTTCTGACGTATAATATCAAGTCGAGGACCCGCACTCTTAAAAGGAAAATATACAAGCAGTTGAACACAGCTACTTCATTTTTCGATGTTCTCCTATAGATACGCTTGTCGATAAGATCATCATCTTGTTTATGAACACATACTGTATTTGCAAAATTCATGTTGTTGACACACAGACTGAGGTATTCGAAAAACTTTACAGAATCGATACAGCCGGAACTAAAAATAACTTTTACCAGTGTTAAATAGTTAGTAATTTAATGAAACAGAACCACCAGGATAAAAATATGACACGCTTCGAGACTACTTTGTGAAGACATTTCGCTTTGAATTGTTTTATTTCTTTCACAGTGCGAGTTACACAGTGTGAGCGGCAAAGTCGGTAAATATGACACGAAACTTGACCTTTGTATTTTTGCGGTCAGATCAATTATCCCATCCTCTAAAATTAATTTTTATATGAATACAAAACAGTAAAGTATACATAAGATAGGTAGACTTTTTCGAGCATAAACTGTAGCCAAAGTGAGCAAAACTAAAACACATTGAATAAATCAGATCGAAATGTGTTTACTAGTGTTGCGTGACCGTGACAATTTTTGTAGTCAATACATGAAATATTTACTATGCGTTTACTTCTCTCAACGGGTGGTTTTTCAATTGCCCGGGCTGGATTTTTTATATGTTACAGTACCATAATAGTACTTGACGCCGATCTATTTTTTATTCCAAATTTCGATGTACCAGGACACGATTTTTGCCACCAAAGTTACCCTTGTTTCAAGTGTTTACCAAAGTGCTCAAAATACCAATTTTCGGGCTTTAAAAAAGATCTGTTTAATTGCACCGTTTTGCAATATTTTTAGGTTTCTGTGTAGTATATTGGATGCCCCGCATACCTGCCAAAGATAAATTTCATACGTTCAACCTTCTTTCCGTACGAGTGTTTTGAATACCCACAAAAATTCGACAAAATTTTATGGCGGCGGGGACGCGAAAACGGCCTTTTAACCTTTTGCCGATTTTCTCAAATATAAAAACCCTTTGAAAATTTTAAATGTCATTTTCGTAAATAGTTCACCAAAGGGTTTCTTTTGACTGAATATTTAGAAATGCGAAATCGGAGTTTTGAAATTTTTTCCTCGAAAATTCCAGTCGGTAGCACTTAAACCGCTGGCTGAAATAATAAGGCTCATTTCTGTGAAAACAGCTCATCGAAACTAAAATGGACGATTTTTAGCGAATTTTTCGCTCTGTTACTTGTGAATTTCGCGTCGGCCTTTTAAATATGGCGTCGCCATATGTTTAGTGTGAAAAGTTTTAGCGAAATTATTCGAAATTGCGGCTGCAGAGCCGACTAATTTGGCTTTGTGGACGAAGACGATGTCTCTGTTTCGTTTCTTCCTGTTGTCCACGCGGATTCTGACAACGAATTCACGCTCTGTTGTCGATCGTAGCGAAGAAGAAGAATCGGCCGATAAATGTGAAGAAGAAAGCGATGACAGCGAGGACATTGAGGAGCGTGAGTACTCAAATTTGATGCGGTTATCCGTGATTTGAACTAGACAAGACACAGACTGCAATGAAGCACCCTTAAAGTAAAATTCTTAAAACAAGGCAAAAAAATCCTTGTTTTAAGTTCCTGAGGTAAGACTTTTAAATCCTTAAAATAAGCAACACTGAGGCTCAAAACAATACACAAGCATCTTGAAATAAGAAATTTATTTCTTATTTTGAGTAACCATAACAAGAATCTTAAATCTTAAAACAAGAGTCTTAAAACATGAAACTAGAAAATAAGTTCTTGATCTAAGAAAACTGTTTAGGTTAAACAATCCTTAAAATCAGGAAACCATTTCCTGATACGAGATTCAAAATATCAATGACAATCTAGGAATTAGCACCAGTACAAGTACATGTATGCTAAATTATATGATCACAGCTTCTCTGCTAGTCCACTGACTAGATATAGTCTGAGTCCAGTTAAACTCTGTGTATACATGCAGGGCTAGTGTAAAACAGGCTCCCAGTTAGGGAGTAGGCAAGCTAAGTTAAGGTTTTGGTGGCAAAATATTTTCCACCTGTTAGAAATCATAATTATAAACAGCAGCTAGTTTCCTTAGCTTGAAAAAGTCATTCTCAAGGTGATAAATATTGTCACATTGATATTGGCTTTTTCTCTTCAATGAAAAGAATTTTGAAGTACACTGTACCCAACGACAACACTTACTACTGTTTTTACTACCTGGCCTTATAACAGTAGTGTATAGCAATATTAAAGTGTATAAAATAGTGTCAAGCTAAGGTAACATCAACTGATTACGTAACATTACTAATTTAACAAGGACCCAAGTAGTGACACTTATATGTACCTGGCCTTATAACAGTAGTGTATAGCAATATTAAAGTGTATAAAATAATGTCAAGCTAAGGTAACATCAACTGATTACGTAACATTACTAATTTAACAAGGACCCAAGTAGTGACACTTATATGTACAAGATAAGTCTGACAGTGGGTTCAAATCGTACCATGCAAATTTGTAATGTTGAAAAGAAAACAATCTTGCTTTGTAGACCCATAACACAAGAAAAAATAAGCTTCACAGTGATCTCAAATTGTATACTCAAACACTAACAGTGCACAGCAATGCTGAGACTCTTAAGTAACTGGCATACATTTTTTAGTGTTCGAGCTTAAGGAGGACTCACAAGTCATAATAATCAGTTGAACACTTTCTATAAAGGATAACACAACAACAAGCTAGTACAAGTAACCCTGAAAATTGGGTAAATGTGATCCTCTCGGCCTTAAATACTCTCTACAGTGTTTTACTTTGGAAAGCTTTTAAAAAGCTTATTCTCGATTTGTTTTAAAATGTAACTTTTCCGTTTTGGAACTATATCAAGGACGTGTTCTTCCAAGAACTTGTACATGTTCTTTTCGGTGTCTCCATAGTGCAAATTAAATGCATAGAACACTGCAAGCAGTGTAATGAGAGATGAAGTAAACACTGACTGTTTTGTCTGTGACTTGCACTCGCAAAGTACGTCCTTATCCACAATCACAAAGATCTGGGCTGTTCCCAAATTCTCTCTTGTAAATGGCTCTTCTTCCATGTTAAACAGCAAGTAGGGCAAAGTTGATGGGACCCTCTTTTGAAGGAAGTGCTCAATTTTTTCACCTTCCTAAGAGAAAATAATAGCTTCAGTTAGTGATGAGTGTACAAAATAAATAATGATACATGTTTTTGGGCAAGACAATAAAATTTTTCTATGTCTGTTTCAATGTTTGTTTCGATTTTGTTTTTCACGGCACATTAGCATACTTTTGCTAGGGGCCTAATCAGCCCCATCAAGCCAAGGTAAATAAATGTTATTATTATTGTTATTATTATTCAAAACATGTCTGTTCTCATTATGAGGGGAAGAAGGAAAGAAGCTGTAAATCAATAGTGCAACAGTGTTAGCATCCCCCAAAAATACCTCTCTAAGCTGTTCATACAGTCAGATTTCTGATTTACCTTTAATGAAAGAAGCGGTGGTTGTGCATCAAATGGTTCATGTAAAGTCTTAAGTGCACATAATGCTGCAAAGGAGTCATCTAAAAAAGAAAAGAAAAGGTGATTGTTATTAAAATCAAGCACTTGGCTAGACCTGCCTGTTGCCTGCATGTCACTTGTAAGCACTTGTTGGCATTGCTTATAAGTAACTTGCACCATTAAAACCTTGTGCAGCCAGCTTTTTGAGCTAGCTCAACTTTTCCAAAACTTAATTTTGACAAATCCTCTTTCATTACAGACTAGTTTAAGTTAGACATGGACTTAAATAAGTGATTCTTTCAACAACTTACCATTGTTTTCTTCTTCTGTCTGAAAGCATTTTGATAGAGTGCTCCACCGTTCAATAAAGGTTTCATAACTGCACTTTGTTTTTGTAAGTTTTGAAATGTGTAGCTCCAGTTCACGTAGCAACTGCAATAATTCAATAGAAAAAGTACAGTAAGAATAGTACAGTACTCATGGAGAACTTAAAAGGGAAAATGAAAATGTGTGGTTCCAGAAAATATCCATACCCCCCACAGAAGGGATTTGCCCTATGACCCCCCCCCCCCCAACCCCTCTGGAAATTCCAATTTAGCTTCATACATTGCTTTAAAGTTTTGGGTCTTTGTGACCCCCCCTCTTCCCCGGAATTTCCAATTCCTTCTGTGGGGGGAGTATGGATATTTTCTGGAACCACACAATACACACACAAGGGCACTATTAACAAATTGTTGAATGAATGTTTTTCCCATGCAACACACATGTACTTGGCCAAGTACAGGTGTCTATAAAATATCCACAACCACAATGCCTCCAATTTTACATTTGTATATTAACCTTCCACACTCTGTTACCAGCAAAGACTTATACTTATTCATAATGTCCATTGTATTTGTCCATGTACTATATAAGCTAAATAAATTACTGCTTTTAACAAGCCAACACCCTCTTGACTTCATTTTGCTGGGAAAACCATAATGAATTTAATTATTAACTCTTACCACTTTCTCATGATCGAAATAAGGAAACTGTTCAAGCATGGTTGCCACAGCATTGTGACCACTAATGCTGGCAATTTTCTCAAAACGTGATGTGAAGGTGAGGCCTTGCAACTGTTCAACGGCTTTCCAATTTATGGCACCCTTCTTCTTAGCGGCCAGCTCCTTCCTAAGTTCCTTTTCATGTTTTTCACTGTCCTCCTTGCTTCCCATGCTCAGATAATCCACTTCAGGCTCTGCAACAGACTTTTTACTGGAACTTTTCCCATTTGAATAGCGCTTCTTTAACAGTCTTTTGGTGGAGCTCTTGAATGATGGCAGAAAAATGAAAACAAATAGAATTAAATAAACAGCCAAGCATAGATATCAAGTTACTGCAATTAAATTCATAAGCTTCATAGTTTAGTGCAAAACTTGTTCATATTATTTTAGACCATCAATTTATTAACTCCAAACTATAAAATATGACATACATGTATATACACAGACTGTTCTTCACAATGACCTGCATGTATGACCTAGTATAATGGTAAAATATGCTGCAAGTACCATTATACATGTAATTTGGATGAGGATATAGCTAAATAAGATCTTAAAATGAACTTACCCAGTACTGGAAGTCAACATCTTCAGGCCACAATGGTGGTTTTTCATCTTGTAAAACAGGCACTTCTTTACACAGGACTTTTGCAGCTTCTGTGAAATGTTCAGAGCTGAGATGTTCACCAGCATATGCTTTAAGACAAGTAACAGAGTCTCTGATCAATTGCCTTCTGGAGGCATCATCAAGGAGGCCATCGTCAGCAATGCTCTTTTTCAAGGCATCTGAAATAGATATCTTGAAATCATCCCCCAGCAGGTTTTCTCTGTCTTTTTTGTGTGGTACTAGTGGATACTGGCGGCTACTCCTTTTAAGAGGGTAAGGTGTACTCTTGTCCATCTGGGACTGGGACTGGGACAGTACGTCTTCATCCATTGAACTGTATGGACTAAGTGTCGACAATGTCGAGTTTGGAGTCGAAGAACGACTTGGGGAAAAGTGAAAGGTCTGCAATTAATGGAAACATGTGTCATTTACATGTACTGTATGTGCCTAAGTTGACTTAGTATATGTATAATTATATTATCTTTTTCAGGGTTGAAATATATCAAGAGAAATGTTTAATGAACATTCACTGATCATATGTACCTGATCTGCACTATCTTCCAAAACTGATGACACTGGAGATTTCTGTTGGGACATAAGGCAGTGTATATAAGTCAGGGCTGACAATTTGTACCATGAAGTCAAAGCCCATCCATTTACTATTTAAAATGTTTACACCATGGAACAATGTGTGGTTCCATAAAATGTCCATACTCCCCCCACAGAAGGGACTGAAAATTCCTGGGGATGGGGTCTAAAAGGCCAAAAACTTTTAAAAAAATGTATGGAGCTTAATTGGCTGTTTCCAAAGGAGTTAGGGGGGGAGGTTTTAGGAAAAAATCCCTTCCATGGCATAATTTCTGGAACCACACAAAAACACAAATACATGTTGGTCTAGCAAAAAAACAAACAAACAATTCACACAAAGTATTTTCTGTCAAGTTTTACACCATTGAAATTTCAATAGAATATAAAAGTACGTGCTTTTCAAAAAACAGACAGCGACTTTATCAAGAAATAAGAACTTGACAATATTATTTAAACAGGTAAGACACAAAATAATACCAAAAACATTTTAGTGTAACTTAGGTCTGCTTAGCTGACTGGAAAACAATGAAAAATGATGTCTGGATATAACCATCATATTTTTTAAATATAAACTTACCATACTGCTGAGAAGGTCCCACAAACTTTTACGAGTGGGAAAATCATCAGGGAATAGTTCCTTTAGATCTGTTCTTGTTAGTTTTAGAAACATCTTGCCATCCACATTGTTGCCTTTTGAAATAAAAAAAAAGGGACTTTTAATTTCTAGACACCTATTAATGATGAAACAAGAGTATGGCCAATTCATAAAATAAATTAATGATGAACTGTAACAGTTTTCCTGCACAAAAAAATCAAGTGTTCCTAGGGTCAAACATTTTTCAATAAAGCACAAGAGAAATAATTTGCCAAAAATAGTTAAACAATTGCCAAAATCCATGCTAACAGGAGACAACAACAAATGGTTACAGTTATGGACTAACAACATGGCACAACAAAACAGACTACCTTTGAGAACTTTACACTGACTTGGTGTGAATTGTTGTGTCTGAAGAAACTGAGCAAGTGATTTGCTACTAAGGGTTAGCAAATCTGGGGACAATATCCCACATACTTCTGGATCGTCCTCGTCCATGACAAAAGAAATGCCTATTAAATAAATATCAAGTAATAAGTGTATAGTATCAATGTGTGAGGTGGCCTACAATAAAGATCAATTACATTACTTCATTCAAACGGAACTCTTGATCCCTCTTTCCTTATGGTTTCTATTTTTTGTCCTTTTTGGAGGGGGGGGGAGCAGAAACTCCTCCCCAGCCAATCTTCGGTTGCTCTTGGTTGCAGTCAAAAGTCAACCAGTGAGAGGTGGCAATCTTTCTTTCACTGTCAAATCGCCTTTTTCCGCTCAACTCCACCTTACAACCCCTGTCGCTTGCACCATTTCGGAAACATTGACTTTGCAGGCTTTGAAGGGATTGTGTCACGGATTTTAGCCAAATTTAGTCAAGGGAAATGACCATCAAATTCGGTAAAATATAAAAATGACCTCTTAAAACATTGAAGAAACATTTCAATAACACAGCAAATACAAACGAAGGTAGGGATGGCCAAAAGTGACCAAGATTGAAACGGATTGCAATATGGGTTTTTTTTGAAATATTGTTGGGCTGAACAGGAAAGGACGTGCAGACCGAGGCGAGCGGGAAATTGAGCGTGGTGGGAAAGGCGGCCGTATTTGACAACAACAAGATTGTATGCGTCCAGAGACGGCGAAAATTCTATCAGTTATCTTAAAATCTGAAAAAAGCTAGCAAGAGAACGTAAATGCACTGGACTGTAGTTAAGATGTTTCCAAAAATTCGTTGTGACATTTTGGCAAACAGCTGATCGGTCAGTTGCAATCTATCGGCCGACGGCCGACTCAGTGGGCTTCATAATTGCATGTCGGCTTTAAACTGCACGGTAAAAACTGAACTTCTTACGCTAAGTTAATAACTACAATAAAAAGTAACGTGCAGCCACTCACCTGAAAGGCTGGGAGCTTGACAAACCAACTGTAGAAGACTTGAAAACACGAGTTGAAGTACCACAAACATCTCCTCGAGTTCCCGCCAGAACCCCCAGCAAACAAAGTACCCAAGATATCTTGCGAGCAGCGCTTTTGTTTAATCTAACCAATGACGTTATTGGTTGTGATTTCGCGGGTCTCCTCGACCAATAAGAAGCGTTGAAATATTCGCTTGATGACAAACTTCCCAAACCGACTGTCATAACAATGTTTTCGTGGAAATGTGCGTTTTGCGTCTTTTCGACTATCTTTCTGCACGTCTTGTTAACTCACTTAAATACGAGACATAACAGTGAAAACGATTTTGTCGCGTATTGTCGTATCGATGGCTGCGACCTAAGGTTTCAAAAGGCCAACACATTCGCAAGACAAGTCAAACTATTGCAATTTTTAAGTGTTGTCTTCAGTAATTTTCATGTGAAATTTAAGCTTACGTCTAAGTAAGATTAGAAATTTTGTATAGAGCCAGAAAATGTTTTATTCCAACTAGCAATACAGAATTTAGATTTTAATATCTAATAACAGGGAAATGATTTCTTGAAACAAGATCTCAATGGAACTTGTTTTAAGGTCTCAGTGGTCTAAATTTTTTTCAAGATTTTAGTGACTTAAAACCAGATTCAGTACTCTTAAATCTAGACCAGCAGTTCTTACTTCAAGACCAGCATTCTTAAATTAAGAAGTTTAAGATTTGCAGTGAAGAGGTTCGTACAAGAGTAGAAATGGATAAACAACAGCAGTTATCCTAAATATTTTGATCTGTTATTCACTGATAATGTCTGCCAGCTGGATTTGAATGAGACCACTCGGTCAGAACGCCGAAAACTCCGTCTTGATCGTAATTCGCGAATACTCAAAAGATTTGCATTATTTGTTATTGTTCGGTGCTTAGGACATGTCTAGACAGATATAGCAATTGATATTTGAAAAAATCTCGATGATTTGGTAAGAGTGCAGAATGCAATATGGAACAATTGAAAGTATGATGTTTTATATATGTTCGTGTTTATTTGCTTTATTTTACTTTCGGAAAAACTGTTCACAGGCTACTTGTATTCTTTCCCAGGTGTTCCTTACGCTAATCTTTGCAAACGTATCACGACACTTTTGTTCGTTTGTAACAAAATACTTTTGTCTTCCTTGAAAATGCGATAACATGAAACTTTTGTTTTTTGTTTGTTTTACGGCGGCATCGATGACATTTGTTTAATTTAATTACGTTACGGTTTAGACTGCACGAAAGACGATTCTCAAAAACTAAAGAAACAAATCTAATCAAAAAACATATTTTTCGACAGGTTTTTTAAAACGCAGTACAGCTAGGATATTTGTTTCCTGGTTATCAGGTGTTCACGCCGAAAATCCCGGTGCAAGTTTTTGCATACCTAATTACGAAAGCGATGTGAAAGTCTCAAAATCTAATTTAATTAATTTGCGGTTTTTACTTGGCGCCAAGAAGTCTGCAAGAAGCCTACCGCAAACACGCAATACAAGCGATGTTCATGATAGTTCCAGAAAACAACGTAGACTAATCTGCGCATGCGTTTGGTGTAAATTACGTTGAGTAGTACCACAAGGAGAGCAAAGGGTTTTCTGAAACAAATATATACGTTTGAGATCTTCATATGAAAGTAACGTAGATGTGCTCCAGGTTTTACCTAGGGGTACGGTCAGGTGCTCCCCACCCCCACCCACTTCACAAGAAATAATTAATTAATTGATATTAATTAATTAATTGACTATTAAAGTTTACACCATAGCGCTTTAGGGGTTTAGGGGTTTAGGGGTTTAGCGGACGACAGCCCCAACAAACCATCACAATAGTGCATTCTGCACTAAAAACTAATGTACCAACAAATGTTATTAACGAAAACGCGACCAGTTTTGAAGAAAGAAAACCGATTCATTTGCATTTGTGGATTTTTCATATTTTTTCTTTAAGACAGATTAAGTTCATTTTAGCACTAAAAGAAAGTCCAGGATCTCTTCTGTTCAAAAATGTATGGGTTTATGGGGATTTATGGTATTAAAAGACATTTACAGTGGAAAAACTTGTGTCATGTCTGAAAATGTTGAAAAAACCCCCCTCCCCCCAGTCCCTGAGGGGTTAATACCAAGTCTACTAAATTGCGTGTTCATCTCCGTCTCCGTTTTACAGTCTTAATTGCTTCGATAATTTTTAAACCATTTGTAAGCAAAAATAGCCTTTTTGATGACCGGCGGTAATTTGAAAATCGATTGGCATTTCTCTCCTTTTAATATGCATTAAACATGTGTTGTTTGGTTTCTAACTATTTCAACAGCGCTTCTTTTTTTTTTCGTGTAAAGTAGTTATCTTATCCCTCAGCGTTCGTTTTTTGTGCATTCATTTTGTATCACTTAACTTTTAAGGCTACTTCCTATGCGTCTTCTTTCTCCCACAGGCGAATGTGAAGTACACGCGAGGGCCTGGAAAATAGGTTGCGTGTCGGCGAACCTTTGCGTGTTTTGTGATTCCTGCTCATATGAAATTTCGTATGGGTTGGCTTGCGGCGTACGAAGTATACGAACTTCTCATATTGTTATAAGACGTTTGCAGGGATGTTGAGCAGCCAATTCAATTAACCTTTAACTACCGCATTATAGCAAATAAACGAAAGACTGCAAACACTTTCTGATGACCAGGGCCGTACCTAGCCCGGGGCAGGGGAGGGGGCAGTTGCCCCCGCCAGGAAAACTAAAAAACTAACAAAACCTGCCCCCGCCAGGAAAACTTGCCCCCGCAGACAAAAAATCCTAGGTATGGCCCTGGTGGCAAAAGGGACAGAACCTATTCAAACTACAACAGTCAAAATACAATAATAATAACAAAAAATATATGTAATGGAAATTTGCAGTGGCATTTTCACAAAGTGGCTCTTCATCGACTGACACTGTAAATATGAGGAAACAAATATTGTAAATCAAACAGAAAGAAGAAGATACGAGGTAAAATTGTACAAATAAAATAATTTACTCATTTCTTTGAACGTTTGTCGTGTTTCAGGACAGCAAGGACCAGTATCTTACAAGCAATGTATGGGTGAGACAAGTAAGGAGACTGGGTGTAATCTTAGTTGTAAATGTCATAAAGCTATCGATACTGATGTAGTAATTGTGGGGCCTACGAGTGATTTCTTTGCCACAACGGGTCAAGATCCTCGGGGTCTGGAAAATGAAAGCAAAATGGATTAAGCCGAGTCGAGTTTTTTAGCCTTGTTTAGCCTGGCTCTTTGTCAGCAGATGCATAGACAAGGAGGGCCCCGGCAAGCGCAAATGTATGCTCTTCACAAATGTGAAACTCTGTCAGAGTTGCTAATAACGGCCACTTTATCTTATCAGCTGTTCGACAATATACTTTTCTTTTCTCGGCTAACGACACGAACGGTGTTCAAATACTGATATACTAGGGTTTTTTGTTTTCTTCTTAGTTTTGGATCAATCCTAGAATGGCCTGGAATCCCAGTGAATACGGCGGGATTAAATCAATCAACCTTAACCCCGAACTTCTATGGACTCCAGATATTGTGCTCTATAACAAGTAAGTAACATTCTCTTAGTTCTTCTTTTGTAAGTAGGGTCTATGTAGCTCTCGTCCTCTCATGGCTCTGTGAATTATATTTATTGTATCTATTTAACAGATCCTCCAACCGTCTATCTCTACCATATACTCACTTATTTCTTACTTAAAGGAGCTACGTTATGCACGGACAACACATTTTGAAAAATTGGCAAAGTTTTTTTAAATTTGTCGTTCGAAATTTGTCTTAATCTTTATCAGTCGAAACCATTCTAGGTTATTTTTGCCTTTTATTACTTCTTTGTTGTTTTTCTATGTTAGAAAACTATTATTTTGAGGTTCCTTCAATTTGAAAGGAATTAGAAAAATGACACATTGCTCCTTTGTAAGCATGTCCCATCATGCTTTAGGACTTTTCCCATGATCTTTTGATTTCTCTCTCTCGCCATGTGAGTAGTCATGATGGCCGGTGAATAAAGCTTTGTTAGAATTTACGGAGTTTAACGGCTTATTACACCTTTAATCCTCTTCTTGTGTAGGTAGCACCAGAACCCTTATGGTTATCTGACAGCACATAAAACCGTTACCAACAAACGTCAATGCAGTCTGTCAGATGACCCCCGTTTAATATGGCTCCAGGTCCATCGAGCCTCTGTCATTTCTTTTTCCATTGATCGTCTCCATATCAAGTTAGGCCGTTATCTTTTCCTCTTCCCTGGTGGAGTCCATCTCATGACAACACTGGGGATAGCATCCGGGGTCATTCTGTTAATGCGTCTCATCCACTTCCTGAATCCTCCTCCATTTAGTCTCAACTGATAGTGGTGCTGTATTTGTTCTGCAGTTAAGGGAGATAAAGCCATATATATTAAACCGCACCGATATTGTCTACCTCTCAGTGTCTTAGAAATCTGCCTTGTAGCGCCAATCAAATTCGTAGGTGTTTAGAGACTACCAGTGTCTCTGGTCTAATAGGAAGATATGTTAGACACCAGTCTCGCTTTGTATGTGAATTTAATTTTAAAAAAATCTCATTGCACTTGTACTGTTGCTGATTTAATTTATTTCTTTATTTTAGCATCAATGGCGGAAACAGTGGTGAGATGTACAAGTTTAACACTAAAATCATAGTCCACCATGATGGCCGCCACCAGTGGTTTGCGCCAACTGAGATCAAATCGATTTGTTCCATTGACATCACGTTCTTTCCATTCGACAAACAGCAGTGTTCCTTAGTGTTTGGTTCCTGGACTCACACAAGCCGTGAACTCGAGCTTGCGAAAAAGGGCGACACCGCTGACCTGTCAAAATACACCTCCAACGGCCAATGGAAGCTGGTTTCACTCAAAGCTAAGAAAAACGTCGTGAAATATTCCTGCTGCGAAGACCCATTCATAGACATAACTTTCACCCTTCGGGTCAGCAGATGGCCCTTGTTTTACGTTCAAAATTTGATCATTCCGTGCGTATTGTTAGCTCTTCTCACCGTTCTGTCTTTCTGTCTTCCGCCTGATTCTGGCGAGAGAATCGCACTGGTCATCACCATGATGCTGGGTTTGACTGTGTACATGTTGATCTTCACTGAAAACGTACCACACTCATCCGAGGTCGTTCCGCTGATAAGCAAGTTCTTCCTAACAGTGTTACTCGAGGTAGCGGTCTGTCTTCTAGCCACGTCATTCACGCTGAAAATTTACCACTACGATCACCCAGAGCGCGAAATGCCAAACTGCTTAAGAGCGTTCGTGTTTGGTTTCCTGGCAAAAATCTTTCGCATGTCCATGCGAGAAAACGGCCTTGGCCAGAACCGAGAAGGGTACGATGACGTCATCAAAGACGGAGAGCTTCCGAAAGTTTTCCGAAGGTACAGCAACAGTATGAAGTATGCCCCGGCGAAAGCCCGTCGCTTGTCCGTCGCTAGTCTTAATCCAAACAAGCTTTCCTTTGCGACCGATGGAATAGAATCGAGACTGGAAGATATTTCAGGCGGCTTAAACTATTTGACTGATTTTATCATGGATCAGAAATTAACGGAAGCAAAAAAGGAACACTGGAAGTTCGCCGCACTGGTCATCGATAAATTTTTCTTGTATTTGTTTGCCATGATGATGTGCGTCTCCATTTTGGCCTTCTACTTCATGATTCCTGAATCTAACAACTTTGAGACTGAGTGATCCACTGTGTAGACCGAGTAATTAAACGGATTAAATGGATACGTTTTCGGTCCTAGCGTAAGCATAACCGCAAGCAATTGGTGCTTGAATAGCGTTAGAAAATTAAGTAATAGATAATAAAGCAAGCAGAAAGAAACGTTTTCTTTAAATTAAAGCTTTGTAGCGTTTTTCATAACCGAGTTTTTGCGAAAATAGCCTTGGGAAAATTTCAGTATTTAGTTTGCAGCCGCCATATTGGTGTCCTTCTTTGGAGCACCAATTTGACGGCCATAAAATCGAACACGAAATAAAGTAAATTCTACCATCAGCTTCATGCACTTTCACTAAACAGGTCTTATCCTATCATTTTTAAGTTATTATCAGTTTTGAAAGCTGAAAATTGACATAACAGCAGTCCAATCTTCGAACCAATAGGCGCTATTTGGAGGCGCGGTCATTGAACCACTTGTGACGTCATCAATAAGCACGGCAGTGGATTTTTGTGATAAGCAGCTGATAGATATTTTCGACCAGAAGAAAGGATATGAAGATATGAAGCCGGAAAAAAAAAACGGAAGGAAAAGGAGCAAGAAAAATCTGATCGGTTCAGCCCAAAAAAGTCCAAATTTTGGCTCATAGCTATAGGCATGCACCAAAGAGAAATATTGTGCATGTTTACTTATAATCTTTATCAAAATGTTGCTGCAGTGTGAAAAAGTGCTTTTCTAGCAAAGTTTAAATTCAAGATCATAGCACCAAAAATTCAGTTTAACGGTTAAAAAACACTTTCTGGGGGGAAAAATCCGGAGTGAAAGGGATCGGGAATCTCGAGCCCGAGTCGGCGGACTCGGCGCGCGGACTCTGGGTTCTAGATTGCGAGGTTGACGATCAAACTCTCAGCGGTCATTGCCAGGAGAGGAAACAAAAATGGCGACACTTTTATACTTTCCTTGACTGCTTCGTGGTACTGTTTACTTCTCAATGGAACTTCGACGCTTTGCAATTTTTTTAGCAATTGGCCTTTCTATTTCCGTTGCTTCTGTAGCAGCCTATTTGCTAACATTGGAGAAGTATCGGATAAAAAAGGTAACATTGAAATAGCTGTTTGTTGCATAATTTTTCTTCGTGTGTCTTAGTTCCCGCCAGGCTGCATGTACATGAGTCACAGTTGATTATGTTTAGTGATCAGTGGTAAACTCATATTTAATGAACGATTTATATATTAACAAACTGAAGTGAGGAAGGCTGACAAAAATGCATCGGTGCTGCGTTTATCTAAGCCTAGTCGTGGCTCTACTAACTTTCACTTTCTTATTTCTACTTCCGGGTTTATATGAGAGAAGAGGAAAGTGAGATATTATCACGTCTTGGGTGAATTCTCTTGAGCTTAAGTTAATAATTTACCTTGCCCAGTGGTTAGGTCTCGTGATTAATGTTATAATATTACCTGTTAGCTATGTTATCTTGATGTTGATGTCCAACTGATATTTTGAATGTGTTTGAATAATGCACCTATCAATGTTAAGCCCGAGGGGGGGGGGGGGTCGGGCAAGGGGTGGGGATTTTGACATTTTCTATAAAAAAATGTCAAATTCCCCAGCCCCGGGACAAAATAATTGGTCAAAATCCCCACCCAGCAGCAATGAAAGGTGGTCAGATGTCCTTCAAACCTTGTTGCAGGGGATCATATACGACCAAAATCCTACCCTGGGGCAATCACGTACGATCAAAATCCCTACCCTGGGGACCGACCTCACAATCAAATTCCCGTGGTTAGCCCGACCCCCCCCCCTCGGGCTTAACATTGATAGGTGCATAAAGTAGCATACATTTTATCATTTGATTACTTTTACCCCATATTTTACCTCCTCCTGGTTGTTTAATAGACCATATTCGTATTCTTGGTATTGGACTGGAACTAGCTTGCAATGGAGGCTTATGCGGGGACTCTTTTCAAATGCAAATGACATGAAGCTTTTTTAATGATATATTCCCCTGCATCAGCCTTTATTGCAAGCTAGTTCCAGTCCAATACTGAGAATACGAATATGGTCTATTTGCTGTGCAGTTGTATAATTTCATTGTTAAAATGGTGTTGTAAATTTTTCCTGTAACTTTTGTCTACAAGCAGGCTCACATTTGGGTCACACAAACTCAAGCAGCAAAGCTGCCGCAATGGGTCTGTGAACAAAGGGAGCTGGTAATTATAAGTTGCGAGAAAGTGACTTGTGGCTCTATGTTTGCTGACATGTTCTCACAGCAAACACTTGCAGTGTTGCCGCTCATGAGTGTGACCCAAATGTGTGGCTGCTCATAGACTATTGCTAGTTCAATAGTGTAATTTTGGCAGTCTTTCTTCTATTTGATTCCCTCATAATCTCTCACATATTTTAGGGCATTTTTTGTGGGACACATTTTGAAAATTATCTATTAATTATTTTTAAAAAATTTACTATCTTTCAGAGTGAAGATGACAACAAGGATCCAGAAACACTTAACTTTCCATTTTTGAGAGACATTCACTCTGTAGAGTTTATTAAGAATTCCAAAGTCATGTTTATAATGAGAGGTTTGCCTGGAAGTGGAAAATCAGTAGTAGCTAAGCAAATCAAACAAGATTATGGTGATCTGGCAGTGATCTGTTCAGCAGATGATTTTCGATTGAATGACCTTGGGGAATATGTTTGGACAGCTGAGGAATATGAGGCAACACACCAAAAGTGTAGAGATAAAGCAAGACAGACCTGTGAAGATATGATACCAGTTGTTATCATAGGTGAGTTACAAAGGGGTAAATGTGAAGTTCATATCAAACTCATGCAGGTCTTGATTATAATCTGAATTTGTTTGCGGGACAAGGCTGGTTCATGTATTTGGCATATGCATTGTGCACTACATGACGTGTCACTCCAAAATAGTCAGTACGGTCAGGGATCACAGATATGTCCAGGATTCAATGTTAATGAGATGTGTGTTCCTCATGACAGGCATCATTAATTGTCTTCATTAATAAAAGTTCACCAAAACACACCAGATTCTGTCAAATATGAAGTACCGGTAATATGGAAATGTCAAATTACACAGTCAAACATGAAGTACTTATTAAGCAATAATTGCATTCAATCCTGGACATAAGTTTTGGTCAGGGCACACTGCATTGTGTTCTTGGGCAAGACACTTTACTCTCATAGTGCCTCTCTCTACCTAGATGTGTAAATGGGTACTCAGTGAATTTTAATGCTGGGGGTAACCCTGTGATGGACTAGTATCCTATCTAAGGGGAAGTAAAATACTCCTGGTCACATCATGCAAAGGAAGCTGGGATAAGCTCAGGCCTGATGGGCCACTAGGATTGTACGCAGACTTTACCTTTTACCTTGGGATCAGGCATTATTTTAAAAAGGTTATAATCGTTGGGTTGGAATAATACTTAGTATTTTTTTATTCTAATAATACATTGCAGATAACACAAACATTGAGAAGAGGATGCTGTACAATTATGTCACTATAGCTCACAATGCCGGTTACCATGTGGTGTTAGTGGAACCACGAACCAGGTGGAGATACAGTGTTACTGACTGTGCACTAAAGAACCACCATGATGTCACAGAAGATATTCTCCAAGAGCAGTTGTCAAAGTTTCAACCAATAAATGCAGTTTATTATGGATGGTTTCCTTCAGAGGAGATATCCAGGACTTTGAAAGACAGAATGTTCAAAATGTTTAGTGATTGCTTGGCAAAAATCCATTCATTTAAAGATTACCTCATTAAAGAAAATCAACAAGACGAGCATGGTAAGTTTATTTGATTTTTGTTTAATATTACACTTGTTTACTGACTGTGCATGGTAGACATAATTGATGTATTTTATACTTGTCAACTTTTCCTGAGTCAATTAGGCATGAGATTTTTATGCTGTGAATACCAGGTTTTTTAAAGATGATCTGACCATGCCCAAAGTTTGGACCAAAAATGCCTGAAAATTTTTGAGGACTTTCCAAACATTTCTGATACCCCATCCCAGGATGTGCCTTACCAAACACAACCTTTTTGCAAGCTTTTTCCTTCTAAAAGAGTTTAGTTTTTAACCTGTCCTTTTTCTTTCTTTCATTGTTTTGAGTTTACATATTTAAATAGTGTGTCAGTTAAGGCCTTTAAAAGGTTAAATGTTTCAGCTTGGTGTGACAATGTGGTTATAAGTAGGTGTGATCAGGCACAAGATAAAAGTTTTTGACCCACAGGTGTGAGACTTTTTTCTAAAGGCATTGGCAAACGAGAAGACATTGTTGCTTGTGATGTTTCTTGGGTGAGCAAACGAGCGGAACACAAAACAAATGTTTTGTTTCTATGCTGCGCAAATGGAGAAATGATTTCTTGTGAACACAACATGTTTCTGATAAAATCAGAAACATTTTTGTGTCTTAGACACAAATTTTGTGTCTGCATCTCATTCTCTCAAGGACCTCAAGATTTTTCTTTTGATAAAATATCTTTCCTTTTCCAGGCTTCCCTACTACCATCATGACAGATTCTAGTGACATAAGCGTGACATCACTGTCCTGCCTAGAAAAACAGCTCGACCATCTCCATGTTACTGCATTCTTTAACAGAAGAGGACAAGCTCAGAGAACAAGTGACTATGTCTCGTCTTCGGCAGTTCAAGAAGCTTTAGGCTCCGCAACAACCTTGTCAATTATTGCCTGGACAATTTCACCCAAAGCTGTAACAGCAAGAGTCAAACTGAATCCACAGCAGTTAAAACTTTGGGGTAATCTTGATTCTGGAGACTTAAAGGAAGGGTGTGGCAACTTCAGTGGGAAATGTTTAACTGTAAGTTATCGCAGTGACCTGTTTGTTTTACTACACTGCAGTCTTATCTGCAGGCCCCATCTTGGGCTATTCTCTCCAGCAGGAATTTGTGTGGAACCTCTTTAAGGTCATTGCCCTGTTTTGCATTGCGCATCCTTACTGCGCAGAATTTTACGCGTAATTAGCGCACGCGCGCGCGAGCACATCAACAAAATGGCGGCTTTTTTCTATGCGGCTTAGTCCGCGAGAGAAGTAAATTGTCACTTTCTCCTAAACGAGCCTGGTGACCTATCAATTTTTTCTCATATTTTGGGTGTAGCGATCAAATTCTTTCTGTAAAATGAAAACAGATCAATTCATGTGTTTGAAAAATAAATTATCGCTAAAAAAGTGTACTTTGCCAGTACTCGCAGAGGAATTATAAAGGAATTATATGGAATATACATGGTCGTCCTGCTCCTAAACGAATCTGGTGACCCCCCTTTTTTATTTCAAAATTTAAGTTCCCTTGAAGTAATAAACCAGTAGGCGAAGTTTGGTTAAAAATTTATGTTCAGTTTTATTTCGGGGCAATGACCTTAAACACTCTCTGTCTTGCCTATGCAAGCTGTGAATAATTATTTAATATTGACTGAGTATTGTTTGTTATATCTGGCATGAATTGTCCATGCTAGAACTTTCAGCAAACATTTCTCAAAACCGTAGAATTAATGTCTTTTTACTTAGTACCATTGTCTGTCTGACTGACTGATCATCTGACTAACAGTGAGTGAGTGAGTGATACTTTATTTAACCTCGGAATTCCATCAATTACATTGGTTTTCATGAAAGCCGAGTGAGATTTAAAAATTTAAATAGAGTTAAATAACACATAAATATTAGAGTGGGACAAGCTATCAATAAGAAGATAGTAACATATCAAAGTCAATATCTTCCAGTCCTCTTTTAAAGGCTGCAAGAGATTTAGCTGACTTAATTGAATTAGGCAAGGAATTCCACAATTTAGGACCAGACTTACTGACTTACTGAATGAACCGACTTACTGAATGACTGACTGCCCTCAAGACTGCCCAGGTTCAGTCTGCTGTTTTCATCTCATCTTCTGCAGTTCTTCTCCAAGATTTTATTCCTAACTTTATTTTTATTTTTTTTTTAAAGAAAGATAACTGCAGTTTTTCAAACAACATTTTGTCAAAAGAAAAACGAAATTGCCTAGAGTTGGTCAACATTATTGGAAATTGCCAAAATTTTTAGTTGCCAAAATAACTTTATTTCCCGACCTGATTGCAGCCAAGTGCACTGTAGGTGTTTAGTTTAGTTATAATACAAAACAAATACTTCAAAGTTTTGTACAAAATAAAAGGCATAAAACACATATTTTAGTACTTGGCTTATTGCAATGCTGGCTCTTTAAGTACAGCAACTTGCAACCCTCCTCGCAAAGTGTTTTTTATCAGTTTTAAACAGGCAGTACTAAACTTGAGCCATACCTTTTGTTTTCCAGGAATCAACCACATGTGCATCTCAAAGTTCAGTTTCTCCCAATACTCCCTTGTCTTATGCAGAGTTAGCAGTCAAACCAACAATTGGCAAAGGAGATACTGTGCATATTACTCTCTCCATTCGAAATGACGTGACACCAGTCCAAGGACGTAATGACCTGGGTGACCTCATCAGACTTGAACTTACAGATCAGAGTTACGAGGAGTACAAAGTAACAGAGGGTGTCGCAAGAGACTATGGTGAAGGCCTATGGGCTGTATACTTAAATGAACCCATTTATATAAATGTACTTTTTACAGGGTATTATGGGTCTTGATCAGGTTTCCGAAACTAGAGATCAGAGCAGCTAGAAGGCAAAATCCGGGTTCTGTAGCATGAAGCAATAACTCCTTTTGGATGGGATGCTAGTCCATCACTGACCCTCACTCCCAAGCATTTTGTCAGGTTTTTCTTATAGCTCGCCAGTACCCATTTAATAATAATAATGATGATGATCTAAACATAGTTCACATGCCACCCCCCGAAGATCATTGCATGTGACTGTGGCGATAGCCAATGGGCTGTTACAGTGCTACGACTTCACCTGGGTGACCTGTGAGTTTTGAACAGCACAGCACAGGTAACCAAAGCGTATTATGAGAGTTTGTATGGATTTACTATAAGAACTTGTATGGATTTGAAATAAAGTTGAGAAAAATATATTTTTTAACATTGAAAAACTATAATAAAACTTAAAATCTTACCTGATGTCACTTTTTTGTCTTTCTAGACTTTCTAGTGCTTAAGAATGCCATACGCGTGCAAACTCTCATAGTACGCTGTGATTACAGCACGTGCTCGAAACAAACGAATCTTAGGTTGTTCATGATCGGACCAATCATGTTGAAGCATCTCAAATGTTAACCATTGATTGGCTTTCGTTTGTCTGCGCTCAAGCGGTGTGACAAACAAAGCAGACAAAAATAGTTTTTAACCCAGAGACAGAAATAATACTGAAGCCAAGGACAAAGTAACTCAACAAAAACAATTTTGAAACTTGCGACAAAACAGCGCGTTCTGCGCTCGGCTCTCCGATTTTTTTCGAACGATAACCCGCTTTACGAGAGTATCCGGTGGCTTCGGTTGAAGTCATTCCACTGCAAAATGGACTTTTTTTCAGGAAAAGTAAACAGAAGTCCCTCTAAAGTTTCATAGTCAAGTTTTTATCAATATTTCTTAAATACCATACCATTCTTGGCTGGTCTGACACGCATGTTTCGTCTCCGCCAAGAGACTCATCAGAGACCTTTCGGTGAAGCTAACTCGTCGAACATCGCGTTCGAAGTCGCGCTAGCGTCGAAATGATGGTGCAATCAAACAATTACTTAAACAAATAAGAGTAATAGCTGGCATAGAAGCATTTAAATGTAATGGTGTAAGAAAGCTAATTATATAAGAGTTCTCTTCAAGAGTTTTCCTCTTTTCATAATTTGTCCGCAACCCGGGTTGGTCTGGAGGTTTCGCAAACAGTGAGTTCGCTACTTTATGGCCACACACACTGAAACAGCAGTCGGACAGCAAAACTGAAGCAAACAACTGACATAAGATTTGGTTATAAAGGGCTTAAAATATTTTGGATATGTACGCTTCCAACATCATGGAACTAGCTCTTTTAATCGAGGACACCTAAAGTATTCACTTTCTGTCTTTTTTTATTCATCTTTTTAATGACTATATAGATCGTGTGTTGAATGTAAATATTTTTAGAGGAAATACGATTTTAAATTTTAATATATTCTATCATGATAATTATTTTAGATTTTAAAATGTTAATAGTTTTAGATACGAAACGGTTTTATGTTTTAAACTTTAACCTATTCTAGCAAAAGATTTAAGATCAATAAAAATTGTTAATTTTAAAGTTTACCTAAGCATAATTCATACCACCTCTTTTATTAATTTTCAGTTTTGAATGATATTTTAGTTTCCCCGTTAGCTTAGTAGCTAAATACTCATTCACTCAAATAATAAAGTTGATTGATTCATTTTTATCCAGATCTTATGTGTGCTTCCAAGATCTAAATCACTTAAATTTGCCTGATCTGTGAAATGACCAAAAAAATCAAAGACTGCAACCAGAACGGACGGAAATCAGTCCGTGAAATGGTCTCTTTTAAAACGTGCTAAAATAAAACTCGCCGGGAATAACATACCACTGAATTAAACAAAGTTAGCTCATCGCGCGAGTACCAAACTGACAGTGAACCGTAAAACTCCAGAAATGAGCCATGCGCTTATATTTTCTCAATGCCCCATTTAGGTGAGCATATTTTCGGGGAGGGCCAACATCAACCTCGTTCATGAGCTCGAAATTTTACATTGTTCAAGCCCCGTCAGCCTCGCGCGTAAGCATGATTGAGCGATATTCTCAGAGAGAGAAATCAACTTTGTGTTAGCCCATGCATTATCAAGAAAATCAGTGAAAGAAATCCCTCCACCTGGGCAGGAGAAGACTGGGCGATGAATGGTCCGCGTTTCCTGCAATTAATTAATAAGTATTGCACAGTTTTATTTCTCTAAAAAATTCAATTGAATCGGTGTTGAGTAGACCGTACTTGATGCGTGTTGTGTAATTAAACATCACCATTAACTTCCGCGGTCTCGCATAAAAAAGCACAGCGAAACAACTCCAGCTTTCTGAGCTTTTAAATATATGAAGGTTCAAGGGCGTAGCTAGGGATCCTGTGGTGCCCGCGACCCTCCCTTTGTGAGAAGTTCAACAATCTACCAACATTATAATAATCAGGTGTCGAAAACGCGCAAATCCGAAGAATCAACATGGCATACACCTTTATTTTCCAGCGCTAGATAGGTTTTTGGTAGACTTGTCCGTCCCCCCACGCTCACTAGATCACTGCACACTGTCCCGCGACTAAAACACAGTGGATGTCGTCACGACAAACTGGTAAGTACCCCAGGCGTGACACAGTGTGACCCCCACCCCATTTGAAGAAAAAAACCCGAGCAACACCCCTGACCGATGAAAGTTTTTAAACATATTAAAAATTTCGGTGGAGCTCGAGGTATGTGGAGATACATGTAGAAGAGCTATTCAGCAAAGTTGCAAAGGCTCTTAGTGGAATCTCGCTTTTTCGTAGCCTGCGAATACAGCCGCCTCTCATTCGCTCCCGCTACTACGGGAGAAAAATGAGAGGCGGCTGAATGAGGGGCGGCTGTATTCGCAGGCTAGATTTCTCGAGAAACGACAATTGGTTCGAGAAATCAATCAGACTGAGGGAAGGGAAACCACTTTTGGTTCGGAAAGTTCGTGAAATTGAGGTTTCGAGAAATCTGGATTTCACTGCATCTTTTAATAAAGTATCAATCGCAAAGAGGAACCTGGAAGAGTTTTTTTTTACTGATTTGCAAAGAAACTAGCGCGTGCACACTACAGCCGCAAGTTTAAAGTATGGCTTGGCGACTGGCTTGGCTTCACTCTAGAAGCTAAGTTAGTTTCAAGTAAGGACTTGACTCGAGCGCACTTAAAAATCTCAAGTCGTACTTTACAAAACTTGGCTTCACACTTGATAACAAGGTAAATTACTTGAGGTACAAGCTGTCAATCACCTTTAGAACCGTGAAAACCGTGAAAACGCTGCACGCCGCTTTCGTTTGACTGCCATTTCCTATTGGTCAGGTGCGTTTTTAAGTGTGGTGTAGAAACAATTTACCGCTTCACAGTCAAAGCAGGTTCCAAGTGCACTTAGATCATACTTACGAGCTCTGGTGTGAAGCCAAGTATTGCTTTTAACACTGAAATAGATGTAGATGTGCGCCTAGCCATCGCATTTGCCTGCTGGAATATTATTATTGTTTTTAGCTTGAAAACAATATGCGTTTGTTGCAAATAAATACGCTGAATTCCACAAGGATTCCACCAAAGATTCCATGGAAGTCTGCGCCGGTCTGCGCCTCTCTGTGGCCGAGTCTTGCACTCGGACTGCGCTCTCCGCTCATTCCGTAAATTTCCGATGAAACACGAATAGCTCCGAACATCCCCGGAGGCCATGACCGAAGAAAGTAAACAGACAGTGCACAAGATGGCGGGCTATGCGCCACCGCCTGGCCCTTATGTGGGTTTTCAGCCCAGTTCTCAACCCATAGGGTTTGAAATGCACCAACCAGGTTATCCAGCTCCTAATACCGGACCTGGCTATCCTATAAATCCTCCTGCGCCAGACATTTATCGTCCGACCACAAATGAGTACACAAGCTATGCCAGACCTCAACCTGCCACACCGTCATACCATCACCACGGAGATGAAAATGCAGATAATCTTCCTCCTGTTGGGTTTGAAGGGATCCCCAGTAACCAGGATCCGGACACAGCTACTGCATCAGGTGTTAAACTACTTGAACACGGCAGGGAAAGCCCTGTTCCTGCAATTTATACACAGCCATCGGACCAAGATTCGCATCGCGTGCATCTACGCACAGATGTAGAGGTTCGTATAATTCATAAATATAAGCTTATTTATTCCTTTTGAATGTTAATTTGTCTTACAATTGTGATCACTAAGTGTTCTCTTTGGGAAAAAAGCTCTTTGTCAACTAGTGGTTTCAGGTTCTTGAACGTTTGTACGCTTTCTTTATTTATAGACTGTAGACAATCAAAGTTTAATTTTTGATCTTTTGAATTAAAATTACTGTAATCAGTCAGTCGCGAAAGTCGCATAGAAGTTTCTTTGCCGAACATTTTCTTGAAATACTTGAATACTGGTATCAATCGAGAGAATAAGAAAGTACATGTATATGAACTTTGACAACTTGAGACAATAAGTTAAGCTTATATTTGCTTTCTAGAGGAAGTACGATGTGACTATGAGCACAATATTATTTACATGCATGCATGATTCTATATAGAATCATTAAACTGTGTTCAACTCACTATTACATTTTGCAGCTTGTTTCAGGCTCTTGTGTGATAGGAATTTGAAATGATTATATTCGTGACATGTACAAGGGTTTTATACAATAGGTTTGGCAGGATGGTTTAATAATGTTTTGATGTTTTGTCATACATATAATATTACACCCGCTTTCAGTGTTATGTGCATATTGGCTTAAATAAATAAATAAATTACCTTTATTTAGACACGGCGAGGATTAAAGCTAAAGAAGCTTGTGGGGCCGTGTATTACTAGTCGGCATGACTTGTACTTAAACCCGAAACAACGAAACGAAACCACCAAAATGAAATGACACAGAAACGAGCGAAACCACTGAAACGACTGAAACAAAACAACCAAAACAGCCGAAACGAGCGAAACAAGGCGAAATCACCGAAACAAGCAAAACCCATTACTATTATTGAGAGCTAACCGTAAACAGGCTAACCGGAGTGCATAGTAGGCTAACCAAAGTAAATAGTAGGCAAACCAGAGTGTGTAGTAGGCTAACAGGAGTGCATAGTAGGCTAACCGGAGTGTATAGTAGGCTAACTGGAGTGCATAGTAGGCTAAATGGAGTGTATAGTACGGTAAGTGGCGGAAATCTTGAAGTTTTACTTGTTTCGGTGATTTCGTTTTGTTTTGCTCATTTCAGCCGTTTCGGTTGTTTCAGCGGTTTCGTTTTGGTTGTTTCAGCAGTTTCGGTGGTTTCGTTTTCGTTGTTTCGGGTTTTAGTACTTGCCTTACTAGTCGAATTGGAATTTTGGAAGTGTTGGCTTTTGTGGAGGGAGGAAAACTGGAGAACCCGGAGAAAACCCCTCGGAGCAAGGACGAGAACCAACAACAAACCCAACCCACAAAGACTTTCTATCGACATCTGTCTCTCGACATGCTAAGCGAACATAAGGGATCAAAATCTGCCAATGATCACAGCCCACTAGCTTGACCTTCTGAACTTGTGGGCTCATTTGCATAAAACGAACACCCGTATGCATCAGTTTTGATTAGTTTATTTCAAACAGTATGTCGAAAGATGGATGTAGAAAGATAGCTATATATGTAACACTGAAAGCGGGAAAATTACAATGTAGAAAAGAGTGTTTTGAGCAACTGAGGGGAACTTTCTCATACATGTACTAAGATTACTCTCTAGTTTTAGGTGCAGCACAGGTAAAAGAATGGTAACCAAGTTTAGCTTTTGATATAAAACGCTGATAACTAAGTAATAGTTTATCGCTACAATTCCTTAGATTATATTTGGACGTGGGCCTAAGAGAAGTAAGGGATGATAAATAAGAAGGCACTAAAAAAATTTTGTTTAGAATCTTAATGTAGTACCTTCTGGTATTGTTAACTTAAAAAATTGTCTTAACTTACAGGTCTGTCTAAAGGTACATGTAGTTGGTCATATATATAATTATTTTTACATTTTATACTTGAGCAAAACTCTGAGTCCTCTTTTACACAAAACTTCATATAACAGATGGTTTTGATAAAACTCACACCAGGGTTCATCAATTAAAGTCCTGTCTAATGGTCCTTCAGGACAAATGATTTTTCCTTCCTACAGGGAAATTAAAGAGTCACCATAACTACTACATGTATGTCCATGAGGATCAGGCAAACAATGATTGGTTTAGGATTTACACATGTTATACTTAGTTTACCATCAATATTACATGTGTGTAAAATGTTTCCTGCTGATCATGTATTTGTGTTCATGTCTGTAGCACCAAATATTACAGAATTGTAAATGGCATTTAAACTGAAGCCTTATGCATGTGCTGTTTCTACACCATGCAATTAGCATACCTAATTTTTGCCAATATCTTGTTTACACATTTTTGAGGGCTGTTATTGGTTACTATGAAAATTTTAAAATTTGCATCTACAAGGTGTTCCACAATAATTCAAAATTTCCTCTTTGTGTCTGCATTGTTATTGAGAAGCTGAAAAACATGTTTTTGCAGTTAATACATTGTTAAGGACCATATAGGGACCAATTTTAGTAACCTATGTTGTCAAGTGTAGACTATTTATTTTGCTTGTAGCTTAGCTCTAAAGTAAAAAAATATATATAATTTTCATACTTATCAAATGTAAAGGGACTGAAATGGATTATGAAAACCAGATCGGGAAAGCCAAGAAATTTATATTACCAAGAGCTGTAAGACAGTCAGAAGAAAAGAAATAGTGTTTCTTAGAATATTCCCTTTGCCCAGATTCATTGACATGTTATTATTGTATTATTGTCATCAGTAAGTTTTGAAACTTTTACATGTAGGCTTAGATCGAGCATTTTTGGTTAAACAGCTTGATTCAGTAGGGTTTTTTTCTTGACGTTTAGTTTAAATTTATAAATAAATGACAAAGTAGTCTTAAACTGTATGATTTCATGTTTAGTTGATTGTTTTCAGGATTTTGTAGCCAATGTTTTTAGATACAAATATGAAGTATTATTCTGCCATCAAACTGCATTTACATGCTATCAGATCCATTGTGTAATTTAGACTTTTTTTTTTCGTTTCTTTCAGAAAACAAATGGTTCTGATACGCTTTTCTTTAAAGATGGGAAGAGACGGATTGGTTAGTACTCTACTTTATACTGTCAACTTATTTTTATTTCTTATGTTACAAAAATACAGTGCTGAAAAACATGTTTTCAAGTTAAGAACTCAAGGTAGTTTTGTTTTGTTTGTTTTTGTTATTACTTTTTGTTAGCCCTACAGAAATTTGAAAATTTTCGTTTTGCAGTTATAAGTATACCGGTAACTTAGGCATGCATGTAACTTGAGTTATTGTTTACAATAACAGTTCAGAAAACATGTATATATCATGGAAGATTATTGTTTCATAACATTAATTTTCTACATCATGCATGCACAAATATCACTTTTTTAATAAATTTTTGTCAATTCATGCATGTACATTTTTATTTGAGTCCTTTTTTTAGTATCAGCAAACAACCCACTCTACAGTAAAATACATTTTGTACAGTCATACACTGCACTGTTGGACAAATCTAGTTGAGACAAGCAAATATCACACACTTTGAAATCACAAATTAATTTTCTTAATATTAACTTTAGATGGTAAATTAAAAGCTCAGTGATAAATAATGAAGATGAAATGTTCAACATTTCAGGAACATAGGACAAAGAAAAAAATAAAATTTAATTTGTATTTTTAAATTTATTTTTATTTATTAATTATTGTATTTCGTTATTGCTAGATTACATTCTGGCATATGAAATTGATACTACTAAAGACAGAGAGTGGCAACAAAAGCGAGAAGAAAAACGAATAGCATTTGAGGCAAATCTGGAAAGAGAAAATCTAGAATTGGAAGCTGAAGGCATTGAGGTACGTGTAAATCTGTTTTATAAAAGACTGCCATTATTATTGCAGTTTTCAGTGAAATGAAAACTCTGAAATTCAAAATCCAACTAGCGATTGATTGCCTTTTCGCTGCCCTCAATCTTAATTATGGCAACAGCCAACAAACCATGAAAAACATGAGACCTAATTAATGTCAGCTCATAATCAGTTAATGTATGTATCTATTCTTCATCATACTATGAATGTGTTTTATTGACAGACTTCCAGTAATGGGAAGACAGCTTATATCAAGATCCATGCACCTTGGAAAGTTCTCACTCGAGGTGCAGAGGAGATGCTCATGAAGATGCCAATCAAGGTACGTCACAGTATTGTGCTCAAGGAATCAATATACATGTTAATATAACATGTAAACATATCTACTAACTTGCAATCCTAAAACAAATTTGATAAAGGGAGGCAAGCGTGGCCGAGTGGTTAAGGGCGCTGGTGTTGTAATCTGCAGGTCCCCGGTTCAAGACCTGCCCTTGCCACTAGCTGGATTTGTTTCTTGGTTGTCCCGAGTTCAAATCCTCTACCACACTTTGTATATAGCCAACTGGTCTGCCTCCTGCCAGTGAGGATTTTTAACCTTGTTATGTTCATTTAAAAATATTTGTTTCCTCTGTTTCAGTGGCATGCCTGTAAACTAGCTATCTCGTTGAGATATGAAGCTAAGTGCATGACCACTATAAACATATATTTATTATTATTTATTATTATTATAAACAATTGCGTACATAGGAAAATGACTTGGACACTAGGGATTGGACTGAGAGATGTTTTGACACCATTGGAGTTCGTAATCCATTTGAAATCAGAATCGAGGATCTTCCAGAACAGCCAAACTACTTCACCTGTGCCTTTAGAAGAGACAAACTTGACAAGTAAGTGTTTGAACTTGGTCAGACTAATATGGCCCAATATGACCAGACCAATATGGCTTGGGTTTTGATTCCAGGACCCGGCATCATATGTGCCAGGTTGAGTTTGTTGTTGGTTCTCATCCTTGCTCCGAGGGTATTTCTCCAGGTTCTCCACAAAAACCAATAATTTATTTCCAAACTGCAATTCAACCTGGATAGAGGACCCGCATGAAAGCCAGCAAGAGCTGATGTGGCTTCCTCTCAAAATAAAGTTAGTTAGTTTTCTTGAAGGAGTGTTAAAGTAGTAAATTCAGTTGAAAATCAATAATAAGCAACAATTTTTTTCAAAGGTTTTTAATTCCAGACAACAGGGATGACTTCTTCACAAGTGCACAACGGAGTAGAATTGTAAGTTAAATTTTGAAAATTAGCATCTGCTTTTGTTAAAATTTAATAATTGATTTTAAAATAAATGCAATGTGGGCGTCATGCCAGGCGCCTTACATATGGATGATATATTTTCAATTTTTTTTTTCATGCTACATAACATTATATTCTGCTTCAAGTGGTCAGTGTAAAACCACAATATCTACATGACTGTACATTCTTCAACTAGGCATAAATTCATAATTTGCAGGTTCATAGAATTTTGATGAGAAGTCAGTATGGCGAAAAAAGGAGTCAGATTGGTATGTATGTTGTAGTTCAATTTGACTTTGGTTCAAAAATTTTGAACCATAACCCCCCCCCCCCCAAAAAAAAAAAAAAAAAAAAAAAAATAAAAAAAAAGGAAAAACACGGTTAAACACTGACACACTTTTCATACCTCCTGTTTAGTTTTAATTCACGATATCTTAAACTTGGATGCTTTCTTGATATCATTTTTTCGAGATTATCACTTCTAAACACTTCTGAAACACTTGTAATTCGTATGAATCGTACGCGAATGATGAATGCTTAGTAACCAAGCTTTGAAATGTAGAGAAGAGTCTGGGCATTAAAAACAAACATGGTGGCACTATCTTCGGAAGAAACCACATTTTCAAGATTTTTGAAAACTGCTACTTACAACAGGATAAAAACTTCATGCAGAATAAGAGTTTGATAATCCGGGAGATGCATTTGCTGTGAAGGTCAATAAAAAAGCGAAACGGTCGGCCATTTGCCTTGTGAGTACTTGCGTTTATCTTGGTGCTTTCTCGCACGCGACGGAAAGGCAGTGAACAACAACAAAGTTTTCAGGTTGTTATATGTTTATTCAGTGACCTCTTGAGAAGTTTTTATGAATATTAATTAGGCCTTTGAGAACTCGAACCAGAGATGTTTCCGTAGATAAGCCGCAACCCCGATTTTTGACTTGAATTTAGAGGAAAAAGGTGCGGCTTTTACATGGATCGTTACGGTACATTAACAGAGGAATTCATAACCGTGAAGGAGGTTTGGATACTTGGTCTTAATTAGCATAGATTTTTACAATTTTTTCTCTGTACTTCGTAGTTTTTGTTTCCATTGAGCAGATTTTAAACACTCAAGACAGCGTTTCATTGGCTATCCAAACACCTCAATTTCTTCATTAAAAATACTCCACTGCACGTCATATTTTCAAATCTCTTTTTAGTGTTTGGATATCCGGATGAAACACTGTCTCTAATGTTTGATATATTTCTTCAAGCTGCATAGCCCAGGATATAATAAAAATATTGCCCTATGGTTGTCTAGTTATTCAGCAGATGTCGGGAAAATAGCTGTTACAAGTCAAAATTAGCTTTAGGTCTAAATTTTCAACCTAGGTTATTTTTTTTTAACCCCAGTTTATTTTTTATACTAGGTAAATAAGTAGAAAATTAAAATTAAAACACCTTCCCTCCCTCGCTGTCTCTGAACCCCCCCCCCCTTCACCATCCTTACTTACCCTCCCCTACCATCTGCTGTAATACCACCCCCAAGTAGTACCATCGGATTTTTTTTTTCTTTTTATCCAACCCCTTATCCACTTCACCACATAGGAAATGTTGGGTGACTCACTATTTTTTTAAAAAATAGACTCCAATCCAAACCTTAACCCTGATAATAACCATAAATTTTACCTAGGTTGAAAAAAATAACCTAGGTTAAAAAAAATTTAACCTGAATTTAAATTTGACCTGTAACATAGCAGGGTCGTAACCAGGTATATTTTTTCATCGCTGATCCCTTCTTCTGTCCCTAAAATGTGGCAACATTTTCCCTGTTCCATTCTGTCCCATCTGTGGCCGATCCGGATCCCATGACTTGGACCCGGGATCCCGGGTCCAGATCCCGATCCCGAGGCTGTGATCCCTGATCCCAAGGCTGTGATCCCTGATCCCATATACCTTGTTACGACCCTGACATAGCCACCAGCTTTCTTGGGAATTGTGGTTATAAATTCAAAATTTGATCTGCAAGGTACAGCTTACATTTGAAATTTCCAAGTGTGATTCCCATTTCTTTGGCAATTTGAAGATAGGCTGTTGCTAATTTCTCACAGTCTGTTAAAGTGCCTATGAAGTAAAAAATAATTGCTGTTTAGTTTAAAGGCTTTTCAAAATAAAGAAGAATGGCGTTTTCCTTTTTGCAATATCTTTTTTCCTTTTAGAGATATTTTTGTTTTTATATTATGCAAGTTATGACGTCATTAATTGTTCCACAAAAAGATGAAGCATTGAATCAAGAAAATCTCTAGGAATATTTGAGCTGTGTTCTTCAAACTTGGCACGATTAATGTACACCACAAAAGACACAAAATGACTCCTGTCGTGCCGTTGCCATGGCAACAGTTTTGCTGCAGATACCTATTTTAATTAATACTGATGTCCCCAGTTTTTGCTTAATCAAAGATGATCCACCCCTAACAAGCTAAAGAGGAGAGTTAGGGTAATAGGGCATAATGTGTGTTCCAAGCTGGACCCTCTGTCCCACTTTAAAGGGTTGCAAATTGAAATATTTGGTTTATGACAGAAAGAGCCTGGAACCAAGAGTGTTGCTATGGTTACATCATAATATGAGCCATCTTGCACCTTTAAGGAAGGTCACTACTGATGCCAAGTTTCAGAAATATCACCTTTATATTTTCAGAGATAGCCTTGATTTTGTGATCTATCTTTTAGTGGAACAATTTATGACGTCATCACTTTCCTAATTTGCATAACACAAAAATGTGAATATCTCCTAAACGAAATAAGATCTTTCAAAACGGTAAACGCCATTCTTCTTTATTTGTACAAGGCTTTCAAATAAGCATTAATTAATTTTTACTTCATAGGCACTTTAATAAACAGTCGGCTTATATACATTTCGCCGATAAAAGGTTAAAAATAAAACTTAAGGTAAAAGCTGTTAAAATTGATGCTAAACGTTTTCGATCTGTTTGATCATCTCTGTTGATGATCGAACAGATCTAAAACGTTTAGCATCAATTTTAACAGCTTTTACCTTAAGTTTTATTTTTAAACAGTCGGCTATATATGAAAATTCTTTTCTGGAATTATCTGAATATTCCGCCGCAACATTGCACCTGGGGTTCTTATCAAAAGAACATCTTACATTGTACTTAATATTATAAGTTTCTTTTTGTGCTCTGAACACTCCATAACAGACATGATTGTTAGTTTTAAGGATAATCTCAGTAGGATTTTAATTTTGACTACCGGTTATCTCAACTTTTCACAACCAGAGCACTTGTTACTTTTCTCAGGGTCTACAACATTAACTCTGTATTCATTTATAATATTATATTATTGTTAACAATTATTTATTTAAAAGGTATTGGACGCTTGATAAACAATGGAAGCTACTCTGCAGCTTATCCTTTACATGAGGTAAATTAAATCATTTTCATTCTAACATACAATGTACATGTACTGTCTGGTAATGTTCCCCATGTACATATAAAAAACAAAATATGTACACATAAGTTATAGTTAGTTCTTTACAAGTTCTCTTTACTTAATTTGTTTTCCTTGTCAAGCTTTTGGCTCTTCTATTTAGTATTCGTATCAGATACAAGTGAATGTTGTTTTAATTTTTGTTTGTACCTTTCTCACCACAAATGTAGTCAGTCTAGATGCCCGTCTAGAAAGGAAAATGTAGACTGTGGCCCTCTAAAGACATTTTAGCCATTCAAATTCTTGAATTTGGTAGTTCCCAGTCCTTGTGAGACATGGCCATATTATAAAACTAGTTAAAAATATTAAATTAATTAACTTCCTTGAAGGAAATTAAAACCCCATTTCGCAAAATGGAGGTAGGGTGCCCGAGGGGCCCAGGGGCTGCAACCGCAGTCACACCCCAAGGCGGAAGAACACCCAAGCGACCAGAACAACCCACAACCTAGCCACAAGCCCCCTAAATAGCACCCGTCACACTGAGGCCACCGGCTCAGTGGGAATAAGCAAGAAAATCCCTCGTTACCTGTTGTCCATGTAGTGTGCATGAAAATTCATTCAAGATTGAAGTAAATGCAAATCAGGGAAAAAAGGGTTCCCATTTCATGCAGCATAAAAGTGATTTTCCTCTGCTGAAACCTGGTTAGAAAAAGTTAAAGAAGCTCAAAAACATTCAACAATTTCCCATTATTTCTTTCTGTACCCAATCAATATGGCCTTGGCTCTAGCCCAGGCTTGGCTACCAGCCGGTGATGGGTGTTGGCTAGCAAATTTATAACCTTTATACTAACCCAATGACTAGTAAGTCAAAAAGTTAAGGTTGAGCACTGATTATGCTTGAGACAGGAAGGCATAGTTAAAAAATTAGTAATTATGTTTAATTTTTTACTTGCTGGATTTGGCTATAAAAATGGCACATTTCTAGGCTTAATAACAATAAATTTCAAACCTTATTTTCTATTATTGTTCTTATTGTTCAGATTGTTCTATTATTTATTAGGCATTTAGAACTGTCAAAGTCGAACAAAGCTATACAGGTCGAAATTCACGTTCTGTAAGTGCATGTGGTGAAAGTCTTCTCCAATCGTAAAGATTGGAGGAACCAGATTGTTCATCACTGCAGGTCTTTTGACTTAAGTTTCCATAAGGTGAACACCCAGGCCCTGATTGAGAAAAGCAACTGTCCAATACATGTTATTGTATCAGGTTTTTCAGGTTGCTTGGCAATTACTAAAATCAGTTTAAGTTATACTCGTTAGAGAAAAGTGAAATTAATATTACCCAAGATCAAAACAGAACACAAAGACACTAACTTCATTGTATAATAAATAGCTTGACTTTTCAATCTAAAGTCCAACATACTGCCGCCCATTATTATTTATGAGTGACAGTGCAATAATTATTTTCAATTGGCAATGACCACATTGTAAAAAATTATGTTATTCATGCTATGTACCATATTTATTAGCGCCCTGGGCACTTATTAAATTTTTGGACTTTGAGAGTGGGCGCTTTTTCGAGGCTGGGCGCTTATTAAATTTTTACCATTTCAGCAAGTAGTAACAACGAAACATTAAATAATAGCTAAACGTAAAGATGTACGAAAGAAGAATTTTAACTGTTCATTGAAAGTTTCGTGAATTACTAAGAAAACTTGGTTTTCGTAAACGTCTTTTAGTAGTACTAAGTTGACAACATTCAACCCAATTGTCACTAAGGTCAATACTCTTCTTGTATACCTCAGATTTTTTAAAGGAGTGGGGCAGGGTGGGCGCTTATTAACTTTTCCTACCTATAGGGTGGGCGCTTATTCGAGGTGGGCACTTTTTCGAGGTTGGGCGCTTAATCAAATAAATACGGTATTTGTACAGTCAGTGTTAATAACACTCTTGCATTATTTTGATGTTTCTACAGGGCCCCTATGAACTGGATCAGTCCAATGAACCCCCAAGACCTGAAAATGCTAGACAGGTAAGTTCATTAAAACATTTTCATGAGATTAATTTAAGGTGGCTCTATAGTTTTGTTACCACCTGATGAAAGCTGTAAGAACCTATGTGTGCTAGCTGATGAAAATTTCAGGGAGAAATGATCAGCCACGGATTTATGTTAAACATTTCAAATAGAAACTTATCCTTAACATATTTTAAAGGCCATATAATGCTGTTTAAACTTCCAAAGAGTATGAGGTGTAGATTTACAAAATGCCCAGTAAACACTGTAAAGCAAGCCTAGTGGTTTCAACCTTGACACATGCTCAAATAGGGATCTTGGAGAATTTTTATTCTGATGGGGTAATTGTTACACATGTTCATTTATCGGCAAAAATGGCAACGGTCATGTAGGTCAAGTTTCCTTTGAAAATTCTGTAGAAGTTGGCAGATGGGTTTTAACATATTTTAATTATAATGCTGTTATAATTATAGTGCTGTTTATATAAGCTTCTTGTTTATCTTTGCACAACTCATATTCCCCCCTGGTTTGTTGCCATTTTTGTTTTCTACTTAGAAAATTAACATATTTAGACATTATTCTGCAAAATTAATTATTCTGTGTCCTCCCGATAAATTATGTCCTGTAATTAAGTTGTAGTGGTGATTTAAATCACTGAATTAAAGTTGTTGTCGGCAGAAATTAGTATTTCTACTCTGGAGAGATCAGAGATTATTTTCTCCCTTTAAAACTTCTGTTTGTTTTTATTTAGCTGTTGTTTCACACATGGGTAAATGCACATCAATGGTACAAAATGCAGCCATTGGATCACATCAGGTATAACTTTAGTTAATCAACCCCCAAGTTAAGACCATTTGAGTTGCCATGGCGACTAAAATTGAGAAGAAGAATTGAAAGTGTGAGCGTAATTTAGTGAGTAAAATGTTTCACTGGCAACCAAACTTTTGAAGTCGTTGGCCAAATGGCCACTAAGGAAAAAAAAACTTGGAGGGTTGACTTATTTACCGTAGTTTTTCGGTTATAAGGCGCACTCATTTTTAAGACGCACCCCAAACTTGGCAACATTGTTATGCTAAGTTTACAAACTGAAAATTATCCTAAAACACTTGGTTATAAGACGCACCAGGAGTTAGAGAGTTGAGAAGATGTGGTGATCAATTTAAGGATAGTTCTTCTTACAGAATTTGAATGTTTAAATGTTCATCATACTCCTTGGCACAATCTTTGAGTAAAGAGGTAACATTTCCTGCTAAAGTAAGAATTGAAAGTGTGAGCTTTATTTAGTGAGTAAAATTTTTCACTGGCAACCAAACTTTTGAAGTTGGTGGCCAAATTATTAATTTATTTATAAAAAGAAATTTAATAATAAATATTATTAGTGGTCAATGGTATTTGTTGTTTATTTTGTTGCAGAGATTACTTTGGGGAAAAAATTGGCATCTATTTTGCTTGGTTGGGTAAGAAACTGCAGTAATACTTGTAACTATACCACACATTGTGTACTTATGAACGTGTACTGTTTATAATATATCTAATAACGTTTTCTTTGCTGCTTTGCCTCATGTTATCTACATGTATTTATTATCAGTCTGTAACAAGAACAACATGAATCATTAATTTTGTGGCAAAACTTTGTGCCCACCCTCACAAGATTTCTCTTACAGGGTTTGACAAAAGGACTTCAACACTATTTTAGTTTTATGTTCTTTTTTATTAGCAAAGTCGGCCATTATTAGTGAAAGCTAAAGAAAAGTGAAAAGTGTATTGTTAAATTGATAGAGATGATTGTTCATCATGGTTTGAACTTTCAGTCAGTATCAAACTAGTAATACTGGATGTCAAAATTTATGCTTATTGATACTGCAAAATCCTGGTTAAAGACCTCCCCCAACTAATACCCCTCTGGTTTTGAGCCCATTTGCCTGCTTACAGCAACCCACCCCCACGCCCACCCCCACGCCAACCGTTTCTTACTAACATCCTTGCAGCAAATTTTACTTCAAATAAAAACAGACAGTGAATAAGTTTCAACGTGCAAAACTAAATATATAATTTTAACATAGTTAGCAGAGCCACACAGTCAAATTCACAAAATCCAACAGTGCAAGCAAATCGCTTTGCCAGAATTTTTTATCTCGCGCAAGTTTTTGGAGTTTAGATCTTCATTTCCACCGCCAACATTATAAAACAGTAAAATTGGTTCATGCTTTTAGCTGTGTACTATTGAGTTGCTCTTGACTGTCACCTCAAGTAACTCTTTCGCTTCTTTGATTGTATTCTACAAACGTCCCGCATGCACCATAACTCAATATATAGTGCAACGGAAAGCATGAACCATTTATTGTTACTTCATCAGAGTGCATGGCTTTCTTGCATTAAATTCTCCCTTGTAGTGTACAGTTGTTTCTTGTCAAAATGTATTTTTTCCATGCCACTTGGCCCCTCCGGATATAAGCAGCTATGACTAGTGAAACAAAACCTCTTACAAAGTTGTGCAATGTATGAGCCTATTAGTAATAGTAATTGGACTGAGTGGAGTACAATTCAGGGAGTAATCGGGCGAGTCATTTCGAAATCACGAGCACGATTACTCTCTGAATTTTACGACATGAGGTCCAATTACTAATTAATCGTGTCAATAACAAAATTCGAGGTTAGGAAGTCTTTAGGAACCTTTTCTGTGAGGAAAAGTCAAAGGTAAATTCAGTTGGTTGCACAAAAAGTTAGAAAACAGCAAGAAAAAACCCATTCAAATGCGCATGATTGACGCGCGGATGGCGTAGATGTCCAATTACAGGTATCCAATTTGAAGTTGCTCAAATTGGATACCTGTAATTAGACACCCACGTGATCGCGCGCCGATTACGCGACAAATAGGCGCACGCAGAACCAATCAAAAACAAGAATTTTGTTATAGATATGATTAGTATTATAATGATGTTCTGCATGATGTCTGGCAGGTTTCTACACTGCGATGTTGCTCCCAGCAGCTATCATGGGTATCATTTGTGTGATTTATGGTCTGGCCAAGTTGGGCTCTTACATTCCAGTGTAAGTAATAAATGTAACGAATTCTCTTTTATGATGTGAAAGGCTCACATGCTGCAGTTGTTAAGGCCATACAAAAAAATGCACGTATTTTACCTACAGTACATACAGAACTCTGTTTAAACTCATCAAAAAGGTTTAAAAGAGCATTCTGAATGAATTACAACTTTACCACAACAACTGAAACTGTCATTGATTAATTTATTATTAGTGTACATGCATTACATTTTACAAGAAAGAAACCTTCATAGCATATAATAGAGAAGTACATTTGTAGCTGAGTGACACATCTATAGTAACACAGTTAAATTTTATCTTTGTGTTAAATGGCATGTACTGTACATTGTACAAATGTTTTTAAGTGTGCAGGAATTGACTAAAACAACAACAACAAAAATAATGCACCTATCAATGTTAAGCCCGAGGGGGGTCGGGCAAGGGGTGGGGATTTTGACATTTTCTATAAAAAAATGTCAAATTCCCACCCCGGGACAAAATAATTGGTCAAAATCCCCATGAAAGGTGGTCAGATGTCCCTTCAAACCTTCATATATGACCAAAATCCCTACCCTGGGGCCATCACGTACGATCAAAATCCCTACCCTGGGGACCTACCTCACGATCAAATTCCCGTGGTTAGCCCGACCCCCCCCCTCGGGCTTAACATTGATAGGTGCATAAACAAACAAGAACTGTCAGTAAAGGGTATTGTACACTGCATTGCCTTCTTGCGGTTGCCAATCATTACTCTCTTGAATGAAGTTACTAGAGATTACACTGTCTTGCAATGAGCAGTAGTGTTGCCCTTGGGTATATAGAGCAGTTTTTTCTACTATCCTATTAAGTAAATTAGTTATTTGATTTTCTGGTTTTACATTTGCCAAATTCTGTAGCTGGTTCTCAATGTCATTAGTAATTAGTCTATTCACTAAGGACAATCTCTTTTTCTTTTAGGAAAGACATCTGTGACGAATCAAAGAATTTTCCTATGTGCCCTCGCTGTGATGGAGGTTGCCCTTACTGGCATCTCTATGATACCTGCATTTACTCCAAGGTACATACATAAAAAAAAATCAGATGTTAAAATTTTCCAAATTTTGGGCAAAAATTTTGGACACTTTGCTGAAACATGACTAAAGTAAACTAATGCCAGTACAAAACACGAATTAGACGGAAACAACATCTGTGAAAATAATAGTTGTACTGCGCCATCAAGATAGACCTGCACGAAAATAACAAATACAATCAAGGCATTACGTATCTCAGACTGTGTCACGGCTAGAGATTGCTCCATAAAGTAAACTAAAAGCTTTGGAGCTCAGATAAAGTGGCTTAATGATCAGCTACAAGATCTTCAAAAGGATCATGTGGTTCTAGTTCCTTAGTTACAGTTTCCAATGTTTCTTCTGTCTCAACACATTGGATCTGTTTGTGTACTTACAACAGTAATGTAATATTTCCGACGCTCAAATACTATTGGATGGTTTTATTTCCAGATCCTTTTTGACCAAAATTAAAATCATCCAAAAAATTATGCAAGTACCTAATGTAGCTGCAAAGGCACAGGCTGGAAACCCTCATACTTTTCTACCTCCCCCACCCCCTCCCCCTCCCCTCCCCCCAAAAAAATTAATACAAACAAACATCTGAACAAAAAAAATTGGCCTTATTCAAGTCTAATGACGTACACTGTTACTCAAAGATTAATGTGTTGGCTTATACAAAGTGTAAATCCACAAAATGTAAAATAAGGCTGGTTTCCACTTAAGCGCCGGCGCATAAGCAAAGTATCAAGACAGAAGCATAAACATAAGCACAAGCATATAAAGAACACCTACTTGTTTTTCTTATGTTGTTCTCACTAAGAATCACCGTGACATAAACATAACATGGCATAAGAACAAGAAGAACCAACATGTCTGATCTTTCTGTGCTTATGCTAATACAATGTTTTGCTTATATCATAGCGATTCCTAATGAGAACAACGTAAGAAAACAATTAAGTTTGTAAATGTTTGTTTTTCTGATGTGTGTGCTTATACTTATGTCATTGTGCTAATGCTTATCCACTAGTGAAAACCAGCCTTTAGAAAACAAGTTTGTGCAAGTTTTTTTTTTTTTTCGGGTTTACAAGTTTTTTTGTGAGGTGGATTCCTGTTTTGCCGGAGCCACTTGCTCAGGACTCTGCTGAAGTGATACACATTTAGTAACTTTTAATGCTTTCTTCTTTCTTTGTTTTCAGGTGGCTTATGTCTTTGACAATGAATTCACTGTAGTTTTTGCTATTTTTATGTCACTTTGGGGTAAGCTCAAGATTTAAATTATCGTCCACAAAGCAGACAAGGATGAATAGAGATTATGCATTTAAGAATCACTTTTCAACTTTTAGCTGATATAGCAAGTTTTAAGTTAGGCAATCAACCAGGTTTTTTTCCTGAGTAAGAAAGCTAAAGAAAAACAATTGATATGACTTTAGATTACGGTATTCGATATTTGAAGAGTGAATTAGGGAAAAATCCCATCAGTGCATCTTCTGTTGTTTAGTTTCATGCACGCTCTCTGTAATGATATCAATAACACTGGAATTTCGGAAATGTGGATTTTACATGATACAAGGAAAGCAGAAAACCTGGACTGAGAAGTAAACCAGCTATGGTTGCACTTAATTGTTATGTTGGGAATCTTGTATAATCCACATTGATAGGTCAAGAGAATTGCTTATCCAACTCTCAGTCTTTTCAGTAGATATTTCCATGTGGTCAAGTAACTCAATTAGTGTTTAATCGTAAGGGGCTGTTCCTGATAAGAACAAAAATGTAAATCAGCTAGAATGTAAGTTGACTAAGAACAAGATATAAATACCGGTAGACTAGGTTCTTTGGTTAAGCAAGGCAAGAGCTGTAGTTATGCCCATTTGTGATTTGTGCTTTTACCATTTAGCCACCATGTTTCTTGAATTTTGGAAGAGACGACAGGCAGAGATTGCGTATGAATGGGATCTGCTTGGATATGAGGATGAGGAGGTAGGCTTGATTTTCCCACACTAGAATAAATCTAATAAAGGATTGTACTGTATCAGAAAATGGTATTTCTAAAAATATTGCCTAAAAAGAACAAAATAATAATTAAGTATTTTTCGTTTGTCTCGTGACATACAGTAGAACCTCGGTAACTCAAACTCTGATAACTCGAACAACCCCGCCAACTTGAACTGGTATCCGGTCACCTCGCCACCAACCAACTCGCCACCAAAACTGGTGTATTCCTCGTTCTTTGATTCAAGAGCCGAATTCCTCGTTCTTTGATTCAAGAGCCGAGGTGACTTCGCTTGGTGGCGAGTTGGTCGGTGGCGAGCTGACCGGCATTCCTCGAACTAACTTCCATTTTCCTTGGACCCACTTTTTAGTCCTTTTTACTTGCAGGGTTGGAAATTAGCGCTCGCCCGCTGGCCCAGGCGAGTGTGAAAACTGTCAGGCGAGTACGAATCACGGACCACTCGCCCGGTTTGGCGAGTACAATTTCAATATATTATACAAAATAAGCGTAACTTTTACTTTACACTTCAAAATAATCTACACTGTCCACAATCCAACAGCTTACCAACATTTTGAAATCGCCAACAAAGCTGCATTCGGGTTCGTAAACAGACAAAAATGGCTTCCATTTGGTGATTGTTACATGATAGACGTACTTGTACAAAGTAATACCTCTGGTCAAAAATACACTAACTCGTCCACCTAGTGCGAAACGCGGCAGGATGGTTATTTTCCGATTTTCTGGCCTCTTTTTCTGTACAGTTTTGACATTTTGGAGTACAGGAATTTGGGAGTATGTATCAAATTAAAAACTGCGTTTCAACTTTTGACGTAAGTGTGTTCGTATTTTTATCGTGGAGTATATGTTTGGCGATTTTTCATTGAAAAAATAGACCACTACTGTGGCATGATGTGTTTAAGTTTTAGTTGTATATTTTTAGGCGAGGACGTAGTCTCGAGCCTAATGTTATCATGTTAGTATAAAGCGACTTTGGATTCTTCGTGTTAAGATGTGATGATTCGAACCGAAGAGGACTGGTAACAAAGACCATGATTTGAGATTTGTTGGCGTCCGCCATCTTGGAGTGTTCGGTCGAGCATGTGAGAATTTTTCGCAGCCAGAAGCCTTGACTCGATTAGTAGCTGATATTTTTTTCGCTCACTTACAAACTTTTTGTGATATCAAAGTACACAAAAACAATATCGACACACCTATAAGTCGAGGGACTAAACTATTTGTGATTTGAACTACTGCCTGGCGACATTGTAACCTGAGCTTTAACTGAAGACGAGAAGTGCAGAAGACGTACTGGGACAACTGCAGCTGAGGTGAGCTATCTAAAGTTTATTTTGCTTGTACTTTATTGAATACCGTAGTGTTGGAATAACATAATTGTCAAAGTATTTATTGAATCAAAATAACGATTTTAAAAGTGAAATATCTGCCAGATGTTGTTATATTTAATTTGCTAAAATTTATAGATCAGAAAGCTCATTCGCGATCCCTTCTGTCGACAGAACGTTTTCACTCTTACTACTAGGTCAGATTTCAACATTGATTTTAATAGTGGTGTACAAAGCAGCAGTAAATCTATATTAACAAATGATTGTAAAATATGGATACAAACAAACTTATTTCAGGCTTTACCACTGATAACAGAACTATAATTGATCATATATTTGTACAAATCTAAATAAATCAAGAGTCCAAACTGGTGTTCTAGAGATACACCTCAGTGACCTTAAAGCTGTGTGGTTAACAACCAAAAAAGAGTATATACATTTATTTTTGTAGGCTATGATAACTAGTTAATGATTTAAGAAAGATATAATGTACATGTAGAAAGATGTGTTTCAGAAAAAAGAAAAATTTAAGTGAATTAAGTAACTACTTATGTTGCATTAAATTGTTGAAGTTAATCAGTCTTGGTGTCTAAACAAATATGTGTTAAACAATTATTAATTTTTTCAACTATTGATTCTTTCTTTCATTATGTTTACAGAACAGAAATAAAAACAACAACAACAGAAAACATCCAAGATACAGTTTTCAAAGAATCCACTGATTGCTGTGCTTTGTCCTAATTGCTTCAATATGTTTAATCTGCACTTTGTCAAGAAGCACCATGAATGTGTGAATGTAGCTATTGCATTGGAACTGATTATTGGCCTCTATTCTGCCTCTATACAATATGTACATAATAAAAAGCCCAATCCTCACTATGAATGGCAGATATATTTTAAGCAAAACACAGCGAAAACCATGTAGCAATAACACCAAAGTTAAAAAACGGTGTAAAACATCTCTGGATTTACTACTGAAAGACCCTCAATACAAATTCATCACTGGCAAACCACTGTATCAACTCTACTTCCTAGTCTCCACTTGTACTGTATCAAAATTTTGGACTTATTGGACTTGCTTGCATCACAGATTGTACAGATAGTGCAAACAACTATCAGCCCCGTTTGAATTTAACAAGAGTCAATCAAGATATTATATCAACTTTTCTTCCTGAAAACTTGTACTTCCTTGCACTGTGTTTTACCTGTAAATGATATTAAGTGTTTGGACCTACTAGACAAAGGGTACGTTACAGATTGTACAGTCAGTGCAACTGTCAGCTATATTTAAACAAGAGGCAATCTAGAACATTATTGCAAGACAATATTTTTATGCCAAACTCGTGGAAGTTTCCTTGCTGTCAAGTACAGTTACAAAATATGTTGCATTCCATTGTCAAAAGTCGTGATAAAAGACATCATATTAGAATTGTACAAATTAAATTGCCAATTTTGTGATCAAAGCAGCTTATTATTTGCCTTTTATTAATTAACGTTGGTTACAAACTAACCATACCTTGGAATGCACAACTAAAAACACCACTGGAAAACAACGTGCTGTATTTTAAAATTCTATTTACCTGACAAACCCATTTTCCCTCCTTTATAGCAAATGACTCAGTGTCTCAACTTTCGACTTAGAGCGAGGAGCCCAAAAAGGTGACCACTTTTAATGTATTCATATTCTTTCTTGCAGGTTTTATCCAATCAGAAGCTCGTCACAGCTTCTCATTTTCATTAGAAAACGGCTGCATGAAAGAATGTGAATTAATTAAAAGTGGTCACAAATGTGGGCTCCTTGCTGTAAATCACACTTTAATCAACGATATCAATTTCGGCGTTCAATTACTTGGATATCTTTTGGACTCACAATTTACTCAATAGACATTTTTGGCTTTGACAGTGTAAAACCACATGATGCTGCCCAGAGAACTTGGTTTTTTATTAAAACAAGTAAAAAAAACTAAAACTATCTGAATACCAAGAGTATTTGTTTGAATTTGAAAGAAGTGATTCTCAAGAGTGATGCCACATAGTCTGAAAAGGGACAACAAACAAACAAAGCCCAAAAGGCCTATTCTCAGTTCTTTGTCTGGAATTTTTAACATACTGACTTGCTTAACTGGAACGTCCTCGCCTTAGTATGCATTGCATACCAGTTATATTATTCGTTGGGGGAGGGGGGGGGCTTAATTTTCCTTTTCTTAAAAGAAGGAGACTGGGCGAGTGAAAACTGATCTGGGCGAGTGCAACTTGAAGGTCACTCGCCCAGATGGCGAGTGCTCAGAAATTTTAGTTTCCATCCCTGTACTTGGTTGACTCGAAAACCCTGCTAACTCAAACTGTTTTTCGTTTCCCTTCAGAGGTCGAGTTATCGGAGTTCTACTGAAGTGTCACTTGTGGTGTAGATTGTGACGATTCAACTGCACACTGCTAGTCTTCATCAGGCAATAAGGTCAACTGCTGGTCAGCTGTAACCTTATTAAGCACGCTGCATCACAAGTGACACTACGTTGTGAGACAAACAAAAAAGTACTTTATTATTATTGTACTCTACCACAACGATTAACGACAACATTTTTTATGAAAGAACAAAGTGTACAAATGTTTACCAGTGTCCATCTTCTGTAACTTTTAGGAGCAACCTCGTCCAGAATATGAGGCAGTGGCATTAGAAACTCGCTTGAATCCCATCACGAAAGTGGAGGAGCCATTTATCTCGATTGGCAGAAAAGTTCCCAGATTTGTTTGTAGCATCAGTTTCATTATTTTCATGGTAAGATTAAATATTATTAATAAAATTTTTATTAATTAAAATGTTACTCTTTCCATGACACATTGCTACATGTACCTAAATTTTGAATAACCTTTTGAACAAGCCACAATTAAGGCTTTCTTGAAGGCACTGATTGAGTTGTTTTACCCAAATAACATATTGCAAAATTTTGATTCTTGTCATAACTTAAAATAGGTCCTTACATTTGAGGAAGAGCTTATTATCAGGATGATTTTTGTGTCTGAGATATTGGAGAATTATTTGTGGCGGGGGGGGGGGGGGGGCGTTAGTTCAGAAATTTAGATTACATACACACAGCCTTTCAAGCTCGTCCTAGAGATCAGTTGCAAATTCATGCAGGCATAACAATGTTCCGTGACAAACCAAACCACTGAGCAAGTGAGCAACGGACGAAGCAAAGGAAGGGACTGACTGAGAAACCAAACAAACAATTGACTGACTACGTATTCTATACAAGAAGACATTTGACATAATGGCAAATTTGATTGTATTTGAGTTGCATATTTACATTAGCCTTCTGATCTGATTGACGAGCGAAACCTGCCGAGAAGGGCCTCCTTTCTCTTCCCGCTTTCTTTTCACCAAATCCTCGACCATGCAGAGAGCCTGTTCACAGGCTACATTTACGTAGATAATTAACCTACCCACATTACAGCTTTATCAGCAAATTGCTATTGAAACTAGGGATTTGTGGGACTAACATAATAATTTTTCTTTAAACTTTAGTTATCGCTTGTCATTATCGCAGTGTTTGCTGTGGTAGTGTACCGTGCTGCAGTCTACGCTGTATTAGCTGCTTCAAATAACTATAACATGGGAGCTGTTAGCATCGCAACCTCTGGCACGGCAGCTCTCATCAACCTTATTATCATCATGCTTCTAAACAAGGTACATAAACTTGTTCCTTGCTAGTCTGGCTAGTAGTCAAACCTTGATATAACAAGGTTTAATTATATCAAGGTTCCATGTATTTTACTATTACTAGGGCAAAGAGTATAGTTCGATATACCAAGGACTTTGTTTTATAGAGGTTTGTTAAATCGAGGTTCCACTGTATTATAAAATACAGCAGCAACAACACCAACATCAAAAAGGTCTTCTGTTACCTCTTCTAGGCAACTGGGTTGTTAAATTGCATGTTAGCCAATGTGATCTGGGCGCCAACAGTTTTTCTTTTTGTATAGGTCCATAAATTATTCAAGACATACCTTCCCACATAAGGGATTTTTCTAAGACCCCCCACTCCTCTGGAAATTCCAATTAAGCTTCATACATTTCCTTGAAGTTTTTGGCCTTTGAGACCCTTCCCACCCCCAGGAATTTCCAATCCCTTCTGTGGGGGAAGTAAAAACATTTTCTGGAACCACACATTTTTCTTAAAGTTTCTGGCAGCGTCCTGTAAAACCTTAGGTTTGTAGAAAAAAGGACACATGGTTTCAAATCCAATAAGAGACGATTGTGATTACGATTATGATTTTTATGGACTCCCGCACATATGTTAGTCAGTAAAATTTAATATTTGTTTATTCCAGGTTTACGAAAAGCTAGCTGAGGTTCTGACGAGATGGGGTACGTTTATTTTGTTTCAGATATTAATACTGTTACATTATTTACTGAATTAAATTATTTTCTCTACTTAAATTATTTTGAGGGCACTCTGTATTGTCTGCTGAAGGAATATGCACACAAGAGACAATAAGGCTTCATGGTACATACTGGTTTGATTGTACTTCCCAATAAGAAGTCATTGTAGAGCACCATTCAAATATAAGCGGGTTTTTCTTTGATTTTTTTACGGTTATTACTTATAATTTTCTTTTTTTTAATTTAGAAATGCCTCGCACCCAGACTGAGATGGAAGACATCTTCTCGTTCAAGATGTACCTTTTCCAGTTTGTGAACTATTACTCATCACTGTTTTACATCGCATTTTTTAAACTCGAGTAAGTGGATATCTTGAAAAGTAATAGAAAATGAAACAAATGTTGATGTCAATGTCAAATGCCAGCACAATGTAACTGCAGGTGAACCCAGCGTCATCAGGGCCCGGTTGCATAAAAATACTTAAGATTACGGGCGATTTTCTGCAACAGCTCTCTGCGTTCCGGTTAATGTTTTCAAAGCGTTTTGGTGTTTCCAGGGCTCTTTGGTACATTTTCTCCCGATTTATCCTTGTAAGCACGAGAGGAAACCCCTCAGAGCACAGGGAATGGCTGCAGAAAATCTCACGTAATCTTAAGTATTTTTATGCAATCGGGCCCAGGCCTCTAAAGAGGCCTTCAAAGGGGGGTTCCGATGTCGCTTTGTCGCTTGTTTCCAACCCACCTGTCGCCTATTTTGTGAGGGAAACGTTGTCGCTATCGCAAATACACGCCCTTTCAGTGCTAGTTTCTTTCGGCTGTCGGTGCTCTGGTACAAGATTGTCGCTACATTTTTAGCTATTTTGGAGCAATTTCGTGTGTTGCCAAAACCCCTTGGAAGGCCTCACTAAATTTCTCTTGAATTGATAACATTTAAAGCTGAGATAGTCACTGACTAGGCTTTTATTCTGGCAAAAAGAAAAGACTCACTAATTCGAAAGAATACAAGACTGATAAACATGTGGAAATAGATCTGATGAAAGTGATGTAATAAAGCTGGATTGTAGATGAATTTTAGTCTCTGTGGGATCAAGTTTATCAATGTGTTACATTAGTTACCCGTAAGAAAGGTTTTTATGTACTTCATGTGTTGTTGCTGTTATTGTTGTTTTCATTGAAGTAAAACAAAACGAGTGTGAAGTCAGATGAGTTAGTTTTTTTTTTCAGTGTGAGATACTGTCATACATTATTACCCCTTTGTGTTAACATTGATCAATATGTAGTACACGCGCAATGAAGGGGCATGCAGAAACATACCAACAAGGGCAGGTTGTCTTAATTTATAATAATATAATAAAATTCTCTCGACTACTGCTATAAGAAATGTATAAAGACAGCCGTGGAGAGTTTAATCGAATTACTGGATAAAACTAAATACACCATATTTGATGGTTTAACATATACTTTTTTGCGAGTTGTGTAGTATTTTTCTGAGCCCCAAAGGGCTAAGGAAAAATACGAGCCATGAGCAAAATACTCGTGCGTTATATGTTAAACCATCAAATAAGGGATTTATTATTCCACTAATATTTTAAGCCTAAAAGATGCAAGCAAGTCAAAATTTGGATCGTTTAGTCAGGCCGTTTTATTGCTCTGTTTTCCGTCTTTATTTTTGCCCTATTCTACAGCATATTACCGGCTCAAAATATTTTGCGCGTCCTCTAGACCTAATATCATGGTAAAATGGCGTAATAGTGGAGTAATAATGAGCATTGTTTTGTTTAGTCCTGGCAGGCCAGGAAAATTTAACAGGATTTTTGGGGAATACCGCCAGGAAGAGGTAAGTAAGGAAAATAGATTTGAAATATAAAATATTTGTTACTTATGATGTGTAAAAGTGCTTGTGATACATGCGAACTCCTTCTTGCTTCACCCATTTTATATGTATACAAAAAGACACACAGAAAATGTAATTTCTGACGTTTGAATGACATGAATTAGTCAGAAATTAATATTCTGACGGCACAATTGAGAGGATCGTGGGTCGTTATGGGATGTTCATATGGAATATATAGTTTTGGTTGGAGATAAAGGTCATTCTGGTCTGTCAGTCCTTGTCTTCCTTCTTTCCTTTAAGTATTTTTTGCTCAGCTTTTGTTCATAATTGTAAAAAGTTTGAGTGTATTAAGTTGCACCCTTTCCTCGGGGTCTCGTGCTGCTGCATGAGATAAGGAATACGTTTCCACATATTTCTGGCCACTTATATAGGGGGGTTTCTCGTATCTGGCGTAGCACACCTTTTTAAGGATGCGCGTGGCCGAGTGGCGCCGGACTTGAATCTGGGGTCCCGGGTTCGTCCCGTTCTGCCCTCCTGGTTTGTTCTCGTCGTCCCGGTTCTCCTCGTCTCTTGTTGCCCTGGTCTGCCTCCTGCCAGTTGGGTTTTCCTGTTTGTTTTTTTTATTTTGTTCCGTGTTTGTTTTCACGGCTCCACACTTCTGCTCACACGTGTTGCTTCCCCTTTTTTGACATTCTAAGAACTAATAGTTGTTCTTTGCATCGCTCAACATTGTAATCAGAGTCTGCCTTACATCAGATAACTGACTGACGCAACCTCAATAAATTTTCGCATTGAATGCCTCGTGTTAGTGTAGCCAGAATGTTCAATGACTTTGCACATCTATTGCATTGGGTAGCTTTAAATTGGAACAATTTTATTTACACTTCTTTCAGTGTAACCCGGCAGGCTGTTTATTTGAGCTCTGGATGCAGCTGGCAGTTATTATGGTTGGAAAACAGATCTTTAACAACTTCATTGAAATAATTGTGCCGTAAGTAGCTCTTATAATAAGAAATCTTGGGGTGACGAAACGGAATGACATGCTTCCTTTAGGCTTAAAAACAAGATTAGCAGGTGTTTTCTAAATTACAAGCCAGGAATAAACTGCTAACGTTTTGTGGATTTTGAGATAATTCGACGGCAAAATTGAACAAAGGAAAATATAAAAAGAAAAGTTGAAATCAAAATTCGTGCTTATCCTAAATTAGCTGAATCGTACTTTTAACAACCCCGGCCCAGGCTGAAGAGTTCTGCCCCCACATCTACCCATGCCAATTCTTCTTGTAATGAATACGGGAAAACCTTAAGAAGAAGCAAGCTATACATGTTATTTGTCATTTGTAGGAAGTTGCAGAACTGGTGGAGGCGCCGGCAGAACATCGAAACACCAGACTTGACCGAGTACACGCGGTGGGAACTGGACTATGACCTGACACAGTATCCGGTGCACGGGTTGTTTTATGAATACCTGGAAATGGGTGAGAGCTTGATGCCTTTTGAGTGTGAGGAAAAGCGTGTGAAATTCTATCACTGACTAAAAATGGGTTGTTTGTTCTTTCAGTGATCCAGTATGGCTTTGTAACGCTGTTTGTCGCTGCTTTTCCTCTTGGCCCATTTTTTGCGCTCATCAATAACTTGCTTGAAGTTCGTCTTGATGCTTACAAGTTTATTGTCGTTTTCCAACGACCAATGGCTGCTCGTGCTCAAGATATAGGTGTGCACATTTCGTTGTTTTAGACTTTTTGATTACCATTTCAATATATACATAAAGCTGATATATTATTGAGCTGTTTAAAGTTGTTTTTGTGGGTAGTAAGCTTAGTCAACCAATAACAGAACATGTTTGTTTTTTGCAGGAATCTGGTACACGATTCTTAAAGCTGTCACCAAGATCTCTGTGGTCGTAAATGTAAGAAAAATACTTCTCATAAACGATGTCCTCTTATTGTAACTTTTTTAATTAAAGGTTTTGGCTTGGTTGTATAGTCGATGCATTCTGAGTAACAATTTTGTATGGCCCAGCTCTCTCGTAGCTCAGTTGGTTAGAGCGCCGGCCCAACCGGTATCTGGGAGGCCATGGGTTCGATTCCCGTTGGGGACTCAGAATTTTTCCTTGTCCCATGCTCGTGTCATGTAGAACATACTTTTTCTCAAAGGCAACTCCTTTGCCCTAGAAAGAGAAATCAGTGGCTCAGCTATCCAACGCTTGTCTACTTAGGTCGAGTTTCTCGGAGTGTAAAAGAGGGCTCTTTATGGAGACAGAGCACTTCTTTATATTCGACCGTCACATCTCTGCAACACGCAAATTACAAACCAAACGTCGTTTCGTCTTATATAAATTACAATTACCTCTTGGTTCTTGATTACCAATGGTCCTAAAAAGCTAGTCAAGTATTAACTGCGCTCGAAATTGGATGCGACTATAATAAACCTCGCTTGTTTGTCTTTGCAGGGCTTTGTGATTGCCTTCGTGTCAGAATTTGTTCCCAGACTGTACTACACGTTGGGTACAGATAATGACAGCTTGGAAGGATTCGTGAATGGCACCTTGTCGTGTTTTGTGGTGACAGATTTTCCCTCGCAAGAGAAACCCAATGGAACGGATATGGATGTATTGCCGATGAACGGCAGTTGTGGTTTTGGTCTCCCTACCTGCAGGTAATGTATTTGACTGTGTGGTTAAAGGGACCGTGTCACGGATTTTAGCCAAATTTAGGCATAGGAAATGACCATCACGTTTGTTTAAATGTATAAAATTACCTCTTAAAACAGCGAAGGAATATTTAAATAACACACCAAATGCAAAAGAAGGTACGGATGGCAAAAAGTGTCGAAGATTGAAACGGATTGAAATGTGGGCTTTTGAAATATGGTCCGGCGGAACAGTTTTCAAAGTTAATCTTGTCTGCTTGTAACTTTAATTTATGACGCCCAGGAGACACATTTAGCTGCAAGAAAGCTGTGGTTTTGTCATTTAGTATCAAAGAATTAATTTCCTTGCAAACATTTAGTTTCATAGCGAATATTTGGCAAAATTTAATGAAATAAAATTAACTTAGCCGTGACATAGTCCCTTTAAGGTAGCCAGAATTAGAGTTCAGTTTTGTGTTGTCCTGTTTTTCCTTTCCCTTTCCTTTCCTTCTCCTCTTCCCTTTCCTCCCCTTCTCCGTCCTTCCTTTGACAATTCCCAACAATTGTTGTATCATTATCATATAGCTATTGTTGTTGATTAAAAAGTAGTTCTGTGTGGCGCGTTTTCGTTTTACTTTCACCTGCTTTTGATAACACCATCGTGTATTAATTCCCAAGACTACAAACATTCGTAGCTTACAGTTTTAATTTTCTCGTTGTGTGACACCCATGATTGCATTGCAGATTTCGAGGCTTTTATGAGCGGCCACTGATAACGATAGGGAACCAGACCTTTCCAAATCCTAACAGTTACAATTTCTCCACGGCTTACTGGCATACTTTGGCAGCCAAACTGTTTTTTGTGGTGGCATTCCTGGTACGTACCTAATTATCTTCAAATTTTATCCTATCTGTAATACATTGTAATTTCCGCCTACCTTCCTACCCTACTTATCCCACCCTCCAGTCCTACCCTACCTATCTACCTACTTACCTACCTACCTACCTACCTACCTACCTACCTACCTACCTACCTGGCTACCTACCTACCTACCTACCCACCTTGGCTACCTACCTCCCTCCCTCTGTCCCTACCTACCTACCTACTTACCTACCTACCTACCTACCTACCTACCTACCTACCTACCTACCTACCTACCTACCTACCTACCTACCTACCTACCTTGGCTACCTCCCTCCCTCTCTCTGTCCCTACCTATCTACCTATTTACCTCCTTCCCTGCCTGCCTACCTACCTACCTACTTACCTCCTTCCCTGCCTGCCTACCTACCTACGTACACCTACCCACCTAACTACCTACCCAACTGCCTGCCTGCCTGTGCCTGTCTGCTTGACTGTCTGACTGGATCATGCTTGCTCTCAATTTTGTGTCGTTTTCAATGAAAAATAATAAAAACTTGAGAGTTTTGCATCATGTTATGTGAACCTTGCACGATCAAAAATGTAACACCACTTAATGGCCATGCTTTCATAGCTTGATACAAAACACCGCTTCATCCAATCATTGCACGCGTTGCATAATCAAAATTTAAACCTGCTAAAGTAAGGATGTACCTAATTTATTATGTTGTCCATTTTTTACAGCACATCGTTTTCGGTATGACGGCAATCTTGGCCTGGCTTATCCCTGATATTCCAAAAGAAGTTGAAAACCAAGTCAAGAGAGAAAATTTTCTTGCCCGTGAAGCTTTACGGTCAGCGGATCAACAAGACTCGACTTCTCCAGTGCCTCCAGAAGACTCTCGCAGTCAAGATGATATGCTATAGAGTATATTGTATTGGCTGGAATTATTTTGTATTTAGTGGTTTTCGGCGCGCTGGTTTGATCATGTACTTGTCTATCATAATAGCACAGTCTTAGTCCTTTATAATTGCTGTAGCATTAATTAAGTAGATAGAATGTAACAGGCCAAGATGTAAGAAATTTTTTTTTGTTGAACACCAACGAACTTAAGTACAGTGTACTTACGGAACTTATGGATGAAAGTTGAAACCTTGATTCAATGATTTAAATTACACACAGCTTTCTTTAATGTAACGCCAAAAAATTAAGGATAATACTATTTTGAGCCATTTATCCGATGTAAAGAGTATTTTGTAAAAGTAGGACGTGATTTTCGTCCTGTTTGAACAGTGCATTTATAGCGTCTGTATATACAATACAGACATACATGGTCCTAGTTACTGCGCTACGTTCGAAGACGATAGAGAAAAAAGAATCGTTCACTTTAGGAACGCCACGTGCTACTTTTTACACTGTTGAGATACTGGAATTTGTAAAGTTATTCGCAATTTTTTGGTAAACATGGATGAATATGAAAACGATGTAAACTTAGTTATATAGCGTTGTAATGCATAGCAAAGTATTTCCGGCATAACGAAAAGGTATTTATTATTATTTTATATCGTAGTGGTTGTTGCTTTGATGTACAAGAGGTGTGTTTGCGGGGTCTTCCCCGACATAATTTAATTTTTGCATTATAACTCCTAGAAACATGCCGTCTTAAAGTGTAAATGCTCTTATTTTCCCTTTTGGTGTAAAGCGCATTTTTTAATGAAGGTTTTCCAAAGGGAAACGGCGGTGAACAGTGTAACACGCCAAGTACAATCTTAGCTATTTACTGTTGTATAATCTACACAGAATCGGTTCACAGTTTTGACTCCCAAGCGAGATATACAAATATATTTAGAACCGCAAAGGGTATTTGGATGTTGATAATCAAGAAGGTTGGTAAAGTGCCAGACCTACTTTAAAGGAAATGAATCGCAGGTTTGGCGTTTATCCTTTGCGTTCAAAATGAGCGTAATGGTCTTGCTGTCTTCTGTCTTCAAACCGCAGGCAAATAAATTAAAGAGTCTGGGAAATGCACATAACGATAAGGAACTTTTTTAAGTGTGCCTAGTAGGAAAAGAATGATTAGTTGCTATGTCATGCCTTAAAGGACGATCAATTTAGTCCCTTGAGCCTTCATTTGCACTTATAAACAACTGCTGGCCAGTAAGCGTTTATGCTCAGAGAAAGACGTTGCTTGGCATTAACGTTTGTACAATGTGTTGCTGAACTGTATTACTGAAAAAACCCTTTGTAGTCATGACAGGGGCCTATGTAGCGTAGTTAGGTGTTAAAATGTCTATAATATTAGAAGTGCGTTCGTAATTCCGTTTGTAATGTAAGTTGCAGATTAAAACAAACAGTTTTCTAAGTTCTCTACTGCCTCGTTTATCCCCCCCGTACAAAAAAAAAAAAAAAAAAAAGAAGAGAGGGAGGGGGGGGGGGGGGGGGGGGGGGGGGGGGGGGAAAAAAAAAAATTTTTTTCCCCCCCCCCCCCCTTCCTTTTTCCTTTTTCGCCCGCGGCCCCGTCTCTCCCCCCTCCCCCCCCCCCCCCAAATAAAGAAAAAAAAAAAACGAAAAAATAGAGGGCTGTGGACAGTCTACCTCGTTTACTCCCATTAGATCACATTAGAATACCAGTGGTTGCTTGGGACTTGGGTTACGGTAGACCCTCTCGAGTGTCCTCGTATAACTGGTGCCAGAGGTTTTTCTTGCGCAGCTTCCTGTGTACTGGGAAGGAAAATAACCCCTTCAATCGCTTCGAACCTCGTATGATTCAAAGGTTTCATCTCCATTTATAGAAAGCAACGGTGGACAGCCTGGGGGGTCTCCAAAGGAACCCAGTCAAAGCCGCACAGGAAGTGGAATGTAGTAAACATGGGTTCACCCGGAGTCGTTGGAGTCTTGGGCTGTGTTCACACTTGGTGAACATGATTCTTACTGGGCACTAATGTTAACAGAACGATGTGAACATACTATTTTGTCAAGCGCCCACGCCTTCATTCGGACATTTAATGGTATTTGGGTACCATGATCAATCATCAGTTAAACTTCCTCAAATTTGCGCCGAATTTCAAGCAGTTCTACGAAAGGGAACAGCATCTGGTATTCTACAATGAAGAGATAGTATTTTGCAAAACTTTAGGCCTGAAACAATATTTAAATTTAACTTTTATTTTTAAACATTAATTTATAACGCCGACCTTCACTTACGTGTCGCTAAGTGATGTGAGCGGCGTGTTTAATGGTCGGAGACACTAGGCGACAAGTCGCTGCAACATGTTGCCTCGTGTGACATGATGCATTTCTTGCCACAATTCTTTATCGCTATGACAGACTGGTTTGAATTCGTGCGACTGATCGTAGCGACAAAATGAGAAAAAGCAGCGTTGTCGCAGCGTGTGCACCCTTCTGCGACAAAATTTAAATCGACCATTGACATAGCGTCATGTACTTTTGCCAAATTGAATAGGTTAACTAGTTCAAATTCCCACTTTTCCAAAGTCGCTGCGTGTCAAGCGCCCTTGTCGCAGCGGCTTGTTTTGAAGCAGTACACACGGAGCGACTTGTCGCAGAGACCTGTCGCTGCGACTTTTCGCCTAGTGTGTCCCGATCTTAATGTATGTCAGTAAAAGTTTATTATTATTACGAATGCAGCTTAGGCCCGGCTCGACGCCGTTCGACTTTTGGCCGCTCTTCGTTGCCGCCCTTGCAGTCGCCCTTTCGCGCCGTCTTTTGGCCGTTCCGGGCCGTTCCTTCGTTCCTCTGTCATCGTTTGATATTTTGGATCGGCACATGTCGGCGTCTGTCAGTCGTTCCGGCGTTCCACGGCTCTCGGCCCCGGCGGGCGGGTGAGCCGTTCCTGTGGCCGTTCTTTCCGCTCTTCGTCTTCGGGTGTTCGGCTCATCGGCGTCTGGGGCTTAGACAGCAATCAGCATTTATAAATTATTCCGTGAACAGAGTGGCCAAGTCTTTTGTGATGATGATTTAAACGGTGTTAACTGAACAAAAATATCTCCTGCATTCTCTCCTAGTCTGTCCTTCCAGTTACACTCGAAGAAATTGCATTACTGTATTGTAAAAAAAAGCCCCTGCATTTTTCTCTCCCAGTCAGTCCACTGACCTTAAAAATTTTTGACGCCGGCGATTGGTGCATCAAGAAAGAGCTCTGAATACAATTGGCTCTTTCTTTTGCACTCGAAGATATTGTTTTTTTGCACACGGCAAAAAGCCCCTGGATCTTTTTTACTCCCAGTCTGTGCATCGACCTCATAAATTCTAGACGCCGGTGATTGGTGCTTCAAAGAAAGAGCTCTTAATACAATTGTCTCTTTCAGTTGCACTGGAAAGGTATTGTATTATTGCACAAAAAGCCCATGCATTTCAGTTTCTTGCACCATCATTATTGCTTCTTCCAGAGGCACTCGAGGAAATTACATTAGTGACCTAAAAATAAGCTCAGTTGACTTCTCATATATGTCTCTTAAATCCTATAATTATATGTCTTTTCAACAGACCTATAAAAAGCGAGCCAAGTACGTTAAAAATGCTTCCTATATATTATTTCTATTATTATTATTATTATTATTATTATTATTATTATTATTATTATTATTATTGTTTAACTGAATACTTTTCGAATGTCATTAATCGCCGAGTAAGTCGAGGCCACCCCGCCAAAAATCCCCACAGCTATGAGCTCGTACAAGAAAGCTTTGATATATAGAGGAATGTTCTCCTTAATTCTTAAATAAAACAGACAAGGGAATACGAAGGTTAACGCAGTCACTGTGGATCCTCCAATCAGAGAGAGAATGGGACCAAACTTGGGAATGAGCTCACCGATGCCAAGGATGAAACACATGATGGCTGTGCGAAGAAGGCACCGCTTTAAACAGAACTCTGCGAGAAAAGGAGATCGAAAAATGAACTTTAGTTTCATCAGGATGGATTCTACACTTTTAACGTCTCAACGCTTTAACTCGCACATGTGTTCAAGAACTAAATTCTCTGTGCGTTATCTGCCCAGAGAAAAAGAGATTATCTTGAATGAAACACCAAATTTCCAAATACGCATTAAGGAATATTGGCATATTGTAAAGCATGAAGTGGACTAGATTGGACTGGATTTTTGAAACACGGATTTGTAAAATGTGGATTGGTTAACATGAAATGGTAAAAGGTAGATTTGCAAACCATGGATTTGTAAAAAGGTGGATTGGTTTTGTTTTACATTATTCCACCTTTACAAGTCCAGTCCAATTCAATTCAGCTTTTAAACTATTTATAAATTTTTACACGGGCTCATTTTATACACGGACACTACCTGTAAGCGGACACGCCACATACAAACACTATAATTCTAACCTCCCATAAGCGGAAACTTCCTCAGGTCCCACAGGTGTCTTCTTATGGGACGTTTAACTGTGTTTGGTTGCAAAATTAAATGAAGTGGTAAAATGTTTAGTGTGATGTGTGCCACGCTATAAGTAAAGATGAACATTAAGTGCCCTTTTTACACTCACGGCCATGTTTGTGAAACTGAAATTCATTCTATAAAGTGAACTATAAATGAAGTGGTCATCAACTGAGACTTGTATTTTGCAATTAAAACTAATCACCCTAACTTGTTTTTTATAGACATCAACGTTCACGGGGTTCAATTTTACGACAATGAAACGACTTGTGAAATCAGTGTAAAGAAGGCGTCAGGGTAACTCCTTCCTCAAAGACACTTAACGTTTGTTAAATAATTAAAAATAAGGAACTGCAAGGTACCAATCTGATACCCGATTGTTTTATCTTCTGAAGAACTTCACTTCATTGATGGCTTCGGAAAGAGGCAAGCTTCCCTTACTACTATTCCCCACCCCCTTTATAAAAGAGAAACTGCTGCTTTGGGCGCAGGGGTACACTGATCCGCGCACCATCTGCAACGAGTCCGTTCCTACAAACACGATTCCAAACAGGAAAAGTAGAGTCCTGTTCTCCCTTTCAGAATGCGGTTACCATGGTTACTCACCTTGAGGTATATTCAAAAGTTCCTCAAAATGCTGTGACACGGGATTTACCACAATCACGAAGCTAAACAGCAAGTGAAGAGTGATGAGCGCCAGCACTATGTCCAACATTACTGCACCAGTGTTATGCTCATTGTGACCCACACTGTTCAGAATGTTGGACGTGATGTCCTTGCCATATGCCACAAAACCGAGCACTGATACAGGCAGATACATGCTGACCACACCAACATAAGCCCAGAACACCGACAGCGGGAACTTGGAGGCTTTCCTCATGTCTGTCTGAATGGTTGGGAAGGTCGATGCTCCACCAAACGAAAACAGGATTGTTCCAAAAGCTACAAGACAGAGGTACACGGCGAATAAAAAACACACCGACACTTTGGTGTCTTTGGTTGGCAGACACGAAGGCCCACTTAGTATACATTCAGAAATAGATAAATAAATAAGTGTAAATAAAATAAATATCTAAGTAACTAAGTAAGCAAGCGAGGGAGCGAACAAGTACGTAAGCAAATAAGTCAGCGCCGTATAACCAGACCTTTGCCATAGATGAGGCAAGATCTTGCTAGTGGGCTCAGGGGGCATGCCCTCCAGAACATTTTGAAATCTAGAAGCTATGATTCCCATTAAGAGACATTTTTCATGAGGCATTTCTTGAGCAAAAATAATCAGTCTTGTTCGACTCACGGGGAATTATTTTCCCAACAAAACATATTTGTTTTTAATTTTGGGTAAAAAGTGCCTCTTGCTAGTCACGGCCCTGTAAGTAAGCAAACTGGTGAGTAAGTAAGTTAGTAAGTAAGTGAGTGAGTAAGTGAGTGAGTGAGTGAGTAGGTGAGAACGTACTACTACTACGTACTTACTTACTAAATAACATCTTTGTTATCGAAATAATTAATTACATCCCCCATCTTCGACGACCTCCCACCAAGTATTGGACAAGAAACACTTCAAGTATCTTCGAATGGTGGCAAATTTCAAATTAATACTCCAATATAAGAATGAATAATGACGAGCTGCGTTTTTCCATACCTGAGAAGAAGCCCTGGAAGTTCACAGTGGGCTGCTGAACGTTTTTCAAATCAGGCGGCAAATCCAATCCGATACATACACAGATTAATAAACAAGCCACAGCTGTCGCCAAGCTGGCACCGACGGCTATCCCCCAAAATTCCTTGGGCGTGCCTAGCCAGGAACAAGGAAGTAGGACAGCGAAACATATCACAAGCCAGATGCGCAAGTCTCCAGTTTTTCCAATATCGTGCACGTGCAGTTTAACCAGATTGGACATGTTTCCCGCTGCTAAGAGTAGAAACACCACGCACACTCCTGAACAAAAAGATATAATAATAAGAAATATTAGGGTTATTTTAAGGCGGGGGTATACCGAATTTGAATGGAATTTAAGTAGGTTTAGAGAAAAAAAAAAAAGAAAAAAAAAAAAAAAAAAAAAAAATACCTAGCTCCCAATGTGGCTACATGTATCGCACCGGTATCGCGGACGTCATGCGATCACGGGTTCGAATCCCCTGTGAAGCCTCGAATTTTTCTTCAGGCCGGATTTCTCCAGTTACAAAAAAAAAAAAAAAAAAAAAAAAAAATAAAAAAAAAAAAAAAAAAAAAAAAAAAATTACAATAGTTTTTAGTTATGAAATGAGGGTAGCAAAAGATTTATGCGTGACACGTGAAAAGGGCAAAAATAAGTCCGTGACGCGCTGAAATAGGGCAAAACATCATAGACCGTGACGCGTGAAAATAGGGCAAAAATTAGTTCGTGATGCGGTGAAAATAGCTAGGGAAAGACACATGATTCGTGAATTCTGCTGTTTTAAGAATACGTGACACGTGAACTTGGTTAAAATTTGTGCGTGAAACGGGGTCACGATCCCCGCCTTTGCTTCAACTACCATCTAGTATTGAGCACATGGTGGGGATCGTGTCAATTCTCACATATCTGTACTAAAAGTTACTTTTCACCATTACTGGTGTTGCAGCGAGCAATAGAATGCCAAAGACGGGAATATCTTAACCATTACGAGCCATTAACGCAACCTAAAATACCCGCGTGTGGCACTTTTAAAATTTCCGCGAGTTGCAATTTTTGCGGTTTTTTTCATGATCCGCAATAAAGCTGCCGCAAATAAAAAAATCAGCCGCAAAAAATTGTTTTATAGATGAAATATCATGATCAGCATCATCTCTCAGTCATGTGCATCAAATGTTATGTTGGTGCTTATTAAAACATCTGTCTTCGAAGTTTTTTTAGAATATCATGCCGAAAACGAAAATGCTGCGATAATTCGGGGGATAATGAATCAAGTGGGACTGCGCGCAGAAGTTAGTTATAATCCACTGACAGAGCAGTGAGCCAGTCTTGAACAAGACGTGATCACGGTCATGTAGATTGGCACTTATAGACTTCCTGAAAATCGCAAAGATAAAATTCCTTGCTCGAAAAAAAAAAAACATTCCTTACTAATCCTACTAGGAATTAACGTCTTTCATGACATTCATGGCTATGTAGACCAAATTACAACCCCAGACAAAAGTCTTGGGAAGTTTTGCCCTTTTGTGCCTCCCCTCCCCTCCCCAATGATAGTGTTGAGCGAAAAAGCGACCTTACACACTCAAGGTTGTGAAATGTTAGGGACTAATCATTGATATGGGGGAGCGGGGGATCAACTACAGCAGTCAGGAATGGGGATTGCTAAACTCCCAACTCTTTTTTGTCTTGGGTTATATGTAGCGTGACCGATTGATGTAAGTATTATTCAAGACTTCTAAAAGAGTATGTAAATTTGTGGCGTGCTTTTTATGTTAATTTTTATACACTACCGATCAGTGTGATGTTGATACAGACAGTCACAGCAATAGATGCCCATCTTCCATAAGCTTTCTCTCCAATTGCTGGGTACGGATACCGTACATGGCCCTTGTACTCGTCGTGTCGGTCACGGAGTATCGACCAGGATCTTCCAAGCACCGTCCCACAGTACCCAGAGGCAAAACAACACAGGACAAGCAGAGCGAAGCCAGTCCAACCTGCTCCTACGATAGCGGCAGGTAAAGCTAAAATCCCGCTGCCAGCCATTTCTCCGATGATGAAAACTGCGGCCGTGAAAACGGTTAATCCTTTTTGCAGTTCAGCGGGGGAATGATGGCCATTTCTCACAATAATTGAGCCCGTTAAACAAGCAGGCGCGCAAGAATCGCCGTTTTCGAGATCATCCCTTTCTGCCCCCATGTCTGGATACTGATCCTGGTCGCTTTGGCTATCATTTCCTACAGGAGGGACAAGCATGTTGCTTGAACTTACCAAGGCTTTCTTCGAGTCCCCCATGAGCTGTCTTCAGTCTGACACGACAACAAATTTCGAAATACGGTAGTTGACACGCATTACGAAATGGGTCTCGTGATTGTCAGCACGTCACGCAACGTCCGGGATATGCGAATGAGCAGCACGAATGAGCTGGAAGCAGCTGAAGGATTCAGTGATCTGTGTATCCCCGTTATATGGGTATCCCCCGGTAGGGATACACAAAACACTGAAGGTCTCCGCACACGTGGGGACATGTCGCACGGACACGTCGCAGCGACATGGAGCAGCGAAAAATCATGTGTTGTCACACTGAGGGGAAGTGGAGCGAGGGCATGTAGCAGCAACAAAATCACAATGTGTTCACACGCAAGGAAATGTAGCGGGGACGTCATTTCCGGGCATGTCGCGCGACATTCCCTCGTGTGAGCTGATTATTTTTGGCAAGTGCACGCGAACTTTGAAGCTGTTTTGTCCCTGCAACATTTGCACGGAATTCAACTCGTCGAACTTCGTGCAACATGTCGCAGGGACAAAAGTTTGTACGTGCCAAAAATTATCACACACACGAGGGGACGTGTGTGTCGCTGCGACATGTCCTTGGGGTATGTCTCCCCTACAGTTAATGTGTCTGTGTGTACAATTTTGATTTTGTTGCTGCTACTTCCCCGCTACACGTCCTTGCTACACGTCCCTCGGTGGGAACAACACATGATTTTGTTGCTGCAGCATGTTGCTGCGACATAACCCTGCGTCTTGTCCCCACGTGCGCGGAGACCTTGAAGGCTAAATAATTATTTTACGCGCTGGCGATTGATGATTTTCAGGAGTATATTGGCGAGCAATATTATTCTTCTCGTTAACTAACGAGCCAGGTCAGCTAAATCATATATTTCCCTTCCCCAAAAAAAAAAAACCATATAACCGAATTTTACTGTTCCCCTCTACTAACTATGAATTCGTCGCGACTTCAGCAACGGAAGAAAATATTAGAACGCACGATGCCGTCGCGCCATGCTTATGCTCAATGATCCGCAATCAGTTGAAACAATCCGCCAACATCTGGGCCGCCTGTGAAAAGACAAAATCAATTGCTTGCAAATACAATATGTTTAAAAAAATAGTTTGCATTAAAAAAAAAAGTTTGCAGAGGTGCATAGATTAAAAAAAAAGTTTAGAGAGGAAAATTTCCCATACCCCCCCCCCCTCCCACTTCCAGGGAAATAATGGTCCGTCCCTTAGCGTGGGGAGGTGGGGGGGTGGGGGGGGCTACGGCGGCCCAGAAGGGTCACCAGCCGTTTCTGTTTTTTGGTTCTTTGTTTTTCATTTCTGTTTTAATGTTTTTCCTTTTCATTTTTGTTTTTGTTTTTATATTTTGTTTTCACCAGCCGTTTTTGTTTTTGTTTCTTTCTTTGTTTTTCATATTTGTTTTAATTTTTATCCTTTCAATTTTTGTTTTTTCATTTCATTTACGGCCCAGAAGGGTCACCAGCCGTTTTTGTTTTTGTTTCTTTGTTTTTCATTTCTGTTTTTTAATGTTTTTCCTTTTCGGTAGGGGCCGGGGTTCTTCCATCCTCGGAGACCCAGGGGCAGTTAAACTTTCGTTGCTACGATTTCTGCCCGGTTTTCCTTCGTTTCGCCCCACTAACTGCCCCTGGGTCTCCGAGGATGGGGTTCTTCGTTTTCGATACTACCTTGATCCCAGTCTCTCTCTACTTTTCCTGCCTTACGGTTCTGGAAAAGTTCGAAACGAAATGGCGTACCTGAGAAAAGCATTTCAGGTAATTCGCGGTGGAGAAAAGCAGCAAAGTGAACCTTCAGGTGTTTCCTTTGACAGCACAAACCTTCCAGACCTTGCCGCGGAACGCATTGCTTTCTTTCTAGACGGCAAAGATCTCATAAATTTGGGGAAGACTTGCAAATTCTGGAGTGAAGTATCCCGGAAGAACATCGTTTGGAAAATTCTTGTCGAGAAACGGTTCGGAAAACAGGTCAGTTCCGATCCCAGAAGCTCCCAGTTGGAATACAAAAGGCTTTATTTTAAACTGGCGAAAAGCAAAAAGCCTGCCACCGATTTCCAAGTAGTTTGGCTCAATGGCGATTATCTGGAGAAAGTGAAAGACAAGGAGAGTGAATTTGGAGAAGTGATTCAACTCAACACAGTCTGCTGGCTACAAATCAATCAATTCTTCCTCGGCGTCCTTCCGGGAAAATACTCGTTGGTGTGGCGCATGAAACTCGACGGCGTTTACGTGAATGGTCAGAATTCAAGGGAAACGATCGAGTTCAGTGCAAGGCCAGAAGATGGTTGTGGAAATGAACTGTGCTCGAAATGGACAGAGCGTGACTTACAACGTGCAGAGCGTCGACATGGCAATTGTAAATGGTATCTGCAGACCATGGGGGAATTTGAAGTGACGGCTACATGTCAAGTGTATGTAGAGATTAAAGGAAGAGTAAGCTACTGGTGTGGGGGGATAACATGGGATTATGCTGAGTTGAGGCCATGTTAATGGCAACACACAAATACATGCACCTGTCACTGTTAAGCCCCAGGGTGGGGAAACGGGGAGGGGGAGACCCAGGGGTATTTGACATTTTCATGGAAGCCAGAGTCAGATTCCCGGCACCCCTGGTCACCTAGTGAATGTCAAATTCCCACACCTTGGGAACATATTTTTGTTAGAGATGGCAGCCATGTGTCAAAATTGCTTCCCAGGAAAAAGCTGGTGCCCCCCTCCCCCACCCTGGAGCTTAACATTGACAGGTATATCACTACCATTTTCGAGCTACCGTGAACAGCCAACTTTGTTTCGCGTTTATTTATGCATTAAACATTCAAGTTTGTTTAAATTTGAGAATTGCCAGCTATTTTTTTCCTCACTGTACATATACCCTCTGCCCACAAAGCAACTGAGGGGAGAGGTGTGTGTGTTGGTGTCATCACCCAAGGTACTTTCTAGGCCAGTCTCTATGAAGATTTTGTGCATGCAGCTTAAACACACAGAGCTAGCAAGAAATTTTTACTGGCATTCGCTGTGTGTAACGAGAAGGTACCCTGGGGCTTTGTTGAATCCATTTTTGTATCTGACGTTGCCTGCTCACGGCCAAATTTGTATACAACCTCAATTTGTCAATTTATGTAACATTGTGTCTCAGAAATTGTGACTTAATCCTTCCGTATTTTTTCGTCAATTATTACAAGCACGATTGGACTTGTCCTAAGCTTGAGGATCTATTATAGATTTCAGTTTTTTATTATTTCACACTATTTATAAAAATTAAATAATATTACACACTATTTACAGAAAATACATTAAGACGGATTCCCCTGAAAGTTCGAGCAACGAGTGCGAAAATTAAGTACCAAAAATCTACTCATAGTACAGCAACATTTTGTATACTGTTTAAAAGATCTTATCGAAATTCATTTGTCTTAGTGACCCCGTAATAAAATTCTAAAGCATTCTCGAGAAAATTAAAGTCAAACCTCGTAAAAATGTTTATAACGCGCGCCATTTTGTTTTGGACTGGCGCGAAGCATCCATTTTAACTGAAATATTGACAATTTCAAATCCATTTTTCTCTCGCGGGGTCAGCTTGAGTGCTTAATTTTTGGCAGGTTTTTGTTAGCTGTACTTAAACTGTTACCATGCTAAGAGGTCTTTTTGGTAACTGTATTGCTTGAATGTTGGGCGGAAACCATCTTAATTAAAATGAGCTCAGTGACCAAAGAAGCATATGCTATCGTGTCGGTCACTGACACGTTCAAAAAAACAAACAAGTAATAGTCAATTACAAGTAACATTATATTTTCCTCAATTACATCAATTACTAGAAACAATAGAAAATATTAATATCGAAAGTATGCAGAATAAATGTGTTAAAGGATGAATAAATCATAAATAAGCTATATACAGAATACAACAAAATTATGGAGAGGGTCTATTATATAGGGGGTTGTACAGTCTGCAGACCGCCATACTTTGTTCATCCTAGACCACAAATTTCTTTTATTTTCTCCTGAAGACTAAGACCACCATAAATTTCTTGACCGTAAACCACCAGATATTAAGGAGTGTGCCTGCAGACCACCACTCAAAATCGGCTTAATCCGCCAGACCACCAGAGTATATATAATAGACCCTTTTTTTTCAAATATACTTTAATCTTTTTAGTGTATGATCGATTTTTTTCCTGCTGTCATTAAAGCATTTGAGTTTGTTATCGATCACAGATTCTGTCTACAGTGTATAGACAGAATTTGTCTGAGCTGATCTACTGTAATGAGAATGAGACCAATAAGGTTTTCAAACAAAAATTAATTACTTTGTTGCAAATGTAATCATGCCTGAAAAGTAAAGTTCCTTCCTTGCAGTACATGTCCTCTGCATGTGTCTGATATACAGTTATATAGGTGTTTGGTTTTTTTAGGCAAATGACAATATTGTAGTAAAAACATGTCCCATGTGCACCTAGACTGTCCACTCTCACCATTCTCACCCCGCGGTCATCGATCGAAAAAAACACGAAAAAATAGAGGGCTGTGGACAGTCTATATCTTTTGCAAAATATTGGTTTCAAAAAATTACAGCACATGTATGTTTATATGTATCAAGCATTTGGAAAAATAACATGTATGTATATAATATACAACTGGTGTTTTGTGTATGTGTGTGTGTGTGTGGGGGGTACTCCCATATATGGGCTATATAGGGTATGTATATAGGAAAAAGGTATGGTTTTTGAGGTTCTCAGCCCTTAAACAGGTTATCATTTTTGTGTGTCCCCGGTGTGATCCTTAGATAGGGAACCTAAATTCTATCAGCTAAAATAAATGTCCAGCTTAACGAAAACAAAAGGTATCTTTAAACTGAACTATACCTACAAGTATATTAAGTAAAGCAATTTTATAATTTTTTTTGCCGTTATTTTGGTTGTCACAGAACGCTTCTCCCCTTGAAAAGGGTGTCATTTTTCGGTTTTGGGCCTTAAAAGGGTATCAATTTTCGCTTTCTTTATCCTTAAATAGGGTCAGGGTTTTGGAAACTTTGCGACACAGCCCTATCCCTGATTTATGGGAGTACCCCCCTGGGTGTCTTCTGAAGGGTGTATTTACATGTCCTTGTATTTACAGTGATGGTACCAAGTGGCAAAGCAAGGTTGACTTTTGTAGGGGTGTTAAAAAATATTGATAATCATAAAAAAAGGTTATTTGTGAAGCCCAAATTTTTAGTGTGGAATACCTGTACTTCAACTTGCTGGAAGCAACATGTTGTAATGCTGGACACATTTTACAAGAATATCTATGTTAGCAGAATTTCATTTACTTTGGATTTTGTTAAACAGTCTTTCTTGGGGAAAAGCCGCACATTTTTACTGCACTATCTGAAACAGCGACACTTTAACCTGCTTACTCTTCCCCCCTTCCCCCAACCGGTAGGTCCCCCCCCCCCCCACTCAGCCCCGCTGGCAGTTCCACGCCATAGTTTATTTGAGCCCGCGATACCAATAGAAAACATTTTCTTTCGAAACACGCACAGGTGGTTGCTTGAACAACTTGGAAGGAAGAAATGGACTAGCTATGACATAGCAAAGCAAGTTATTAATCAATCTTAAAAACCATGGGCCAAAGCTGCAGTTGGATGTACTGCTCTTGCTGGGCAAATTGTGCGTGCTGCCAGTACGATTCGGCGGTTTGTGGTCCGCGTTATTCTCGATACCAGAGCGACGATGTCGATGTTGACATGGAGAACATTGTAGGTGATCTCCTTGAACTTGATCCCTTGCAGTACGACAGGGAGAGCGGAACAGAAAAGATCAACACTTGGATCGATGGAGCTATTCCTCACGTGGGAATGCCGCCGAGTTTTATTGCCATTAGCCGCGCAAAGTGTATCAAATACTGGCAAGTACTACAGACTAAACCGGCGGCCAAGCTTAGCGGCTCGTTTGTCAGATTTTGCTTCGAGAAACGTCCGAACGGCGAGCTTCCTAGATTACTCATAGAACACAAAGGAAAATCGGTAATTGTGCGGAGTCCTCAGGAACGAAGTAGCGTCAAATCGAATGTTCCCGAGGTGCGCGTTTGAGCGTGAGGTATTTTAAAACTGAAATGAAGAAAATGTCATCAAAAGAATATTTAATGAGCTGGTGGTCAGCACTCGATATCAGAGATAACTTGCTGTAGGTCCCCGTCTGGCGTTGTTGCATCGTCAAGGAGAATAGATCAGAAACCAGTCCAGTATAGAGTAGTTGCACTAGAATTTGAGCCCTCAGATAGTGGATTGCCTCAACGTTTACGCAGCATTTTAATTTTGCTTTTTCTGTGGATGGCGTTTGGATCAGCTGACATATTACTGCATATTTATTATATAAGCTTTTAATCCATACTGGTAGTTAAAGCATTGTGCGATAATACCACTTCACTAAACAGTAAAACCAGTTATGTTGCTTGCCTTTTAGGTATCTTAATATTATTTATTTTGTCTATGGGGAAATATAGGTAGGCATGTTTTTCTGTTTAAAATTTCATTTGGCGGTGTATTATTTATTTTTTTGCCTGCAGTGTTTTGGTAGCCCCATTTTAGAACAAGATTACATCTCATTAATTTTCGAGCATCTTAATATTATCACCAACAAAATTGGCAGGTTCTGACCATTTAACCAAAATTAGTGAGATTAATTGAAAGAATGAACCACGAGTTGATAAAAAAAGTAGGAAACCTGCAGGATGCTATAAAGTAATAATATTTGAAGGATTTAGACCAAGGTTATCAAAGATTGCCTAAAGATCTAGAGAGGAGCACTAACTTTTGGTTATATGGTCAGAATGTGCGAGTTTAGATGGTTCAGTTTAGCCGGATATAGCCAATTGGTCATGTGATGTGTTATCGTAAAACATGGGGAGAGTGAGGATCTGTCACAATAAGAAATATAGTGTGACAGGACAGTTAAGGCTTGTTCTTCCAAAACAAATCCTAGTTTCAGTCATGAAAATACCCCATATTGAGATGCAAGCCTGATACTTTGTGGGCTAGCTCATTTCTATAGGGTATTTTTATTCCTGATAAAATATTCCCCAAAGAAGATTTCTTTTTTTATTGTACAACACATTTCTATGGTTACCAATAGCCTATTCCCTCTATAGCACGCGCCTGCAGGGAATCACGGTAGTTGTATTCATCAAACCATGCGCGAGACTTGGCAACGATGTACGTCGCTGAGTCTCGCGCAAGATTTGATGAATACAACTACCGTGATTCCCCTGCAGGCGCGCGCTATAGAGGGAATCGGGTATTGTTGATATTTTCAATTATTTTTTGTAATCTTAGGGGCTTTGTCACGGATTTTACTAGATTTTTGAACAGCCAAAATTTATATTTGTGTCATAGGAAAACGAAAAATAATGGTTCACTGAAACTTTTTAGCTGCGTCTTTGGCTGTGGATGGCTCAGATGGAAATCGATTGCAATTTGAAAAATTAAGGCTTAACTTTTCAAGTTGTTTCCGCACCTCTTCAAAAAATCGATATTTTTAGCTGTACATGTAGCTTGATCTCTATCCGCATATTAAGGTTATCTTCCTTTAGATTTTCAAAGATAATGTTTTTATCCGTTAAGTTGCCTACCACTAATTTTAGAACAGTTTAGACCAAAAATCTGTGAAATCCCTGTGACGTAGCCTCTTTAAACACTTAGATGTTAGTGAGGTGATCTGACCAAATGATATTAAAGGCTCATTGTTAGGGGCAGGCAGAAAATTTGATGGGTATGGGAAATTTTAATAGTCATATTATTTCACAAATAGATCATTTTGGGGGGTACCTTTTATTCCTTATGGGAGGCGCAGTGGCCTAATGGTTAGTGCGCCGGACTCCGGATCGAGCGGTCCGAGTTCGAGCCCCGGCCACTTGTGTTGTGTTCTTGGGCAAGACACTTAACTCTCATAGTGCCTCTCTCCACCCAGGTGTATAAATGGGTACCGGCGACATAATGCTGGGGGGGAACCCTGCAATGGACTAGCATCCCATTCAGGGGGGAGTAGAAATATTCCTAGCCGCTTAATGCTACGGAAACCGGGATAAGCTCCGGCAGTGTGGGCCTCTTGGCTTCTCCTTTTTATTCCTGAAAGACACAATATTGGAGAAGAAAAAATTCTGTATTGTTTAAACAGCACCAAGGTGTCTGTGATTGGCTTTAACGTTAGACAACGTTTGAATGAAACAGGTGTCCGAAACAAAATACGTCTATTTAGGAACTTCTGAATATTATGGAAAAGTTGAATACTATAATCCCAGGGTAATAATTATTTATTAATCTAAGTTTTACATTTTTAGAAATGTGATTTTGACTTTTATTTCATAGCATGAAATAGCTAACAGAACGGACAGTTCTCTTTGTGTTGAAGTTTATAATGTATAAAGTGTAAATAATGCTCAGCAATGTTTAGCTACTTATCACACTTCACAAGTTGGCTGCGGCACTCAACATTCTCTGGTCATCTTCAGAGTAACCACTTACAGTAGAATCCTGATTTCTCAAACCTCACAGGGAAACGAAAAGTGCCTCGAGAAATCAGGGTTAAAAAATCAGAGGTAAATTACAGAGTAGTACTATCTAAGGGAAACGAAAATTGTTTCAAGCTTTTGGGTGTTTCGAGAAACTGAGGGTTTGAGAAATCGGGATTCTATTGTACTTTTCTTTGCGGATAAGTAGGGCCAAACATGACATACAGGCAGACATGTCACATAAGGCATTGTTCTCAGGCCATCAAATGCATAGTTAAAATACTGTCATTACTTTCATAAAAGTCTTGGGTGTCACACTCGACAGTGAAGAGAGCTTGCATACTTAATTAGGTGGTACTGGAATAATTTATTTATTTATTTATTTGCTGGATACACTGTCTTGTAGTTCACTTGTGCCACACCAAATAAAACAGGCACAGTAAAATGGTGAAGAGTTATTATATTGTTGATGTTAATAAATTATTTGTTGACATAAGTTAGGACAGTATAAATGATAGTCGACTGCAAGCAGTCTCGGTCAATTTTATTTCTAAAACCCATGAAGAGCTACCAAACTTTGATATGTACACCTGAAACTATTCAATATTTATAATTATGCTGTATATGGAAAGAAAATTATATAACTGGTATTAAACTTGACCATTACAGTAAAATACATGTGCACTTGGTTTTTTATTTCCAATTTCAATATAAATTATTTATTCTAACTTCGCCCCAAGCCTTGGGGAATTGTCAAATGAATTATTTTTCTATCCCTCAACTTAGAATTTTAATATAATTATTAGGAATTGGCCTATTATGTGGTTCCTGAAAATATTTATACCACCTGGATCCATAGTTCGTCTCACAGGGAAACGAAAAGTGCTTCGAGAATTTAGGGTTAAAATTACAGAGTAGTACTAGAGTAGTATTACAGAGTAGTACTAGAGTAGTACTTATACTGTCCTAGACTACTAACCATGCTGGATCTCAAGAAAAGTACGAGAGGGGTGGCTGGGGGGATTCAAACCAAAAAACCTCCTGTGGGAGGGGTATGGATGTTGTGATTTAAATATATTTCTATTGGTTTAAAATTTTTCAAACCAGTTTAATTTTCTTTTTTCATTGTCCCCCTCAAATTCATTATCATAATCTTACACAAAGGGAAATAAAAATCAAACTGGTTTGAAAAATTTATATTTTGAACCACAACATGGATATTTTCTGCAACAACACGTCTCATAATGATCACAACTCCCACCTTTTGCTCACATTTCTTGAACAGGAAATAAACCGCTTTGCACTGTAGTTTTTCAGACTATAATGTGCACATGCTTCTGCAATTTTGATAGCCTTACTAAGACAGGTATAGTTTATTTGACCACGAGAAGCCCGAGCCATAGTTTGTAAAAACGCTCTTGTCATCTAAAAACGGTCTACTTTTTTACACATCAAAATTTACATTGTAATATTTATTTCCCTTCCTTACTAACAGTAAAATATTGTAATTAAAAGTTTTCAAACTATAACATAGGGATCTTATGAAAAAAAAAACTTGAGTTTGTTTACTTAAAGATATATTCTGAAAAATGTTTAAAATGAGCCTATTAAAAGTGACAATCTATTCCGGCCCTGGCATTCTGCTGTCAAGGAAATAATTTAGTACAACTTTGGAGTTATCCATGGAGCTCAAAGCAAAGTGTTATTGGATGTCTCTTTCTAAAAGTATTGTTACTATACAATGATTCTTTTGAATACAATTAAACTACAATTTAGTAGTTTTAACTTGCTTCACTGTCAATCAGGTATTTTACACAAGCCTGAGAGCCTAAGTTGTCTTTTACAACAAAATAAATAACTGACTGAGAAAATACCCTAACACTAAATATTTGATTAATAAACGTGTGCCAGTCCTTAACTTGTATTAAATTGCGCCACTGGAATGCAGCACTGGAATGCTACCTAGACTAAGAACCAGGCCACTGTAGACAGGTGATACTGTACAATATTGTAAAAATTGGGGCATTATATGCCCCAACAATTTCTCATCATTGCAGTAAACTCTTCATCACTTTCAAAGCCAAGGCTTACACCCTCATAGTAATCTTCAAATTCCTGTTAGAAAAAAACAAACAACACAGTCAAGTAATTTACACAAGTCAACATGTAAAGTGTATATAATTTAAGAAATACACAGTTATGCAACATATCATCTATAGAATGTTTTTCATGCAAGGGTCCATTGGAAGAAGGACCAAACTTTGCCGTTTGTGCATGCCCAAGCAAAAAAATATGTCAATAAATGTAACATTAGTGGAAAGAAAGGCCTGCCTTCATGTTGCAGTAGGTTAGAGCTTAATTAGGCTCATAACTGACCCTGAAATATCAAAATGTCCAAAACATGTATTTTTTTCAAAAATCTCCAGGAGTCAATGGGTTAAGAGCTGGCCTGATAATCTAAGTAGTCTAGAAACTACTTTTCCTCTGAGCTGTCCTATAAAGTAATCACCTGTATCTCAATAAAACCTCAGTGGGATAATATACACTTGTTCAGGAAAACCTAACATACCGGTATTGACATGCAGGTACCGGTACATCATCATCGGCAAAAAAAAAAATGTTAGCTTACCGCATAAGTAACTTGTCCCTTGTTCTCACAAAGTTCAAAAGAGCTAAGAAAGGCCTCTTCAATCTCCCATTCTTTAGCTTCTCCTGAAGAAAGAATATTATTAAAAATAATCATCATTCTCTTGGTATAACAGAGCATTATGTTTGGATGATTAAGAAAATATGAGTATTTGGTTACTTATTAACTACCGGTACTTGCTTTTGGATTACAAAAAAATACTAATTTTACCCCATACTACATGTAAGTATAATGACTACCCAACAATTTGGTATGCTGCTAAAGTAACTCCTCTGGCAACTTTCCAGGCCAATTAGCAATTATTATCCAAAGCTCTTTTTGTGTTTTTGCTACCTTTAATTACACAATTTAATTATATAAAAATTTGGGAATTTTTTTTATTATAATTTTTAAATCTGTCAACCATTTTTGCACTTTCTTGTTCTGCACTATCAAAGTCGCTGTACTCATTGTCCAAATAGAACTGAAGTGTCTTACAAATTACATACTAGTCCTGTAACCACAGAGCATCATAACTGTAAATATTAAGTTACATATACACTAGAGAACTACAGTTCTGGTGGTTTACAAAAACGATTTAGAGATAGAAGTATTCATAGTATGTACAGAAATGATAGTCTGTAGTACCTGACACAACTTTTGGGTGCTTTTTGGTGCAATAAAACTTTCTCATGTTGTTCAAATTAACAACACCACTTTTATTGGGATCCAACTTACGGAACACCTGTTGAAAGCAGCATAACATGTCACTAGAGTAAATGATCAATAATAAGTTGAAATGCATTAAATCTCTTAAAACCAAAGCCAATTAGTAATCACTCTGGCCAATCACAAAGGACAAAGACAATCCAGTGAATCAATCAAAACACAAAGAAAGTACATGTAAGCTGGCACAAAGCATAAAGTAGGAAAAATGTGTACAAGCAGGCAAGTTAAAATTGATTTTGGTTTTACTTCTGTTGGTTGAGCAGGTGGTTACAGTGCAAGATTTTTAAACCAATCTGACAGAACATAGTAAAGTAAACCAAAGCAATGATTACAGATTATTTTCAACTTTGATCAAAATTTGCTCTATAATAGTATTACCGATGTACAAGTAGTGATTCTGTACCAATCACTATAATAATTGATATTAAAAAGGTATGTTGACTACATCCCACATCTTTGGACGTCGAATTACTCAGGCATGTACAACATTTAAAAAAAAATAGCAAAATGATTCTCATTTCTCTTATCAATAAACTCAAACTCTGAAGAAAAACAGTATGAGTTAGCGTTGCTGTTGGAGTTATCCGAGTTCGAGTTACTGAGGTTCTACTGTTGTAATAAGAGAATGCAAAGAAGCAGATTGATAATTCTTATCGCTTCAAACCACTGCACAAAAATGGTGAAATTTTTAGTTTTCTCTGTATACACCTACTTTTCTAACAGAAGATTTTCTTAATTCATTCATTTCACCAATAAATCCTCTTGAAAACTCTCCATAGTCTAAGAACCCATCTCCGTTGACATCCAAAACATTCCACAAATGGGTAAATGCCTGAGAAAAAAAATTGACAACCTTGCTCAATGAGATATTATTTCTATTATTTGTCCAGTTCACTTTACAATGTAGTTGATAATATTCTAGGGGAATAATTATACAGTATCTTTTTCAATCTGTGTCCTTCAGTTGCTTTGGTTATTTTTTGATTTAGTATTGGAACATTGAAATAATTACAATAGCTGATAAAGATTATCCATCCATAATATTTTAATTGCTCCCCATGGCTACTGAGCCTACTAACTGTTAGGTTCAGTGCTGTACCCTTTACAAAGGTCACCATAACTTCAACTAAATTCCATACATGGTTTCATTTTCAAGCAAGCTTCAGGATTTAAGTAAGCTTAAATTTTTATTTTGTAACTTACTTTTATGCACAACCGTCAAACAAAAGTGAGTTAAAAATGACAAATGCCCGAAAATAATGTAAAGGTAAAGTCTGCATAAATTATGAGCCTAGTGGCCCATCAGGCCAGAGCTTATCCCGGTTTCCATAGCATCCATGAAGCAACTAGGCCGAGTATTTCTTCTACTCCCTAGATGGCATGCTAGTCCATTCAGGGTTACGCCCAGCAGTAAATTCCCAGTTACCCATTTATACACCTGGGTGAAGAGAGGCACAGTATGAGGGTCAAGTGTCTTGCCCAAGAATAAAATGCAGTACACCGGCCAGGGCCTTGAACCCAGACTGCTTTATCCAGAGTCCAGCACACAAACCAATAGGCCACTGTGCCCCCTACCTGGGCAAAAATAAACTAAACTAAATTAATTTTTTTTGTTTACCTCATCAGGTATTCTAATGTGATAAGTCTCCAGAGCTTTTTGGAGTTCATGTCTATCTAGTAATCCGTCCCCTGAACTGTCCATCTTTCTAAAATGTTGACCAAGACCCATCATTGTCTTGACAGCCCTCTTTTGAAGTTGCTTCTTGACCACACCTTAAATTACAACAAACCACCACCATCAAGAGTGAGAAATAATAAGACACTTAATATATACATTGTGATTTGAGGGATTAAAGACTAGTGTTTGTTTTTTCTTCTTTAAAAAAAGGGTTCACAACATAATTAAAATGTTACAAGTAAGCACTTTGCAGCATAATAAAGTTAATTATATTGTGTACGGTAACTATTTTTTATTATTACTTTTTGTACTACAAGATTGCACATGTAGTACTGGTCACAAACATATGAAACCAGAGGGAAGTCCCTGACATTCAATACATGGGTATTTTTAATAATTTTATTAAAAACTAATTCTACCACCAAATGAATAGTTAAACAATACTACACATAAATTTTAAGTACAATTAAACACGTGGCATAATTATGCTGAAAACAAATTGCAAAGAAAAGTAGCTATTAATATTAATTTTACTGTTTATATGTCTTAAATAAACTACTGTCAATAGTTGATTTTACACCTACCTTGTACATTTTCTAAGAGTTCTTGTTGTTGTAATTCCGCTTTGGAGAGTGGATTATCCAATCTTTCCATTATTAAACGTTTGTCACCCAGAGATTGGCAGCTTTCAAAACTGTTGACAGATATTATTATTTTCATATATAAACTATTATCATCTCAATCTTTGATACTTATTTGTTCAATTTCTTTCTCAATAAACTATTGATTGCTCCCACTTGAACTTGTCAAGGGAAAAGAAATTTAATTTCTGACTTTTCCCTTACCACAATCCAATATTATCACTACCAAGTACTGCTACTACTAAAGAACCATACTTAATATTATAATAATTATTAGTATATACTCAAACAGTGGATAGCGTTTTTGGAGAGCGCTGATTGGCTACTTAAACTCCGAATATCCTTTGTTATTATTCGCGCGCCCCCCAAAATTATTTTAAAAAAAAATATAATATAATTTTTTTTTTAAAAATTTTTTTAAATTTTTAAAAAAAAAAAAAAAAAATTATCTCCAAAATAAAAATTATTTTTCCACCCGCCCCCGCCCCCCCGCCAAAAACAAGCGAAATCCACACGAATTCGCAGGATAATTGTTAATTATTCACCTCCGAGCAACTCGTGCGCGAAAACTATACTCGTTAACGTAATTAACAAGTCAAAAGTCATCCTTTCGGGCTATTATTATCTCACTGTTTGAGTTTCACGGCTCGGTAAATATCCACCACTGGCCACCGACACTGAGGTGAATAGTTGTTAATTATTCAGTATTCTTTTCTTTTCTAAGGCGGCCCTAATCAATTCATTATATTTCAATGGCCAACTTATACATTCTCACTTCATGTATAATGCACACCAACAATTCTTATAATATCTATATCAAATGAATGAATCACTTAAAAATAGGTAGGCAGGCAGTGAGGGTGGGGGGTTGGGTGTAGGGAGGTAGGGAGGGAGGGAGGGAGGCAGTTAGTCTACTATTATTGCACATTCAACACCAAACTGAGCAAAAATGAAAAAGAAAAACAACAGTAATTTATTGAAACATAAAAACATGTACAGATAGTAAAAATTAATATTAAATAACGATTATTTTCACTCACAGTTGTGTCTCTCTAGCTTGTTCATCGACCTCGGAAACCCTAAACACTACAACAGGGCGGCTTCTTATGCTCTGTGGTAGAGATGTTTGTGGCTCTGTCATAAATGATAAATTACTGCCCTGAAATTGCAACAAAATCAAAACAATGTTAAATAACATTAGATAGTGATCGTGAAATTAACAATAACTTACCCCTAGGATTTTTACAACAATCAACTTTTAAAAACAATCATACACTTTACATGTTTGGCAATTTCTATTTTTGTGATAAGACAAATCTACATGACTTGTATGTTGTACATACACCTTCCAAACAAAAGACGAAGAACATGCACTGATGCGAATCTGGAATTTGATAGTTTCATAGGTTTAATTCCAGAGGCAAATGCTGTTCACGTTCTTAGTACCCACTGCGTTTTGTTGATTTTGCCACAATTATCTAGGGCCTACCAAGCCAGCCAATGTACACACACATGTAAAAGGAGCAATGTCACAGTATTTTAATAACTAAGTCATTTTTCTGATCAGTTTCAAATTGAAGGAAAACCTCAAAATAAAAGTTTAAATTCTAACAAAGAAAAATACCAACGGTGTAAAATAAACAAGGATAGTTTTGACTGAGGACGATAAAGACAGATTACGAATGTGAAACTTGAAAAAACTTGCCACCTTTTTTAAGATGCATTGTCTGTGATGTAGTAGCTGACACAATTTAAACCAACTAGCAGAACCTACCACACAAATGTCTAATAACGTGTAAGGTTGTCCTCTTTTCTTCCCTCTAACATGGCTATAACAACCTCGCTGAATGAAAGGAAGAGCTGATGATCTGATAGTAAACAAGACCCAGTTAGAGAATTTAATGACAGACTATAAATTACAGTGGAGGGTGGCATGGATCATAATCTAGGTAATATTATTGTAAGTTGCAGAACAATATTGTTGGTATTTACTTGATATTATAGACCTGGGTCAAGGAAAAACTTTTCTCTTTAGCTGCAAATTTCATGTGCTTTCCAGATCAGCCTTTTTTCAGAAGTTGTGAGCACATTGATCAGAATTGCAACTTTACCCCTGGCCTATTTCTCGAACTCCAGATTCCAATTTTCCTGGGAGGTTCAAGAAATTGGGATTCAACAATACAAATTGTCAAACATAAAACGTCAAAACCAACCTTGTGCCAAACTGGTGAAATTCATAGAGCGTAAGTGTGTTGTCTGCTGAAAAGAAGAACCCGTTTAATTCTCTATGAGCATCACGGCCATTCTTTGTCACAACTCTGGCTCCAAAACGCACCCTCTTGGAAAGGGCATTTTCTGTGTTTGGACCTTTGGAAGGACTCCTGTGTATGTCAAATAAGGGGAAAATTAATGGAGAAGTTAACAACTTCTAAAAATCAAGGATTCTGAACAGTCAAAAACAGTCCTCTCATAACTGGTCGGTGGTATCAAAGTTAGGTCCATAACATAAAACATAACAGGTGCAATGTTGTTTGTACACTGTCAGTAGTGATTTTTCATCTTAGATGCATATAATTTATTTATCATATTTTTACAATTTTAACTCAAGCTATCGATACATCTCTCTCTAGCCTGCAGTTTAAAAATTTAAAAAAATTTTTTTTTTTTTTTTTTTTTTTCCCCCCCGCAAAAAAAAAAAAAAAAAAATTTTAAAAAAAAAAAAAAAAAAAAAAAAAAAAGAAAAAGGGGAGAAAAAAAAAAATAATATCCAAAGGAAACAAGAGTTTCGATATTTAAACAGGTAGTTTAGGTCCTTGAACACTGTAGTTTGCATATTTTACAGTTACAGTACCTTGTGTTATAAAATTCCATTTGCTTTCGTTGTTTGGGTCCCAAATCAGGAGGAATAGTGCTGTTGTTTTTTTCTGGATCAGAAACAGCTGCCCTAAATACAAGAAAGTGAGGATTCTAAATTATATTTATGCCACCTCATTAAAGAGCACTTAAAGATCAATCAATACAGAGACACAAATACAGAGATCACAGGGGGGAAAAAAACTAACGGGTCATCAAAAAAAAAAAGTTTTTTGTGCCTTGTAGAGATAAAAAATTTTCCCAAATTTTTTTTTTTGTGTAAAATTAGGGGGAATTAAATTCTATTTCAGCTGGTTAAAATAGCCGGCAGCCAGCCCTTAGCGACATCACTGAAATCACAAATACAATAACTGTAGATAATATGTGGCAGCAGCCAGACGGTGTAACCTTAAGCTTTCAACTAAGATACCTGAGTGTACAAAATTGTAGATTATTTTTACCTGGACAGCTGATCTACAAGAACTGTCTCTACAATCAGATCCTTCTTCTTCTCTGAATTTAAAATTTCCTAAGATGCAACAAACAACCCAGCCTTTTATTTGTATTTATATAGCACAACAATAATTTGTTATATTATACAACTGTGATGAAAAAAATTGTCTCCAAATAAAGAGAAGACTCAAAACAAAGGGTACATAAGAGACCTATACAGGGGTAGGCGTCAGCAACTGGAAGATTAGGCAGCTGTGACAATATGTGACTTGTTTGTCGCTAGCTGAGTAACCGGTGACATATAATCAAGTTTACTGTCAGTAGCCGGCAAAATTCTGGCAGTCGCCGGCTTGTTTTAACCCCCAAAGTGCCTATAGTAAAGTTTTGAGAAAGACTGTGGTGGAATAACTAGTGGCTGCCAAACCTTAATGTCATGTTACCATGAATATCAATTTCCATTTCAATCAATCCATTTACTAGGTACAAGTCTGAATCAGTAAAGTTTACTTTAATCACTTTAAATTCTTTTTCAACTCAGAAATCAGAATATGTACCCGTTCTTGTCTTGTTTTCAACTGAGCCATCTCTCGCTGGGTGTGTGGTTGTGTACTCCAGGGTCTGTCGTGCTGGTTGGCCATGATACTGATGAGTGAAAAAACAGCCAAATATGCACATTAATTACATTATTTTTTTTTTTTTTTTTCCCCCCCCCCAAAAAACCCAAAAAAAAAAAAAAAAAAACCACACACTTTCCCCGCCCGAAGGTGCCCTTATTAGACTTCACTATTACTAACAAAATAATAAAAATTCATCACTTTAGGAGTATAAATTGCTGTTGAAAGCTATTTTTAGTGTCAGGCGCGGTGGCCAAATGGTAAGCGCGCTTGACTCTGAGTTGAACGGCCTGGGTTTAAGCCCTGCTGGGGCACTGCATTGTGTTCTTGGGCAAGACACTTAACTCTCACAGTGCCTCTCTCCACCCAGGCGTATAAATGGGTACCATGAGCGAATTTACTGGGGGGGGGGGGTAACCCTGCAATGGACTAGCATCCCATCCAGGGGGGAGTAGAAATACTCCTACTCACTTAATGCTACGGGAACCGGGATAAGCTCCGGCAGTATGGGCCACTTGGCTCAGACACAGACTTCACCTTTACCTTCCATTATAACAACCTCCCTCTCTAAAAGACCCCTTGTAGAATTTTAATACTTCAATTCAAATTAATCCCCTCCTTCTGAAAGATACATGTAGCAAGCCAACTGAAGAAATTCATCAACAGGAGGAGACCTATTTCGAGATAACTACATGTTATGTTTTTTTCCTGAGTAATGTATTCTTAATATGGAGTTTAGTTCTGTGTGCAAAACAGGCACATAATATCAACAATGTCTCCTACATTAAGTATGGTACCTGATTTATGACCATTGCTCTCTGAAAGTGACCTTTCCTCACTTTAAAAGCTAACCCTTATCTACCTGTCAAAGGGTCTGTCAGCCTTAAAAAAAAAAAAAAAAAAAAAAAAAAAAAAAAAAAATTTAAAAATTCCCCCAACCCAAAATTTCCATTCATTTACCCCCCCAAAAATTTTCCTTGCTACCCCTAATTTACCACCAGAAACAAAAAAAAAAAATGTTTCGAAAATGTTTCCTAGTTTAGCCAGGCCTTTACTTCATTTTAAAGCTCACCCCCATCTACCTTTCAAAAGGTCTGGAAAAGAATAAGACTTACCCAGGGCTCAGGGGGATTACATAGTATTAAATATGATATTTACAATTTAATAATTGTTAAGAGTCATGAACTTAAAGGTTAGGGTCTTGTAGATTAATATAATTATTGACGAAAACCTACTTGTTTGCATTCTCAGAAGGGTCATGAGTGTCCACCTGAAAAATTTAAAGTGCAAATTAAAATTAATATGATATCATGATGTACAAATGTCTCTAAAATAAGTCTTCAAATTATAAACTATCATTCTAAAGAAAAATATAGTTTACATTAAAAACTCAGTAAAAAAAACTCAGTAATATTGTTTAAAAATCCCAGTAGTCCTTCATTATACACACTGACAGACCAATCCCAATTTTATCTGGATAGTGCAGTTTTCAATTGAGTGTCGTAAAACCAAAACCAAAGTAATTACTCTTGGGTGTCCACTCACAAAGGACACAGACAATCCAGTGAACCAATCAAATCTCGAAGCAAATACATGTAGTTGGCACGAAGCGCGGGAAAATGTGCGCGAGCGAGGTCACAATTAGGTTTTGGTTTTACTCCTGATTGGCCGAGAAAGTGGCGCGAAATTTTTAAACCAATCACTAAGCATAGTGAACGCAAAACCAAAGGCAAAAGCGAATTACTTTCGACACTCACAGTGAAAACCGCAATTTTATCTGGATATTATTGACACTTATTATGATATAATGGTAACCATCACATCATGGGAAAAGTTCAACATGTATGAAGATCTTTGATGTGTCATAATAGTCCAGTAAGAGTTTAGTTTGTCAAATTATACTCTTTTACACAGTCAAGAGAACAGTTTTGATAAATAATGCTAGCCTAGTTTGCTATATTTTTCACCAAAGTGGCAAATTAAGTACGACAACTTAAATATCCAAAATGGTTAATAAGAGTTAGATAATTTAACCATCCAACTTTGAAAAAAGGTAATTACTAGTTGAAACTACATTTTTTTCCTTTTTTATAAATTAAACATATAAGCGGGAAAAAAAGGGGGGGGGGGGGGGGGGGGAGGGGGGGGGGGGGGGGGAAAAAAAAAAAAAAAAAAAGGGGAAAAAAAAAAAAAAAAAAAAAAACAAAAAAAAAGGGGAGGGGGGGGGGGGACGGGGGGAGGGGGGGGAAACGGAAGACGTCAATTTAAGCACTTAAAGGGGCAGTATCATCGGGATTTTGATGCATTTGTGGCCATAAAAAAGCTAAAACTATGACTATAAAAAATGCAATAGCTTTGCTCATTCACAAGATGCGCCTAGAACGCCAAGGTGAAGATATTATAAATTTAAATGAATCATTCAAAGGAGAGCAAAATGTAATAAGTTTTTAATGATTTTTCCAAGACATATGGGCAGAGTTTGAAAACATCTGCCAGATGTTTTGAATTTTTGATTGAAATTGCATGCCTGTATAACTCATGATAATACCTCTTCTAGATCTGTTACTTAAGTGGACTGTTATAGTCAGTTTTGACAAAGCTGGACCATATTTTTAGGTTTCCAGTAATGTAAAATATTTCTTTTGACTTTTCCAGGTTGACTTTTCAAAGAGAGGCTTATGATACCGCGCCCCTTTAAATACTCAATGATCACCTTCAACGGTTTCTCTTCAAATTGCACCCCATGGCCAATGTCCCTATCATTGTCTCTTCCTTCCTGAAGAGCCTAAAGAAAAGGTTTAACCATCAGTACATGGGGGGGTCCCCCGGGGGGGCGGGGGGGTGGGGTGGTTTTTTTTTTTTGATTTTTCCCCCTCTCTCCCCAAAGGGGGGGCGCGGAACCCCCCGGGGGGGGAAAAAAAATTATACAAAAAAAAGAAAAAGGGAAAAACCCCGGCGAAGAACCCAGGCCGGACAAAAAAAATAATATTTTTACATTTATGATATATGGTTTGAAATAAGCCTCCCCTTTCTTATACCCCCCCCCCCCAAAAAAAAAAAAAAAAAAAAAAACGGTCTTGAAAAGACACATTAAGTGCCCTCATCTGGATAAACCTTCAGATGCATGCGTGTGTGTGTGTGTGTGTGTGTGTGTGTGGGTGGGTGGGGGGAATAGGGGCTTATTAGAGGGGGGCTTAAAAGAGAAAAGGGCTTAATAGTCAGGCTTTTTACAGTAGGCCAGCTACTTCTTATGATATTGCCATGATATGTAGTTGCTTTAAATAGACTTTAACAGCGCCTTTTTTCCTGAGACATACTGTACATGTATGATATTTTTATTGCAGGGCTGTCATTAAGTTTTAAAGCAGCTCTTACATTGAAGCTATTACCCATAGCATTTCACTCTGAACTCTAGTGTAATGTAACACCAATTGGCGTCATCACCCATAACATTGAGTGCACTCGGCCGTAACAGGTGTTATGAGTTATAGCCCTCAAATGACAGCCCTGTTTTAGTACAAGATGATAGAAAATACAGTAAACATTAAATACTAAACCTGCTTCATGTCATCATCCCCATGCGACTTTTGCAGATCAAGAGGGGGCATGTTGCTTGGCTTTTTTTGGGTCTGGACAGCACGAGCCTGTTGAACCTACATGAACATGTAAAAAAGACAACAGAACTGTGTAGAATGTAGTAGCTTTCAAACGGAATGCTTTGGAATATATAGCACACGAGTTAAGCATGTGTTACGATAATTATCTAACACTATCTTTGTCATTTTGTGTCCAGTATCTGCATGTAATATGTTCAAGAATGTACTTTCCTAATGGAATTCTAAAATCTGAAGATCTAGAGCAAAAAAATGTTTTTTTTTTTTTGCTTATCACATTACAATTATTCAGCTTACAGTGCACAACACTAACCTGCCAGCCACCACCTTTAGGTTTTGCAGGACTAGGCTGAAATCTTGAGCTATGAAGAGGGGTTCCCCAGCTACAAATTTAAGGAGTTCAAAACACTTTCAATGCACAACTCTATTACAGTCAGTATGTACACTGAGGCTTGTTTTGTAGATCAACCAGGACTTAGCTTACAAGTGTAAAAGTATAAATAAATGTACATGTAATCAACTGTGACAGTGACTGTCCAATTTTATAACGATGGCGAAAGCAATGCACTCAAACAGTCATTTCAGTTTATTTGAGGACGCAGCCTGGCCAAGTGGTTGAAGCACTGGGCTCAAACCAATACAATAGGCTACCTAGCAAAATAGGCTACCTAGCAAAATACCTCGTTATATCGAGGCTTCCTAGCAAAAAGGTTAGTCTTAATGGGTTCCCTGTATTTAGTAAGAAAACTGTTTCTTAGTATAAAAAGTTTTAAAGGGGTTGGAAGCACTGTTTAGTGTACACTGTACCTGATAAGACTGCTGTTAGAGTCTGGTGTGTGCAGATGAGGACCATCAACTGCTACTGGCTGTGACAACTACAATAATAACATGTACATATATATGTGTAACACATTAAATGCCTGAAACAGTATAATATAATAACATAGTCTGTCTGTTTAATGCTCCCAAAAGCTTGTTCTGATATCCTACAGGTTTGCACAAATTAATTTTGTATCCATTTAAATTTTACGTGGGTCGTGGATTTTCTATGCACTTTGTTTATGTTCACATTCTTGCATAACAGTTTATGCAATGCTTGCAATTAAGACGGATTCTGCAAAAGTCTATAAGCAATAAGTGCAAAAATTAATTACCAAAAGTTTACTCCTAGCACGGTAACATTCTGTATACTATTTGAATCATCTCACTGTAATTCATTTTTCTTATTGGAAAGCTATGTTTAGCTTTCAATGTTTGTTTTGTTTTTTTGCCCATTTTTCTTGTCTAACATATATCGCACTCATACAAAACCTTTGCCCGGAATGCAATTCTTGTCTAGGTCATGTAGGGTGTCTAGAGTGACAGAATCCGTTTTTAGAAACTGTGCACAGTGCTACAGTGAAACCTCGATTTAACGAAGTGCCAAGGGACTGATGAAATTTGTTCGTTATATCGAGGGTTCGTTATATCGCCTCGATATAACGAATTTGCGGAAAAACGCAAAAATCGTTATAATATCGAGGTATAGTTAATTAGTTTTTAACGTTGTTACGTTGTACTACGTACCCAGATTTCCGGATATTTCGATTTCTAAAAAAAAATTATAATGTAAAAGACAGAGTGGACATTGTACTTGAACTTGTTCTCCTGTTACAGGATTAAAGGATTTTCATCCTTGTTGGTTTGTTCCGCATTCATCTTTTGTCGCGTGTTGGCATTTTTTCGTTATATCGAGGTACATTTTACGTTTGGGCTTCTGGATTGTGTTCGTTATAACGAGGATTTCGTTATATCGGGTTCGTTATATCGGGTCCTGTTCCATACATTTTACTGTAACTTTGGACGGGCTGAAGAACATCGTTCGTTAAACCGAGGACTTCGTTATATAGAGGTTCGTTAAATCGAGGTTCCACTGTATTAAATTCTATAGCACTCTTGAAAAGGTTTAAGTCAAGCCTGGTGTAATTTATAAAACAATACCTTATTATTGTCATCTGCAAGGTATCCCAGGTCTAACTGTGGCACTCTGTAAAATTGAATCACAGATTTAACTAGCGGCATAAGCTTGCAGAAAAATCAAATCATTCTACATACATCTTCTGCATACTGGTACATATAGCTTGAAAATTCAGTCAGATTCATAGCTGTTTGATTACGTGGCTCTGCTAGCTATAATTATAATTATAAAATATAATAATTTATTACATATTATAAATTGATTACTTTCTATAAATTTCGCAAGGCATCAAGTAATGTTAATGGAAGCTATTAGAGAGGTTAAGCATGACGTTTACGGCCGGCGGAACGACTTGGTGTCTGAGTTAGCCATTGTACATGAGGGAAATTGTTTGCATACTGGGGATTTTTCCTATTTTTCAACTGGCTTTATGTGTGCTGAAGCGGCAAAATCAGAATTTTTCCGTTTAACCTCTCTATTATCTAAGTACATAACTGACACAAACCCTTGAGGTGCTTTTCTTCCACCCAGGCGACTCCTTCCAAAAACTTGCACTTCAGCTGGTTGGTCGGCATAATTTGGATTTGCCTGATACAGAAACAACATAAAATAATTATTAGTCTTTTAGCAATTTCAGCTCATTAACAGTTAAACTATTCTTTGGAACTTTTGAAGTTCAAGTTACATGTAAATTAAAAAATGTAGTCTTACAGGAAATAAGGAAATAATTTATGCATTCCACCATTTAAAAAAAAAAACATATTTAGAGAGGAAGCCACATCAGCGCTAGCTGGTTTTCATGCGGGTCCTCTGTCCAGGTCGAATTGGAATTTGGAAATGTTGGTTTTTCAGGAGGGAGGAAAACCGGAGAACCCGGAGAAAAACCCTCGGAGCAAGGCGAGAACCAACTACAAACTCAACCCACATATGGCACCGGGCCGGAATCGAACCCTGGCCACATTGGTGGGAGGCGAGCGCTCTCACCACTGCGCCATCCCTGCTCCCTTAAAAGCCATTTCCCTCCCCCCTCCCCTCAGAAAAAAATCCTTCTGGTTGCATATGAAATGTCCATATTACACATTCATAATAAATGGCCAGAAAAAAAATGCTCTAATGGTGACCACTGCTCACCATTAGAGTTCTCAGTAGCTCAGTGGTTAGAGCGTCCGACTAGTGTACGGAAGGTCGTGGGTTCGAGTCCCATCTGTGAACTCAGAATATTTTTCTGAGTTCTTTCTCTCCACACATCAATCCATTATTATTTATTGAAAAAAAAAAATTGGAATAAAACTGCAAAACACAAGATACACAGTGAGACCTGGAAAAGCAAAAACACATGTAGCCTGTAATGGTAACCAATATTTTACTACTAACCTTGGCTAAACTCCTGGCAGCATCCAACTGAGATTTTGTGATAACGGCAGCCTATATAAAATGACAATGTAATATTACACCAAAATGTACTACATGTAGTAACATAAAAATTTGCTATAATTTATTATATGATCAAAATTAAAACAAGGGGAAAACTTTTGATTAATTCATGACTGTCACGATTTGGGAGGAAAAGGGGACCGCTTAACGCACTTTTTTATACCGTTCAATACAAAGCAACATATCTACAAAATCATCTGCCTATTGAAAACAGTGTCTGACTATCACCATTTCTGTTGAAAAAGGGGACAGCTTAACGCACTTTTTTATACCGTTCAATACAAAGCAAAATATCTACAAAATCATCTGCCTATTGAAAACAGTGTCTGACTATCACCATTTCTGTTGGTTCATAGTTAGTACTAACTATGGTTTGTTTTACTGTAAGCTCTTTATCAGAGACACAATGGAGGGAAAATGTCAAGTTGCTACAAGACTAGGTACCAGAACATGTTTTCAAGTCGTAAAAGGTATTAAAGATCATGAATCATCTCTGTCAGTGCCATCAAAGTCCCCCTGCCCAGGATTATAAATACAACAGAATCCTGACTTCTCATACCTACAAGTGAACCGAAAGTCGGCTCAAGAAATCCGGGATGAAATTGCACATGTATGTGTTGTGGTTAAAATTTATAAATTTTTTGATATAAATTTTTCAAATCAGTTCCCTTTGTCAGAGCTGTGCTCTAGCAGACCCCGAGTGCCACAGGCAACTTACTCTTGACTTTGGGCAACTTGTATAACTTTGCTATCATAAACGTTTTTAAGAGCTGGGCACCCAAGATTTCTTACATAAGAGCCTTCGGGCAACCTTTAATTTTTCTAAGAGCACAGCTTTGTTTGTGGCAGGTTATGATAATGACTATGAGACAATGCAAAATAAAACACTAAAATGGATTGAGATATTTTTTAAACCAATGATAAATTTAAGCCACAACACATCCATGTCCTTACATTATAAATAGGATCAGTTGTCTTCTTAGGTTTGTTTCCACTTAAAGGGCGTGGAGCCTCTGGAGTGGTGTGGATTGAGCTAGTCGCAGCACTGTTGTCATGGAAACTATTTTTGGACGATTGTACGGCGACATCCTGTCTGGGAGTATCAGCGACGCCAAATATGTGAGATTTAGTACTTCCTCCCCTGCCAGCACTGCTTGGTCGTACACGACGGCCACTTGGTGGCCTCTGATGACGTGAAGTAGATGTGCCAGTGACTGACAGGTCTTGTTGGGAATTGCTTTGCCAGAAGCTCATTGTGCTGGTACCATATCTACAAACTGTGACTGTGTAAAAACATTAGCAGTTAACAAAAAAAATTTCTTTCGTTCGTTTCAGAATTTAAAGCATTCCTCAATCAGATGTGGCTTGTTTCAGATGGAACCACAATTAAAATGACTCAACAAATAAGTTTGAATGAAATTGCACAAGATCCATTTATATGTAGTTGAACCTAAGTTTAATTTTAGATTAACACTTCAAAACAATCACAATTAAACTCTGAATTTCTTTAACGCTACCTTAGACCTAATTTATACCAAAGCTTCTTTCAGATTAAAGCTTAAAGCATGTAAGCCTTACCTTATTCCTTATAGGTATAGCATTTCCCGCCACAATAAATTGCTGCCACTTCGAATTCGCTCAGCATTGGTACGTTTTACTGAGCCATTTCTCGCAGTTAAAGCTCAAAAACTATAGATACGCGTCTTCAGTGAAGTGTTCCATTGATGTGTTAGCAAAATATTAAATAAAATTCAATCAAAGTAGCCCCAAAACTAAGTTGATCAAAACAGAATGCACAACAAAAATACCGAGCAACGAAACTTTGCGCCCGCGGCAAGCAAAAACGTTACGACGCGGTCGCCTGCCCTAAAAAGATCGCATCATGTACTGTGCATGAGGTGCCACCGAAACGGCTGAACATTTCACGGGGAGCGGATTATTAAAAAAAAAAGATGTCCAGCTTTCTTGAGGTTGTGTTATGGTTTTTCTAGAGAAGTTGATAAAATTGATCCAGAAAATCAAACACGACAAAAAAACCCGGCAAACAAACAAACAAACAAACAAACAAACCTGTACTACACAAGCGTGACCTCGTGCGTGACAAAAACCTTACGTGACACGATCGTCACCATTTATATTTGAAAGCTGAAACGCTTTCGATTTTTGGAAAACGGAAGTTTAGTAACTGTTTTCCTGCTTCTCTTTCTTTTCGTTCAGGGAAAAAGTATCGGCATCCACCAGAGTAATGAAGGTGATTTGTGCAGGTCCAGCGAAGACTGGCACAAAATCCATCTCTAAAGCTTTACAGCTCCTTGGTTTCACTGTCTACAACTGGGAAGAACAAACGTTCGACTTCCTTGATCACTGGGTTGATGTTTTCCAAAATGGTGTCAAGCCAGATGTGAAGCGTGTTTACGAAAATGCCGATGCAGTGGTCGACATGCCGGGCAAATTTTTCTTCGAGGAAATCTTGGAAGCCTTTCCCGATTGCAAGGTGATCCTGAGCGAGCGCGATGAAGACTCCTGGGTGGAAAGTCTTGTGAATCAAATTAAAGTCTTCAACACTGCAACATTCGCTCTGAAACCGCTAGTGCTGCTATCGCCGACAATAAAGAAACTGTTTTTTGTGCTCCTTGCTTTCACAGATGCGATGTTTGGCTCTCATGACCCCAAATCAACCTACGTGTTTAGGAAGCGATTCCGAATTCACAACGAGCGTGTCAAGTCCGTTGTTCCCCGCGACAAACTATTGGTGTACAACATCAAGCAAGGTTGGAAACCCTTGTGTGATTTCTTGGAATGTGAAATTCCAAATGTTCCGTTTCCACATGAAAATATCAAGGGAGAAGTGGCAAACATGCCTCTGGAGGCTACGAGAGCTGGCCGTCAAATCAAACGGGAATTTATGCGTGCTCTTTTGGCCATTTGTTCTTTGATTGCGATTATTGTAGCTATTGTATTTTACATTTATTATGGCTGAGACAAGAGACAACGCCGTGACTGCCTAATGAGATAATCTGTCACGCAATGATAAGGAATTAACGAAAACGATGGGGTATTTTAGTTTCACTTCATGTAACCGGCCCTATGCCCACTTAGGGCTTTGGCCATAAGTCAAGTAAGTCATGTAACAGAGATATTAGATAGCGTTACAAAACTGATACTAAATTAAATCTAGACTTTTAATCAAGCTGTTTATAAAAATAAAAAAAAATAAAAAATAAATCACTTTATTGAAGTGTCAATGTTTTTAGCACTGTTGTGCGATTGTGAACACTAAATAAATAAACAAATATTGCAAATCGAACATGAATTTGTTAAAAACCCCAACTGGCAGGAGACTAACCAGTTGGCTATTTACAACTGGCGTGGAGGAGTTGAATTCAGGACGACCAAAGACAAATCTATTTAGTGGCCTCTGGATCCAGTGCCCTACCACTAGGCCACGCGGCCTCCTGCTGTCACTCCCAATTTATTCCTGTCACAGCTACTCTGTTGCTTCAAAACCTCTTGTAAGACTGATGTGCGAAGAACTCTCCACTCGCAAATGCGGCAAATGAGAAGGTCACGTGATAGACGCTTTGATATGCTTTGACTAGGCGCGCAAAGCATGCAGGCGAAACGTCCTCCTTTGATTGCAGATAAACATAAGAATCTTGCACTGGCGATCTTACAAAACATGTTGGTATGTAAACAAAAGTAAAGAGCTAAGGGGTCAGAGCGGGTTCTTACAGCATTTGTGGTAGTCCAAATACACCAGGTGGCAGGAAGAAGGCCTTCTTTTAAAAGTGGCAGGGAAATCATCGGAAATTACCAGAGTCTTATTTTGTGGGTGTGGCAAGAACTTTGGTACCAGATTTCCATCACACTTACCATTAGGCCACCGCACATCCCATGATCACATACATTTGTTCAAATTCTTTGTTTGCTTGTAAGGCTGGTGAATACACCATTAAGGAAGTTGGGATATTTTTACAAGTTTCTGTTCTATTCATGTTTGTTTTTTTAAATTTATTTTTCATCCAACTTGTGTAGCAATTGTGTTACAACACAAGCTGTACAAGAAAGTTGCATGGTGTGGGACACCCAAATAGAACGTCTCCGATTACAACACACGTTACACAAGGTAGAACTGTGTTCTTATCATGGCAATGCCGCTACAAGCTGTTCATGTGTTACCTAGGGTGTTACCCTGAGCAACCTTTTTCTGCAATTTTCTCACAATTATATAGCGCCGAGAAACTGCGAGATAAGCTGCGCAAAATATTGCCCAGTGCACCAAAACACTGGATTAGGGAACTAAGCTAACAAGCGTTCCTTTTTTTCTCTTTATGCGTGTCTTGCGATCGCCCCCTAGCGAGACCCTGCCCTTGGGAGCTACCCAGACTAACAGTATGCAAGATCTGTGCTGCTTTTCCATTGACAAGTCTACTTGGCCGCACTTTCAATGCCAAAAACACAACTCATTTGTCATTCTTACTTGAAAAAACCTTGACTTGTATTAATCATGACTTTCTTTTTAATAAACCACATCATGGGTTACACAAAAATACATTTTGATTTTTGTCTGTCGGGTTTACCAATATATGAGAGGTATGTACATAGTTAACCAGGCAAGCATCTGCCGTATACCAAGAGGGTACTTTTTTAACTACCTAACAATTACTTGTGGTTTTATTTGTACATTTGAGAAAGAACAAGTCTTGGAAAATACTAGCAGTATCTACGCACTCTTCTCCATTGGCTCCTAAAGGTTGTACTGGAAAAGGATCCGCTAATGTTTACTTGTTTCGAAGACTGATTGGCCAACATGACAATAATATGCGCACTACGAAAGTTGTCACGTCATCTTCTCACTCTAAAAGTCTGTCCCGTTGCTAAGCAACCTATAGCTACTGAAGATGAATTTCCCCTTCATAGGCTTGGTCAATTCTTGGTTCCAGTCCCCAGCAGCTGATAATGACCAAATGTATGTTGACACAAGCAGCTCTTCTTCGCAAATGACAAAACAGCTTGAAACAGATCAGCAGTGATCTTTGCACTCTTCACAGGAAATTCTTCAAACTTGTAGCATTTCTTGTCTGAAGGTCTGGACCTGGAGCCGATTGTCAGCGTAATCCGCTGGTCATCTGCTCGTTGCGTGCAGGCGTCCCATGGATTGTCAGAAGTCGTTTGATGCGTCGGACGAGGACTTGAATGAAACCAACTCGTGTTCGCCCTTTACCGTGTGTCTGGAAATAAAAACCAAACAAATAGATAAACTATAAAATAAAATAAAAAATAAATTCATAACTTTATTTAAGTAACGATGTTTTTTGCTCTGTTGTGCTAATTGCAGACACTGTACACAAACAAACCAAAATTGTAAATACAATATAAACTTGTTTAAATCCGAAAGCGTGGAGGAGTTAAACTTGGGACCACCAAAGACAAATCCATTTAGTGGCAGGAAGGAGGATTTGAACCAGGGACCTCTGGATTAAAAGTCCAGCTCCCTAACCACTAGGCCGCGCTTTAATCACTATCATGAACCACTATACTGCACGATGGCAATACATCAAGGAGACACTTGAATTACGTTTTACCACCAAACCTGTTAACCCGCCTGTCATGCTGACATATGCACACACCTTCATCTTCGCCTACCTGTTCAATTTCGATGAGTTTCTTTAAAAACGTCTCGGTTAGTGCACTGACTGTTTCTCTTTTAAGCTGCAACAAAAACAGAATATAAGAGCTGTACATATTCTGCTTTAAAAATACAGTCGTAAGTCGGTAACTCTTGGAAATGCATTACGTGATTGTGTATACCTGTAGATTAGTACAGACGTTTTCATTCAAAACTCTAAGCTTGCATTGTATGGCTCTATGTATTTATTCTAAACTCTACACTACAGGGCTCTACGTTTTCATTCTGAACTGTACTCTTTTACAAGTCTAATTTTCATTCCAAAATCTACACTTCTATGGCTCTATGTTTTTATCATAAGCGCTATGCTTCTACAGCTCTACATTTTAATTCTAAATTGTACGCTTCTACGCCTCTACATTTTCATTCTAAACTGTACGCTTCTACGGCTCTACAATGACATTTTCATTCTTAAACTGTACGCTTCTACGGCTCTGCATTTTTATTCTAAACTGTACGCTTCTAGGGCTCTACATTTTCATTCTAAACTGTACGCTTCTAGGGCTCTACATTTTCATTCTAAACTGTACGCTTCTAGGGCTGTACGTTTTTATTTAAAACTGCACGCTTCTAAGAGATGGAAGGTGCTTGGCGGTTGTGAAATTTCTTGACGCACATGAGTGCACAAAAGAAACAGAAGCAGCCGTTACGTGGCACTTACTGCATCAATCTCCTCACGTGTTACACCATCTCCCAGTCCTGTTGATTCAGGACCATGATCAGATGTGAATGAAGTCCCAGCCAGTGATGTCCTCTCTGCAAAAATTCAAAGTCAAAGTTGAATACATCTCCAGTCACATGCAGTTTTAGCTGTAAAGATTTTGTGTATATTTGACATTTTCATTATATTATTTTGTAATTGTAGTTATCCATGTTCTTAACCCTCAGATGAGGGGGGAGGGGTGGATGCCACCCCCCCCCCCCCCATAAGGTTTTTAGGAAATTTTGAAAAGAGGATTTACTCTACAATGCTGAAACTTTCAGTAGCTGTTCATTCATCCCTTGCAAAAAGTTTGATATGTCAACCATGTGTCCATGATATTTGACGTTGCCATGGCAACGTCGCCATTACAGGCAGGTCTGGCCAAAAGTTGTCAATTTTAACATTTTTCTTTATTTTTTTACAGTTTTTTGAAACAGAATTGTAAGAATTGTTTATTTTTAAATTCCACCACCCCCCCACCCCTTATACGATGATGGAGGTGTGAGTTTGCTTGTACGTCCAAGGGTTAATTCTTACTGAAACTATCTCTTTACAAAAGGCAAACAACCCCACAAGCTTTTTAATATTAGTTTATCCTTAGGCTATTTTAAATTAAGGCTAAGGGAAAACCTAGATTTTTCTCAATGAATATTGAACACCACCACCACCAACAGGAGTAAAAGCAACCTTATTGATTATTTTTTGTATTTTTTGCAGGGCCCCTCTGGATACCAGCCTACGAGCTCAAATACAGAATTGTTTCAACAATGTGCAAGTTCAACACATTTGCCACTACTTGACTGTTACAGTGTGTGTTAATGTTAAGATGCACATTTTTGTACTAGAAACTTGTTTTGTTTTGTTACGTAGGAGTATTGCTAGCTTTTTTTATTTAATACAACAAAGTTCTTCGGGCATCAAATGTCCTCCAACAATACCTTGCAGTCGTCTCATTTGACTACTTGCCAGCGTCGGCCCAGCAAGCATGCGCCGTTCCTCATCTGATGGGATGCAATGCAAGAAGTAGAAATCCAAGTGACGCCAGAGAATAAATAAACAGTTCTCGATAATGTCTGTTCACCAAGTTAAGAAAGAGGTTTTTCAGTTGCTGGCACCACTTGTCCCTACAAATACTAACTCACCTAAACTCAACGCAAAGAGATAAGCGTAGGTCTTCACTACAGTTGATTTGTTTGTCCACTGATCAAGGAAGTTTAACACCTAATGAACGATAAGGCAACTTAGTCACTATTCACAGCCATTTTATCAATAATAGCAGTCCTGAAAATGACTGTAAGTTTAACTTATGCTACTCCATCTGACCAATTTAGTAAGACTATAAGAACAAACTGTGTTTAATAGATTTTTTTTATTGCTATCATGGGGAGTTCTCTATCATTAAAATGCTTTAATATAATATATGTGAACTTAACGAAGGATACACAGTTGAGAAGAAGTCTCATGTGCCTTGTAGTGTACTATCTGTGTGAGACATTTCTGAGCCAGCTGGTGTCTTTGTTGTGTGGATAACCTCTCTTGAACAGCTCCACCAAACTGCACTTGACTCAGCTGCGAAGAAACAGAACAACTGGTGAATGTTGATGTAAAGTGGCTTTCTGACAAGTGTCATTAAAATAATAATTGTAATAGCACTGAGTGGAGTCCAATTTGATCTTTAATTATTAACCAAATTGGACAACCACGAGTGTGATTACAGGCAGAATTGGATGGCACTAAGTCCTGTTACCAATTAATCCAACCTATCACAAAATTTGAGAAACAAAATAACAGTCGATTAAACTTCTTCATGAAAAATTAAACTTGATAGTCTATATAACAGTAACGCCATCAGCTTCAATAGTGGGGTGAGGAAGTGTTGTTGTCAAAAATCGTTGAAGGGGAGCGGGTTGAATAGCCATGATTGACAGATCACTACATATGTGAACTTTATACCTCTCTAAGTTCTTCACTGGTCAGCTCGGTCAAGTTTTGTAGCTTCAAGCGTGCCTGTGAGTGCAATTCGGCTGTCTGAAGGATCTGATCACAGCACTTCTTCATGAAAGTCACAGGAAGACCAAGGCTGACGGAACGGTAGGATGACACCATGCTAGACGTACGAAGAGCTACAAGGGATGACAAAGATAAATAAAAAGTATGCAAAAGCACACGTGTCTATAGCTGCTTTTGTTGCCAGCATTGTTATATTTAGAACTGCTAAGTTTATCCTTAATGTGCTTGTACTCGATTCAATTCAATTGGGCATTAATATCCTTATTGTGGGTTTGTGATCAGAGAGCTTAGCAAACACCAACTATAAAAGTCCTCACCCTGAAAATGCAGAACACACCACTTGCTTTCAACAGTCACACAAGAAACGCGTTTTTGCCAACTCTAAAGCATTTACTGAGCTGGCAAGAGCAAAGTTTAGATTAAATCTAGATTGGATACTATGAAAGTGATTAAACTACCAATCGCACCCTAATTAATTTAGAAATTCAGTTTTCCACATAATTATGTGATTATCCCTTTTCATGTAACAAAGCTTTGCCAAAATTTTCAAGAGATTGCAAAGAGCCTTTTTCCCCCAAGTTCTCCTGGGGCGTGAGAAGAAAACAAAATGTAGGGAAAGGACAAAGTGCAAGAAACATCAATCTCTTCTCCCTTACCGTTCATTTCCATAACTGATATATTAACTCTCGCTGCTAGGCTCAGAGGAAAACAGGGCAAGTACTCAAAGTCAAATAGTTATTCTGATGACGTGATTAAAGTTTCTCTTTTTCTTTACCTTCTCTAGTGAGACGAGAATCACGAGATAACGGGTCGGTCAAGCTCGGCGAAAACAGCACATGACAATGAGCAGGAACTGAACCTAGCAAAGAAAAAATTAAAACAGTCCCTTGAGAGTTAACAATGCGATCCCTTCCGGTTCAGATTGCCTATGTAAACGGTATTCTCCTACTTTTTGCTGTAAACAAGCAAAAAAAGTCGAAAAAAGACAGGCACAACTTAACAATTACTATTCTAGTTTACTGACAATTCATCAAATACTAAAGGGGCAGTATCACCTACATTTAGTGCAATTTGAAAATCCCATGAAGGTGTTGGTATGAATTGTAAATCCACTCATAGTGGCCTGCCCTTGCTAAAACATACTTACTAGTCCTGAACATCGTTAAAAAGTGGTTTGGGTACAGACTGGGAGGTAACTTGAAAACGCAAGGCCGACCGTTTTCAAGTTTGACAGTTTTACTTGGATGAAAATTTCTTAAACCATCGATTGCGGTTTATTTACATCTTGGAGAATGATTTCATGCCTTTCTTTTGTTGTACAAAGGTTATTTGGCTTAACAGTGAGTGCATCCTCGTAATATTACAGGAAAACATTATAGAAGATTTCTTGTGACAATGTCCCTTGAAACAATTAGAGAAGACTAAGAGGTTTGTTTCAGGTGACATAAGTTTTTGCCGTCTAGATTACTAAGGACCTTACCAGCAGAGTTCATTACTGTTCTGCAGTAACCAACAACATTTGAACAGATCCTTTGCAATTTTTCAGTAGTTTCCATGGCAACCACACTGTACTTGGTGCCAGGTTCCTCGTTGTTTTGCTCCATCACAGATTTGATGATCTGCAAATTATAAGATCTAGTTGCATGATAACATAACAATATCCAGCAATTTAATAATCCTTCCTGCGAAATTTAGAGTTCCAATAAAACAACTAGTATTTTCATCAAAGAGTTGCGTCGAAATAGAAATCATCAATTTCAAGTTAACATGGGTAGAAAAACCATGAATGGAAGGTAATTGCTTTTTTGACTGAGAAACTGTCTAAGCAGATGTCTGTCCACATGAGCACATTCAACCTGATAAATTTCAAATTTTAATTCTCCTCCTGACTGCCAAGCATTTCTTTTAATGCAAGTTCCGAGAATTAAGTGTTACATCAAGACCACATTCCTAGTTGATGATTTTCATTGTTCTCTTAACCCATTTGCTTTACAGTGTTGTGATACCATAAGGAGAAACTATACATTGACCACTATTGAAAAATGAAAAGATCAAATACTGGTATATATTTATTTCAAGGCTTTAGTGTTTGGCTTAAAACCTAAGTTACATTCAGAACTTCCAATAAATATGACAGGAGCATTAAAAAATATGACAAATAAAGCAGTGGAAAGTAAGTGAAATACAGCTGACCTTCTCCCAGTTTTCGCTAGAGCAGTATCTCGGTAATAATCCAATCATTAGGCGTTGGATCCTTGCCAGGGGTCCCCTTAGTTGGATTTGTTCTTGCCCGAGTTCCTCGTCTGTAGTCAGAGTGGCCTCGGTGAGTCCCATGTTGCACACAATTCCTGTGACAAGGCCAAGCTCCTGTAGTGAGCCGGATGAGTGGACAGCTTGCCGGTCTTGAAGAATGCTGATGAAAACATCCACATGGGACACGACAAAGTGCAATACCTGTAATCAGTAGACACTGTTATTTGGTACTGATCGCACAAAAATTACTTCACGCCTACCAAACATTTCTAAATTACCTTGGAAGCAACCTCCTTGTGCGCCTGTGATCCAAGGGATGTCAGCATTGCCAGCGAGACTTTAAGAGCTGGCATTAACAGCTGTCTGTATCTCTCCACTACAGTGGGAACAAATGAGTCAAGCATAACATGGCTTATGTCTTGATCATGAGCATACAGGCTACTGGACATCAGCCCTGCTGTCCTCTCCTGCTCAGGCCTCTGATCAAGGAAGGTACATTCTGCCAGGCGTGACATAAGCCCCGCTTGAAGAAGCACTTTGGCTCCTTCTGACGATTGGGCCACACGGGTTAACAGGGCCATTTTTGATTCGTAGATGTACAAAGCCTGGAGCAAAAAAGTTTTTAATTGTTATTAAGATCACAGCTCTTGATAAATGGATATGTTGACTTGGATAAAATTGTTATGTGTGTCACACATAAGAACCTAGTTTACAACCTCCCTCACCACAAATCTCCCATAGCTCAGTGGTTAGAGCGTCCCACTGGTATCTGGAAAGTCATGGGTTTGACTCCTGTTGGGGGGCTCAGAAAATCTTTTTTTTTTCTGAGTATTTGACTTGAGAATGTTTCTTCCTTTATTTTCACTTGATCCAAGTCACCACTTCCACTTATCCACATTTATCACTCTGACATATTGAGCCTTGCAGTTATGGCAGGATATGTGTCACACATAGCAACCTAGTTCATGACTTCACTCACCATGAGTCTCCCATAGCTTATTTGTTATAGTTTCCAATCGGTATCTGGAAGGTCATGGGTTTGACTTCCTTTGGGGGGGGGGGGGGGGGGGGGGCTCAGAAAATCCTTTCTCTGAGTATTGGGACTTGAGAACACGTCTTCATCTAAGATCACAGATTTTGTTGCTAGATACAAAATCTAACTGCACTGGCATATATACATTTTAAGAAACATTACCTTAAGGGGCTCAGGTGACGGGTCTAACATTGATTGCAACATGTGGTCCTCGTGTGCTAATCCCTCGACCATGTGCTTGAGGTAGCCTTTGAGGTTGAGATAATTTAACCAACGATGTTGCCAATCAACAGCAATTATTGCGTCCAGAAGAGAAAATGCCAACATCTGAAACAAAGGCAAATAATATAAGTATCAACTAAGTGCATCTGTCAAGAGGTCTTTTGACACTGATTTTTTTTTTTTTTTTGAGTTTTTTTTTTTTTCTCTCCCGCCCCCCCCCCCTAAAAAGAAAAAAATTTCAAAACCCTAGAAGGAAGGAAAAAAAAAAAATAAAAAGAAGAAGGGACTCAAGGGACAACACCTACGGTAGTAAGAATTTGAAATATGATACCCGTCATTTCACATTGATTTTGCATTGGATGGCTAAAAATGAACCAAGACTTATTGGGCTCATTAAATCTATTGTTTGGTGACGTTCTCGTTGGCATTGTCACTGTGGTTTGCTTATAGCTCCCAGTTATAGTAACTCAACTTCTCAAAAACATGAACCAGGCTATGCCCTCTTGGGGGAGCTGATTTCCAGGGAGCAGAAGGTGGGAGGGAAAGCAGGCAGGAGCCCGCCCGGAAAGGGGGAGGGTATTTTAAGGGCATGGAAGTTTATGATATAATATAGTATACTGACCCGTCCTACATCATGTCCATCACAAGAGTCTCTACAGACCACATCCATGAAAGGCTCACCATAACTGGACAACACAGGTAGAATACTGGTGTCCCAAGACTGGCTAGGGTATAGTGACAACACATTCTCCATTACGCCTGCATCATTAAGAAAATAGTGGTCATCGTATGAAATGTTAGTGCAAAAAGTTGTTTCCCTTGGGTTTGCCTCATTCAGTTGAACACCACAATATGATCCTGATTTCTCGAACTCCTGGTCTCCTTCGCAGTTGTTATTTGGTCATTACTCAATTTCTCCCCACTAAAGGTGCCGTTGGTGGAGGAGGGAGCATTGCATTACAAGCCCAAAAAATGGCCGCAAAGTAGACTATCGAACTCACGATTTTCTCAAGCCAATTTTTGTTACCCAAGGTTTAAGAAATTGGGAGTCCACTGTATATGAAAATTACAAATAAAAATTAATAATTAATTCAACTTTTAGTATACAAATTCCAAAGGGTTTCATAAGTTATGCTATATTAATATATCACGGTGGGCACAAAGAGTGACCCAAAAACGCTCACCTTCATTCATCTTTTTCGTTTCTGATACTGGCTATCTGAAATTTTGCATACCGGTAAGTATAGAACTTATCATTCTAAAAAAAAATTGTTTTTTGTTTTAAATTTAAAATTTTTTTGGCGGGAAAATGATGTCAAAAGTTGGTGCCAAAATTTTTTAAATTAATATGGAACATTTTACAACAGTTTCTGAAAAACATTGTCGCAAAGATCCTGAAACTTAAATCAAAAATGAAAAAGATGAATGGAGGTGAGCGTTTTTGGGTCACTTTGTGCCCACCGTGTTTTGCATAAAGGGCCCACCTCTTTCCTTTGTTTGTTGTGACTCTGGTGCAGTCTGCATAAAATACAGCAGAGCAGCATACACGTTGGCTCTCACCCTCTGCAGTCCTCCTCCAGACCGTAGAACTGTTTCAATAAGACCCTTTAAGATGGCTACAGATGGACCCAAAGGGAGAGAACCACCAGCTTGAGGAATAGGCCTGCCGCCTCCCACACCATCTACAACTGGGATGGGTGTGGCCGAAGGATCTGTGGAAATGGTACACTGACGTAGATGTGCCATGAGAGTGAGGATCACTCCTGAGACTGGCGAGGTAAGTTCTGGTAGAGCATTCTCATCTGCAATCTAAGCAAGTAAATTTGATATTTGTGGAAAGTTTAGAATCAAAGTATGGTGGGTGATTGCAAAAATCATGGTTTTATTTACCATTTCCAAAATATGTATAATAAGCAAAGTGAGTAAATTCAAGATGGTACCCTTGCTACTGTGCTCAAATGTCGAAAAGGTGTCAGCTTTAGAAATATGTTCCATTAATAGAGCTTTTCTGCCATAAAACTACCACAGACGCCCTTAAATAAATGTACACACTACTTTACCACATTTACTGTAACATTGCCCAGCTGCAGAAAAGTGTTCCCCTGAGACAGAGGTTGAAGCTTTCTGCTTAAAGCTGTGGTAAGCGACCAGCCTCTATTGTTTTGGCATGTGCTCACTTATGAGAGCTCATTCTTGTAAATGGCCAGCTCAAGTTATGACTAATTTTTCAAATTCCTAAGGCAGGAACTTACAAGAACTTCAACTGTAGTCCAAATACACTGTACCTTGGATAGTAAATCCTGCAGTATTTCTGATATAACAGTCTGTCTTGTGTCTTTTGGTAAAATATCAGCAGGGCAGGAAGCTAGAGCCACCTCTATAACCCGTCTCCAAGCCTCAAATGCTTCTTTTTTGATGTGCATACTCTCTCGTACCATGTTGCGAAGCACAACATTATGAAGAATGTCTTTGACTTCCTTCAAAGCACAAAACAACTTCACTCAATGGAGTCCAATAACAAAGTAAAACAAGCTTTAAATAAATACCCCTCTGTGAACAAATGCAATAGAAACCCATAGATGTTTTAGCTCACCTTACCATCCCCCAACAAAAAAACCATATCATTATTACTGTAATATTTTAATCCATTAATGATTTAATAAATGCCACACTGATGATGATGAGAATCCATGAGGACTAACCTGTAACAAGAAGTTCCTCTGTCCAGCTGTCGCAGTTCCTTGCACCCCACTGATCTCACCCATCAGTAGCTTATGAAGGACAGGCACATTACAAAACACCACACCACTGTCCTCAGATTTCTGTTCACAGGAAGCAATAGCCTTCTCAGTGACTGCCACATCAAAATAATTCAACTGCAAGCCCGGAGGCACATCTTGACTGAATTCTATTGACTCAAGGATGCCCAGAAGCTTTCGCCGAGTCTGTGTCTGTCCCATGTCAGGATACATAACATGGCTGGTGTCAGCTGTGCCGTAGTCATCCTCTAGCCTTCTTGGCACCAACTCAGGTAGGTGCATCATACCTAAGACTGCCTGGGCCGATGGCTCACCCATCAAGAGCCCCAGAAGTCTCTGGGCATGTGATCTTTGTCGTCCTTGGGCTGTCATTCGCAATTCAATAGCAGCAGTTTTTAGAAGCCACGACTGTTGACTAACAATGGTCAACATTGGAATCGGTGTCTGCCCTTCATCTGTGTCCATACTTACAAGGTTCTTGAAAGGTAAATGCTTAAGATGTCTGTACAAGAAATCATGGCTCGTTCTGAGGTAACGCAGTGTTGGGGTTGCAGTATCTTTATTGGCACAAAGACTGTAAATAAGCTGATATGCAAGCTCAGCAAATTTGGGAGTTTCTGTCACACATGCAGGGCCATGATGTGTATCTACTCCTCTGTTCAGTATGTCTAGGACTGCGTGAAGACAAGTCTTTGAAGCACCAAGCACCCCTGTTGCATGCCAAACAGGAAACAGGAAATGAATACCATTAAAGCTCTATTAACCCCTTCGCTGCTAGAAGGACATTTTCAGTACGTCCTGTATCAGTTTTCTCATATGTTAGGAAGACGTACTGAGTACGTCCTCAGTTAAAGTACTTGTATGCATACTAACGCATAGTGTAAAAACAATCTAACCGCATATAAAAATACTTATGAGGGCCTGGTAAAGACTTGTACATTTGGTGACAGATACATGACTAGAAAGCCTACAACCTTCTTGCTCATTCCCAAAAACACATGCTATCCACCACCTTGGATTTGCGACAAGTGCTTCTTCGGTGAATTATATGGTTGTTTCGTTCTTTTTTCGCGTGGCACTGGCAAGCAATGAGCAGAATTAATGCTAACGAAGCTTCAGAGAGATCGCGGAACAATTCCGACATCGAGGAGAATATTTCTGGCGATGAATTCGACGAAGGAATGAAGATTATTTGGATGAGTGTAAAAGCTCAGACCATACCAAAACAAGGGAAGGACGAAGACTGAAAACAAAGAACAAAAAACACATGAACTTTTCCACAGACCCTGAACTTTTCACATGCTTCCGAGGAAGGATGAGTCTTTATTGTTGTTCTAATGTGAGTTTTTCATGTACATTTGATTCAAATTTGATTTATGTAGCTCAAACCTGTTTAAAATGTTAAATATATTGATCAACGTATTTTACAAATTTGCACAAAACTCATTTTTGGTCCTCACGCGGGTTGAAAATGGCCCGCAGCGACGGGGTTGACCTCAACCCCCCATTTTATGACCCCCTCTTTAGTAAGCCCCTTGTCTGAAATTCAAATTTTTTTATTAGGCCCCCCCTCTCTATTCAGTCCCCTATCCAAGATGGTTAAACTGTGACAATTTTGTAACTATATTTTTTGCTATTTTGTATCTAAATTACCTGGATCCTGAAGATTGGTCTTGGCCACAAGTTTCCTAAGCTCATAACCCATTAAGAAGTGAGCCATGTTAGGAGATGGATGTTGTAGTGAATGTAACACTAATCTCAGCACATTTTGCCTCACAGCATTACGAATCTGTGACAGCCCATAGGACTTCTCATCTATAAAATCTAAGGGAGAAATTAAATGAAAACACACACATTTAGTACTTCTTTATTGTCTCTTCGAAATCAGCTGTGTGTGTGTAAAGTGGGAACTTTGAAACCCAAATGGTCACAAAGAACTAGCACCACAAAAAGATGTTTGAACCCTTGTATTTTGAACCATCAGGGGAAACAAAAAAAATAGTTCGAAGTAGCTGACAGTAAATGACTGAAGGAAAAATCCAAGGGAAATGGGTTTTAGTTTGAAATAACAAAGAATTCAAAATAACTGAGTTCGAATTAGGGGTCTATAATTGTATAACTGTCTTACAAGCTTATAGGCGGGTAAAGTCTGCATTTGGGTCTACTTAACAAATTAAACAAAGATAATGGTTCTGTTTTCAAACATGTAAATCATGCTTACCTCTCCCAAGTTCTTGCTCATCTTTTTCATGGTGGTCCTCAGGTTCATTTATTTCCAGCTGGTCAACAAACCCAATTAGGATTTGCTGAGAGATTGACTGTTAAACAAGAGAACAAAAGAATGCTTGACACAGACCACACAAGATTTCTAATACTGTTTGACAGACTGATCAAAAATGTTAACAAAAAAAAAAAAAAAAAAAAAAAAAAAAAAAAAAAAAAAAGCGCGAGATGACGGAAATATCTTTAGAGTAAAAAAGTTATGTTTATAAGAACCACATTTTTTTCTGAACACATTTGTATTTGTCCCCATGAGTTGTTCATTTAGCACTTTTCCAGGACTAGCATCAAATCGTCATTGTTACACTTAAATCAAGAAATGGAGTGCAGAATAATATTGTTTTGTTTGTCACTTGACAAAGGCTTCAGGAACTTGCTTTCCCTTCACTGTCAGCTGCAACAGTTAACATGTCTCATCTGACCTTCATCTAGATTACCTCATAAGTTAATTTCAGTCATGCTCAGAAAAAACAATCATGTTGCAGTGGTATTATAATTTGCACAATGCACACAGTGAACACATTTTGAAGAGAAACATGTTTTATTGGTGGTCAGACTTGACATGTTTTGGCCCAGTGTGAATGCAGTATTAGTTTATTCTCATGCACTCTCTCACCTCATTGGCTGTTAACAGATTCACTAGGTGTCTCTGAACAGTTGTTGATTGACAGACGAGGCACAAGATCTTAACGACAGACAAGCTGACTTCAGCTCCAGTGTGAAGATGAGAAACAAACCTACAATAAGTAGCATAAGTTACAAATTAAAACATGACAGATCTTAAATTTTTTGCCTGTTATGTTAAATTAAAAATGGTGAAAATACTGTCTACCAGCCTGGGCAACTTGAAATTACGATGCTAAGTACAACAAAACTAAATTCTCCCAACTACAATCATAAGAAATGTATGGGATCCATGAGAGAATTTCAATGCTTATATCAGTGCTTACTTCATTATTTTCAGTAGGTAGTCAGGAGCACTTGACTGTGGATTAACACTAAGAAGTAAATCTTCTAAAGGAGAAACCATCACTGCTGACTGCTGTGGCACACTGCGGAGCACATCCACAAACTGCTCTTGCTTTTCCAAGGTGATTTCAATCATTCTCAGACACAGCAAAGCCGCTTTTTCCAGTTCTTCTCTTCCGTCTATACAGTTTGCAAAATTAATAGGATCACACTTTAATACCAACAAACTACTGTACATGAAGAAACTATTATGCATACTTTATTGTTTAAAGGGCCTTGAAGTACAATGATGTGCAAGTCGGTTATTTGTGACAATACAGTTATCAACAAGTAGTATTATACATTTTGTGCACAGGTAAATCAACCTAAAATAATAATTTATAATTTAACACATGTAATGTAGAAAAATTTTTCAAAGTAAGTGCTAATTAAAATATAATATTATTACAACAAAATTATATTTTTGATTGTGTTCTGCTGGAACAAAAATTAAATAACACAATGTATATAATGTGGCTTCATTTTGAAAAAAACTGAGTTTTTTTTATTAAAAGCAAGGCAAGGTGTGTTTCCCATTATAAGGCTAAGGCACATTAAATTTTTGAGTTTTAATTTTGATGTCCTTTCACCCTTAATAAAATTATTATTGTTGCTTTGAGCCTGTTGAACCTTTCCTGTCAATAAAGCTGCACATTAATGTCCCAGAAGCTCTATAATGATTCAAGTGTTGAGGTTACAGGTCCACTGCACATTAACCAACCATTATGTAGCCCCGGCTACATACATGTTCACATTTCAATCTAGAATTCACTGCACTAACCATTAGGCCACCACACCTTCCACCAGTCTTCAAGATAATTACATTCAAGTAAATACTTTATAACAAGTCAGGAATAAAAATATAACTTATTGACAGACTTAAAATATACCTGAAGTGACAGAGAGATGTTCAAGTGAAGATGATGCAGCATCTATGACATTCAGCAACTAAGCAATAAAAAGAAATAACCTCGTAAGTTCCACAATGTGTTGTTCCAGAAAATATCCATACCTCTTGACAGAAGATTTGTTGTTTTGAAACTCCTGTCCCAACTCATCCAGAAATTCCAGTTTAGCCTCATACCTTTCTTTAAAAAATCACTTTTGAGACCACTAGTCCCTTGGAATTTACAATTACTTTCCATGGGGTGGGTATCAAACCCTCCCAGTTTCGACCATTTTAGTCAGTCATAAAATAAAGTACTGCAGGTCGTGAAAACCGGTAAATCTTGTTCTCAAACTTTGCTCAAACTTTCCTCTAACATTGTTTTGTTTGATTTCCCAAAATCAAAAGGAAAAACTTTCTAAGTCAGCTTCTTGAGTTTGAAGGTGTATTAAAACTAGTGCACTGGCCAGGTTCTAATGCAAAACCACTTAAAAACACATGTACTGTATTCTATGCAAACCCCCCAACCAAAAAAACATCAAAAAACTAAAAATTCAACAATTGAATCAAACTAAAATGAAGCCCAAACCACTCACCATTCTCAACATGGGTGTGTCATTCAACATGTACGTCATGAGGCTAAACCCAGGGGGCTTAGGTACTACAATCCTCTCTCCACCTTGGATCTCAACAAACTGGTTGACAAAATCTTCCGGCTTTGGGGTATAACCCTCTAGTAACTTAAACAAGATCTCCAAAACAGAGCTTGCAACTTTCCACTGTTAAAAAGAACAAAGTACATCATTAACAAAGGACATTTGGAAATCTCTACAATGGCCACTGTGGGACGTCTGATAATTATTCCCTGGAACCCAGCAAAAGGGCACATTAATTAAAAGTGTCCTTATTCTCCAGGTGTCTCTATTAGTGGGCTCTCAAAAAAAATATCAGACACATGTTTCATCAATACAAAGACTATGGTATAATGTATGCAGAGTGTATGGACCAGTATGTGGCTGCAATGAAACATCCTGACTGTTGCAGAGAGAAAGCTGTCAGTGTAGGTTTGATAGAAGTTCCTCTGAGTGACTAAAAGTACAGGTGGGCCAAAAGCAGAACAAGGGTGAACACTCATCTGCACTTTGAAATAATAAGGATAGACAGGAGAGGAAACAAATTAATACTTTTTAAGCTATTCTAATACCACATGTTGCTAAGCAAATTATAGTGGGAAAACAACAAGAGTTCTTTCAATTCCACTCCGAAACAGTGGTTGTTAACCATTTTTACAAAATATTCCAACTTTTTGGCTGATTCCAATGGAAAATGTCCAGATGAAACAGAACTTCAGAAAACGTAGTCCTGTTTTACTGGTTGGGCCACTGCTCCTTTAACTTAACCGTTTTGCATCTTTAGCACCAGTTCCAGGCCTTTTGGGTTTTACAGCCATGCCAAATTTAGAAGTTCAACTGAAATGGCAAGTTCTTTTGGAAACCAACAATGATACAAATTCTTCCTTAACAAAAAATTCCTAAGCAAAATGGAATTTTTTGTGAATTAAACAACCATGATCTGCTCTAAACTGGTACTCGTTTTGCCAATTATACAGCTAAGAAGGTAAAATTGAATACCTTTTCATTAGGATCTTGATATCCTCTTGAATTGAACTTCAGAAACACTTCATCTCTCAAGAACGCCAGGTAAGGTTCAAACCCAGGCACCCTGTAACCTGCCCCAAGAGTGGCTGGGAGGGGAATCTCAGTCAGATTAGTCAGTAGCTTGAGGAATGCTCTCGTCTCAGGATATGACTCACTGCGAGCTTCAAGCTCATTTAATTCAACCTAGAGAAGATAGATGATAGTGCAATGTTAAAGTCAGCATTCAAGCCTAGTGACACATCAGGCTGGAGCTTATCCCGGTTTCTGCCGTATTAAGGACGTTCGCGCCAAAATTTTCCACTCGATAGATTTCTTTAATTTTTTTGCTGCAGTCAGCTTATGAGTTACTTTTGTCAGAAATGCAAAAAATTGGGTCACCACTTCGTTTCAAGAAAGCGTGGGAAAACTACCTATTGAAAGCGAACTAAATACGTAATTTATAATTTAAAATATCGAAGAAAAACGGAGGCAACGATTTATCACTTTTGTAGAAGTCGTCTGTTTTGTAAAATTCCTATTTTCCATCTTTTTTGTAAAACTTTCCTTGACATTTGAAACTTCGTAGGGCAAAAAGAACACTCAAAAATGGTATCAACCGTCAGTGTGACAAAAAAATCACACTTCCACTCGATAGATTTTTTTCATTTTCTCCCAAAACGTAGATATTAATTAACAAAAGTGATCCGTTAAGAAAAAGGTGGGGTCACCGACGATTTAGAGAGCAAATTGCAAGCAAAGCTAGCGGAACGGGCACTCGCCCAATATGTTCTTAGAGTTTTACTCCGCGCGCTCAATGTATGACGTGGCATGGTGTTGCGACATGAATTTCGTGCGTAGTAGGGATGCGCATAAACAATAAGCGTGAACGTCCTTAAACGACTTGGAGTATTTCTACTCCTATCCGGATGGGATGCTAGTCCATTGCAGGGTTAAGCCTGGTTCTCATATGTCGACGATACACCTGCGATATAGTCGCCGGTGGCAACTGGCAACGATCGACAATCTGTTCTAATCTGTCTCCTCTCCGGCGCATCTGCGATGGGTCGCTGACATACTTAAATTGGGGCAAATGTAAATGGAATTGGCATATTTCAACCATTCCATCTATAAACACGAATTGTACCGTGTTACTGGAGTGCCAGTTTTCGCTTGCTTTCGTACTTGTGATATAAGGTATGCAAACGACAACAATCCTCAGTGTATTTAGCTGCCTTTAAAGCATGTTTTTACTCTTTGGTCTTTATACTCATGATCGGGTTTGACAAAATTATACGGTAAAGTCAGGTACATTTTCCCAAAAGCTGTTGAAATTGTTTTGGCAAGTTCAGAATTAGAGGATATGCTCATGTGCCTTAGAGGTATTCTCGGCTGACTATCACCCTGATGATTGCTAATTGCAAGTTGTGAGAACATCACTCAGATTTCATTAAGAGAATGCATGGGAAGTTGCTCCCCCCCCCCCCCCACTAAACTTCATCTATTTTTACCTGTATCCCTCCCTGTTGAATAGCTTGGCCTGTTGGGTTTACAGTCTGTAGGGTCTGTTAAGAGTAAAACAAGAGAGATTTAAGTGCAATCCTGGAGTGGGATAGCCATCTTCTGAAAAAAATTATTTGTTATGTATATTTTCCCTTGTTCAATTCACCACACAGAAAAGATGGCGACTGGTATTTTTATTCATAACCCTTATAAAATAGGGTTTATGCACATAAAAAAAAAACAGTTTCTTGATATTGACACACTATTTGTAATAATATTTATACCTTACCATCTTTTCAGACTAACCTGTGATAGTTCCAGGGTATGCCACAAAGAGGAGGCAATTTCAGGAGACTTTGCAAAAGCTGCAAGGGTTGAGAGAATCTGTGCCTTGAGCCTCAGGGGCACAGGACACCCAAGCAAGCCAAATAACGATGCTATAGGAAGCCAAGCTTGACTTTCACACATGGCCAGGCGGGCTTTATCATCCTAAAGAGAAAAAAAAACAGTGAAAAAGCAATAATTATGGTAAGATAATGCCCAGGGGGGGGGGGGGGGTACTCCGGGATCAAAGTGACGGGGATGATCGAATGGAGGCAAAACTCAGGACCCAAAAAAATCCCTAAGTCTTCCGACATTACCCAAAAAAATCCCTGGACCAAAAAAAAACGCCCAAAAAATCCCTAGTCAAATTAACCCTAAATTGCCAAGGCACTTTAGTTTGATTTTAATACCCAAAAAATCCCCTATTTGAATCAAGTCACCCAAAAAAAACCTGCCAAATTCTCCTACCCAAAAAATCCCGGAATCGAAAATTCGACCCCAAAAAAATCCTTCGCACATCCCTGTCACTTGGATCCCGGAGTACCCCCCTGGGAGATAATGCTTCCATACACATGCGGTTCTGTGCAAGAGCAATGTTAGCAAGCTAACTTACAGCATAAAAAGTAAGAGGCAGCAAAAGCGATGTTCAGTTCTGTTGCAATGAGCAGTCATGATCTCTATTGTTAGGAACAATTAATTTTACACTGTACAACTTTCTTGCATGCAACATGCTTATGACAGACTTACAACATGACTTAGGGCCACTTACACGACCGCGCATCTGTCATAAAGATGTAGTAGGTTGATTTACATGACGCAATTTATGTTCTAGTCATGGCATAAGCATGTCGCATGCAATAATTGTAAGCAAAATCATACCATCTAGTTCACCCTTTTAACAAGTCAGTTGTTTAATACCAATCTCTAACAGCGGGAAGATTAAAAAAACTGGAGAGTTGTGCAAAGACAATCCGCTATGATAGATTGTTTTTATAGTGAATATATCTTGCAGTGGAAAAGCGACTGAATGCATTCGCTTCACAGGGTTGAAAGTACATGTGTATATACGTGCAGCTTTCAGTAGCTGAATGATTTCATTCAGTTTATACTAACATTGTACATGAATTTTTTATTTATTTCATGTATGTATGTCTTTTTTCCTACCTGATCAGCCACTCTTTCTGTCAGTTTTAACACAGCCTCTAGGCCATCTAACTCCTCAGGTGTTATGTTTCGGTTAGACAGATGTGGTCTGTGGACGTGACCTGTTTCTCTGGCTAAGCCACCATACATCATCACTAAAACAATAGGTACTACTTTAATACATATACAATATTGGCAAGGACACTGAAAATACAACACTATGGAATTAAATCAGGAATAAAATGACAAACGTTTGACATCCTTATCATTCTGAGGAATAAACAATAATTGTGACCCTATTTGGGAAAACCGGGCTTAACGAAAACAGCGTTGTAACGTATTATCAATGCATTTACAATGCTTTGATAATGCATTTACAACGCGTTGATAATGCATTTACAACGCATTGAAAATGATTCTCAACGCATTCACAATGTTATTCAGTCCGTTGTGAAAACGTTGGAAATGTTCGAAAACGTTTAGTAACGAATAAAAGATGTTTCTTGACGCGTTGGCTGCTTTTTCCAACATTAAAATGGGAATGTTCCGCAAAAGGTTTAAATACTGGAAAATATTTCGCTCTGTTTCAATAAAGACGTCAAAATTCGGCATCAGAGAGAATTTGATTTTATTTACCTAAGAGAATATAAAAAGTTTTTTTTTTTTAAGAACCGCAAGCATAAAGAGCCAAGAGCACGAAAATAATAATTATGTTTCACTCCCGAACTCATACTGCGCCGTGCGTGACTTGTTGGATAACATGAACCGGGATTAGGTTTATCCCAGCACTAATTTAATAATATTTGATCAAGTAACTTTTTTACTCGGCAAAGGCATTTAAGAGATTTTTACGAGACATAAAGTCTTCTGTTTAAAGTTTTTTGCGTTTGTTAACTGGATGAAACTGAACGGTTTACAAATCTTTTTAGAAAAATCTGGAAAATAATTTATACGAAGCAGACACGGCAGACAATGTAGCGCCGCATGACTGTTTACCCGTCGCTAAAAAATTAAATTTTGCACCTTTTATTTTTATGCTGTTTTATTGCAACGGCCAGCGAAGCGAAGCCTTTATTGATAACTTAACAGCAGACGGGTTTAATCAGCACCAGTAATAGAGAGTTGTGGTCGCGGAATAAAATATATTTATCTTCAGAACTTGTTGCATGCGTGCGATTATGGAAGAGATCGAATGTTATTTGAAACTCAGACATGCAGCATGATTTCATTCAACGCCGCTTCGAAGTTTATTATGCATTTATAGCGTTTTGCAAAATTACAGGAATAGTCCATGTATTTGATGAGTTTCTTCTCCAAATTCAAAGCGAAATTAATGATGCAAGTGGCTCAGAAAAATCTGAAAAATAATTTTATCCTCTCTTGTTTATACTGAAGCAGTCACAGCAGACAATGTAGCGCCGCATGACTGTTTACCCGTCGCTAAAAAAATAAAGTTTGCGCCTTTTATTTTTATGCTGTTTTATTGCAACGGCCAGCGAAGCGAAGCCTTTATTGATAACTTAACAGCAGACAGGTTAAATCGGCACCAGTAATAGAGAGTTGTGGTCGCTGAATAAAATATATTTATCTTCAGAACTTGTTGCGTGCGTGCGATTATGGAAGAGATTGAATGTCATTTGAAACTCAGACATGCAGCTAGCCTGTTCCAGGCGGTTGGTTAGTTGAGGAACTCAATGCCGCTTCGAAGTTTATTATGCATTTATAGGGTTTTGCAAAATTACAGGAATAGTCCATGTATTTGATGAGTTTCTTCTCCAAATTCAAAGCAAAATTAATGATGCAAGTGGCTTTATAATACGCTGTAGAGAATTTCGAAAACTGGCACAACATTTCCCCGGGTCACTCAAATAGTCCCGTGAATGATTCTAAATGCTCGGTGATTTCGTTTTTGAATGTTTCAAAACACGTTAATAATATTTTGAAAATATATTAAATTGATTTTGCAACGCATTTTGTTTTCGCTGAGAAACATTTCAAAACGATTTTCTTCAACCCAATTATTCAATGCATTGAAAGTGTTCTTCAACGCATTTTCAATGCATTGAAAATGTTCTTCAACGCATTTTCAACGCGTTGAAAATGCATTTGCAACGCATTAAAAATGCATTTCCAACGGAAAACGCTATTTTCATTAAGCCTGCTTTTCCCAAATAGGGTCACAATTATCAGGGCTGTAACCCATAGCACCTATTATGACTGAGTTCACTCAATGTTACAGGTTGAAATGTTGATTGGTAATGCATTACACTTGCATACAGAACTAAATGTTACAGGTGATAACTTTAATGTTACAGCTGCTTAGGAACTTAATGACAGCACTGATTATTAGCATAACCCACTGATGCCAACTTGCAATCTGACTGGCAATTCAAGAGCGGTCTTATTTTTAATAAACTTTCCTAGGAGTATGTGTAAGTAAATAGCTGAAGACACAGACCAAAACTATAAATAAACCACTTTCACTGAACTTCTTATTGAATAGATTGGCCTCTGGGTTATGCTGAAGCAATTTGAGGTAACATGGCCAGGTGGCCACGGCCGGATGGTTTAGGTGCCTAGTTCAAGTCCTCCATTCTGCCACTAATTCGATCTATTCGAGGTTCAAGCTTTTAAGGATTTGAATTATCGTGATTTAACTGTAAATATAGCATCCACAATAAGCATACAATTGCTTAATCCACACAAAAGAGTACCCGGTAATAATGAAATACTAGCAAATCTTTCGCACAAAAAAATTACATCTTCACACGTGAAAATAACGCCACTTGTGAAGATATCGATTTCAAAACGTTTCCTGACAAGTTTGTCCTGTTTCAATGCTAAATGAGCCAAAGTTAATTGATATTAAGTCGAAACATCTTCGGATCTTCCTCTGCAATGTTCAGCAATCTTTGTAAAAGTTCAGAAAATGTTCGGAAACATTCATACAACCTTTGGACAACATTTTGAAAATCTTTGGAAATCTTTGGAAAATCGTCAAAAACATCGTAACTAGTAGATTTATATAATAAACAGAATAAAACATGGTTGCCTGGAGATATGAAATTTATCATCTCGTGTTCAAATTCAATATCTCAGGCGTAAGCGCAGCGAACAAGTGAGATATTAAATTGATGAACACTCGAAGAAAAATTTCATATCTCCAGGAAACCATGTAATATCCTCTATTTATTTTCCTCGTATTGTTTACCTGTGTGAGAACCATCCTGTCTAAGATCCATGTAATATTGTTTGATAGAAGCAAAGAAGTGATCCCAAGACAAGGGACCATTTGCCGTGGACTTGAGCAGGTTGAAGCAGTGATGAGCCGCCTGGGGGCTGTTTGCAAGTCCACTAAGCATCTCCATGTATGGAACAAACAGTGGAGGAGGCAACAGATCTCCAGCCAGCCGTAAAAACTTATTGAGGCTAACCTGAAACAGAAAGAAAAAGATGAAAATCCCAAAGTAGGAAAGTTTTACTGGAGTGTATCGAATTTATGAGTTCAAGTTAGAAATTTCGAGTTCGAGTTAGAAATTATGGGGTAACATTTTCCCAGTTGGTCACGCATAGTGTCGCCCTTATCACCAAATGAAAGCTAACCGCAAGCAAATAGGAGTGGAACTAACCCCAAGCAAATAGGAGTGGAACTAACCACAAGCAAACCAGAGTGGAGCTAACCGCAAGCAACCCGAACTCTATATTTTAACTCAAACTCGATATTCTAACTCAAACTCAAACTTAACTCGAAATTCTAACCCGAACTCATGAAATGGACAGACCCGTTTTACTGTGCAGCATTTTTTAACGAAAAAAAATTGAACTTTCACTGCTAGGAGAGGCCTCTTTTCCTTTGTATTCACTGAGTTGACAGAATGGGGGAAAAGAGACCTTTGCCCTGGGTCGAAAATAGCTATATCTAGCATGCCCCATGATTACTTAGTGATCAAACTGTCAAGTGTCATGCTTATGCTATGTGGGCTCAATAAATGAGAGCGGAATTAATGTAACAAATCACGCGAGACACAACGGGCTAAAGTTGTGGTCAGCAAACAATGCAACGAGCATGGTCCTGAAAAGAGTTGTCCAAATCTGTGGACGTCAGTTGAATTAAAGTTATTTTTGACCCAGGGCAGAAGTCTCTTTACTCCCGATCCATCAGCTCTGAGAATGCAAAGGAAAAGAGGCCTCTGCTAGCTGGGAAATTTGCACTTTTCTTTTCTTCTTTTTTCTTCAGCTTTATTTTTGATGAATCCAAAGCTTTCTCAAACCCTCAAATTCTCGAACCTTCCTACAACTCAACCAAAAGTGGTTCCCTTCCTAACCTGCGATCAGGCTTTCTTTTTTTTCGCGGCAGAGGAAAGGAGAAAACCCTTCCGCCATGAGAAAAATAACACCTGATCACAGGTTATTCCCTTCCTTCAGTCAAACACTGTATTTTTAAACTGATTTCTCAAACTCCTTGATTTTTCTAACCACTTTTTGAATCCCTTGGGATTCCACTGTATTGACATTTTTTACATGATTTACTCACCTGCTTCTGTGACGCACGCTGTCGCAAGGCAGGAGACAGCGTGCCGTGAGGAGTAAAAGAGCTAGGGTCCAGAGGACACCAGAAGTCGGTAGCAAGTTCAAGACCTAATGGATCATTGTCATAAAGCTCTCCAATCTGGAAATACAAGAATACAAGATGTGTCATCATGTATAGCTAGCTGTAAGGAAATTTGTTAGTCATTTAAAGAAAGAACAGTCGTTCATGTATAAACAATGCAGTAAAAGTGTAAGCCCTCATTTTATGATCAGTAAACTTAGTCAAACACAAACCATTCTCATAAAATCTTCAAAGTGTCTTGCCAACCCAGCAGGAGGCTCCACACCATCTTGCAAGTGTGCTTGAAGAATTCGAGCAGCTTCATCACCATGGTTACGCAGTTCTTTCACCTAAAACAACAAAAAAATTGAACATGTGCGAAACATTATTGAGTCCAGTCATCTGTTTAACTGGCTTTTTCAGGAAGTTTTACACACTGTTTGTTTCAGTTGCAGATACAAAAGACTGATCTCATGAATTGATGTTATTTTTGTTGCTTGCGTGGACAGTAAAGTTGAACCTGAGTTGAACTAGCGATGGACACTTTCACTGGCAGCTGCAACTCTTAGTAACTGTTAGTGTTTGCCCATTCCAAATTTTCTTTCCAGGAAAAAGCCTTTGGCCTCTGCTGGATGCCAACAGTTGCTATGAGTCACATCTGCAAGTGCAATTTTTTGACAACTTTTATGCCAACATGAGAAAAAAATAAAAGTAGTTTTATGTGATCAATAATTTTGAATCCATGCTGAAAACCAGTGGCATGTGGGTGGCCTGAAAAAAGCCCTTTCAAAAGAAATCTGGGATCAATAGCAGGGAAAACACAGTAAATTTCATCAAAATGTAAATTGTACAAGTCAGAATGCTTGATCTGTAGTACCTTTAGTGGCATCTTCACAATGAATCCTGTCACAAGGGAGTGTAATCTTTGAACAAAGTACTCCTGAAAATGAACAAGTTCTAGTGTAAGCACTAAGCTACCATAAAAAATCTGCTTTCCATCTACATTGTATACATCTGGTTCCCTTTTTAAGAGGAAAAGGTAACAAGAAATATGTACATGTAGGAAACAATCACTGGTGGGTATATGTTAAATGAATGCTCTTTCAACTTTAATTATCGCATATTATTGATTACCGGTAATTTCGAAATCAGACTACGTTAAAGGAGAAGTTCAATCTAAAATGTTACTTTTTTATTTCCCCACAAAAAGGTAAAATTTTCCAAGATATGTCAATCACCAAAACTTTAGCTTCCAAAGAGTCAAACCCTTTGAAATCCTTGTCTGAAGTAGTCCGAAAATCGAAAACAAGCAGCCATTTTGGAATTAACGTCTCCTTTGAATTTGAATGGCTTTTAGAATTTCTGTCATCTCCCAGCACTACAAGGGTTTAGCTCTTGAACTGAAATCTTAATATACACTGTACATGAGCGTACCTCCTGGTGAAAATTAGCTGCCCCTACAACGCTATAGCGAAGGAAGCCAAACACGCTTTCATCTACTGCAAGGTCAAGTACTCCTTCATCTTCTTCCAATACTTCAACTGCACCTACAGCATTTGGCCACTGGCTACAGGAACGAAGAACCAATGCCCAAGCAAATCGGACACAAGCACACATTCCCTGGTTTTCCCATGAATCTTGTTGTATAATTTCTTGATGAAACTCTGGAATAAAGCTATGGTCTGACAACAAAGAAAAAGTTTCTTCTGCAAGACGAAACAAACAGAATAATCCAACTTAAATGGAACTACAGCAATTGATGTGAGGGACATTTTGTTACTGTATACATGAGGTTTGTGTACTTAGGTCGTGTGACTTTTATCGCTGTGTGGATGTTTTCTCTTACTAGAATCGGGGTCATAATTTGTCATAGAAATCACTGTACTGGAGTCAAGTTCGATTAAAATGGTTTAACTTGAAACCGCAATCAATAGTAAAATCTGGAGCAGATCCAGGGGTGGTTCAGGTGGTTTGGTTTAGCCCCCTAAACTGAAATGAAGAATGTTTAAACATGTGCAGCGATGGTTTCAAAGGAATTAGACAACCTACAATCTCCCCTTGACACATGTTTCCACCTCTCCTCCCCTGGCCTCCCTAGAAGAGTCTGCCTATGGCAGGCAATTCTCCACCCCCCCCCCTCCCAATTCTATTGCTAAATCCTGGATCTACCCCAATAAAATAATAACAATAATAATAATAATAATAATAATAATAATAATAATTGTTATAATATAATCTCATACCATTAATGTTAGTTTGCATCTCTGCTGCTTCATCAAGGGGATCAACATTTAAACAATACAGCATTGTCATCAACAGCGTGAGAGTAACACTATCCAGTGTGCCATCGGCATCAGTAGATGGACACTTCTTTAAAAAGGACAATAGTTGAAGACAGTCACTTCTTGGAAGGGGTGATTGACAAGCAAAACAAAACAGACACTCAGCCAAGAGTTGCCGCTGATCTGTGATAAAATCAATGAGCTGCTGTTTATGTCGTTCATCTCCTATTGCTTGTCCTCTCTCCAGTTTGTCAAGTTCTTTCTGAACATCAAGCTGATCAAGTTGTTGAAGAACTGTTGTTGTTAATCCTGGAATGACAGAGACATTGAAGATAAGCTACTGGTTTTTGAAAGCAAAAAGAAAATAAGAGAGATAAAAATGTGCAGAAAATCACAAACTCAATTATGTTGTGTCAGTAGTATTCTGAAGGCTGGCTTTCAATTGCGATAAAGTCAGAGTTGGAGTTGTAAGCAGAGTCATAAGAGAACTAATGACCTAGTGAAAATCAAAAATCCGAGTCATAAGCTTGACAGTAATATTGTAATATTCAGAAGAATCAGAACAATTCCACTTTCTTCCGATTCCACTTATGACTGTCGTTTATAATCCTGTGAAAACTAGATTGTCAAAGTCGCAAGCTGAAGGGGAAGAACAAACCAATCACAATGCTAATTCTCACACCCTCCAAGTGCTTCCTTTCTGCTTGCAACTTCAACAATCTGGTTTTAACAAGATCAAAAACGACGGAGCCATTAGCGAAAATCGGAGCTCTACATTAGACTCGGCCAATTTGATTTTCACTAGATCTTAATGCTCTGCACTTCTGATAAGCCTTCACTAATAGTCACACACACAAACCTTCTTCCAGGAGTTCATCAGTAAATTTTGTTACCAACTGCGTCATGTCCTCGTAGAGACCCAGTGTCCATGTTATTCCTTCGCGAGACTGGATTAAAGTTCTTAAAGCACTAACCAAACACCTACGTCCATCATGATACAAGAGCACCGCCACCAATCCCCTGGTCAGACCAGGAAAATTAGGCTGTTGTTGTTCACCAGCAAGAAGCAACTCCATACACACAAATTCATTCAATTCAAGGATGTCACTAAGTATAAGGGCTTCCTGGACAAATTGTTCGGGAAGTTTTTGTTTTTCTGGGTGGCCAGCAAGTTGAAGACCTATGGTTGGCGCTTTCTTCAACTGCTCTCGGTGGTCTGCATTTTTTACCTAAAAGTGAGAAGTAGACTTAATGGTAGTAAAGCTTTAGATGAGTTTATTTGCAGGTTTTACAGATAATATCTGCAGACATTTTACAAATTTCTTAGTATTTTTTTTAGCCCCATAGGGGTGACGGAAAATGTGAGAATTGAGTACAGCCCGGGCCGTTTGGACTGAAACTCATCATCAACTCTCATGCACTCTCAACGACCCTCATGTGCTCTCATCAACTTTGAATGTGCTCAAAGTTTCATGAGAGTTGATGAGAGTTTGACGAACTTTTGTTCCCGTTTGACCCGAATTGGTGATAGTCAATGGGAGTTGATGGAAACCCTCATGAAAGTCAACTCTCATCCTCATTTGCCCCAGGCATAACATGCCCTAAAACCATTATTTATCAACATTATTCTTGTCATTTACTGTAGCTTCAAATGGGGCACTGCAGTGTAATATGAAATACTACAGTGAAACAACATGTTTTATTATATAAACTGCAGTGCTTTAGCTAGTGGTAGCAAATCGAGAAAAATGTATCACACATGTGTGGATAAAAATGATATCCACATGTGTGTTATCATTTTTGACCAATCAGCTTGCAGAGTTTGCCATGTTTCAATGCTCATCTTCAGATCTTCCTCGGCAATCTTCGGAAAACCTCGGAAATTTTCGGAAAATGTTCGGAAAAATTTGTACAACCTTCGGACAACATTTTGAAAATTTTTCGGAAATCTTCGGAAAATGGTCGGAAATCTTCGGAAAATCGTCAAAAACATCGTAATTAGTAGGTTTATATAATAAACAGAATAACACATGGTTGCTTGGAGATATGAAATTTATCTTCGAGTGTTCAACTGACAAAATAGTGAAATAGTTAATCGGCAGATTGTTATTTACATTTACGATGTTTAGGGTGCCACTTGTGTTGACACACTTGAGAGCACCAGCTTTAGTATCTGGGAAATGACCAGGCATGATTTCAATCAACTCTTTCTTAACGCACACCTCTGTAAGACGGACACCTGGCAATGGTCCCTGCAGTTTTTCAGTCATTTTACTATAACTTAACACCCTACAAGGTGGACACCTCTCTAGCACAGATAACGGACACTTAAAAAGTGTTTTTTGTTAGCAAATAATACTTCAACGAACTTTGTGTCAGCATAAAGCAAAGTTAGTTAGCCTTTTAAGGACATTACACTTACCAAAAACAATCTGTTATAACAGATTACTTCTAGGCTTAACTTTGTAGGTTTATGGGCACCGAAGAGATCGTTTTCTACTAAGAGTGTAACAGTTTGTAGAGGCTCTCAACTTTTGCTCCAACAAACGAATATTGTTTTTAAACAGACTTCAAGAACACATATATGTATTCGTAGTGCATAGCCGTTCAGCTTTATTATCTCAGAATTACTGGTGTCACGTTGCCTCCACTCTATAAGGCAGACACCTCTCTAAGATGGACAGTTGGGACCAGTCCCAACGGTGTCTGTCTTAGAGAGAGTTGACTCTATACTGTAATGTATGTACTTTCATGTCAGCAAGTACTTTCAGTCAGTATCATTCCTTCACACTTATTTTGCTTTTATAAATTGTAAATTTTATGGTGGTTTGAAAGTTTTAAAAATTACGAAGATTTGTATGGAAAAAAGTTGCTGGATGGCATTTTGCCTTCAAACAAACAAATCCCCAATTTTCTTTGCACCTTTCAAACCACCATAAAAATCTGGCACCTAAGCATGGTCTAAAAACTGTTAGTTTTACAACTTGCTTCATGCTTATTTGATTTCTGGTATATCATTTCATACCATGACCATTTCTAGTACCATGCATTTCTGGTCGTTAATTAATATTAAACACTATATCGTTTTTACAAAACAATACAATAGAATGTTTGGAGAATTGAAGAGAAACAGTGGGTTTAGGATAATTCAAATCAATTCAATACAACTCCTCAATGTACATGATGCATATTTTTGTTTGCTTTCTTCTTTTTGTCCTTTCCCTTTTTTTTTATCATAATCACCTGTATCTTAGAGTTCATTAAGCTTAAGTCCTTAACTTGTTGTTGTTACGCTGCACAAAACTCTAGAAAATATTTTTCTTGACATCTGTGTACAAGCATGCATGTTCATTGATAAATTGCTTTGAATTGATTTAATTATCACAAACCCACTGTTTCTGCTGTCAACTCTCCCAATTAATAAAGAAGGAAAGGCACTACTATATATTCATTCTCTAGATCATGGTATTTGAAAACGCCTTCACCACTTACCGGATTTTTCAGCAAGGAAATAAAATCCGGTTTAAACTTCTTTAAAGCAACTTCAAGTTCGTGGTATATTTCGGGACTTTTCTTATACAAAGCTCGCTCCACACTTGCTTGAAGCTCCTTGTACGGTCTCCAAATTCCTACATATAAAACAAAGCCAGTAAATTACAGTGTTTTAACATGACAACTGCACAAAACATCGCTTTTTTCCATACCTCCTATTGCAGCCGCCATTTTGTTGGAGCGCGCGAAGCGTGCTTGCTTGGTAACCAGGGCTTCATCAAATCCGCAAAAGGACTAAGACTAGCTGAGCAGCCTGGCCAGTCTGTCAAGCGTGAATCACGAATCACATGATATGAATGCTAAAATTTCATTGGATAACAGCGGGAGGGTTGAGTGACGAACCAAATCCCCGCGTAAAATTGAACGCGCCAAAAATCACAACCGCTTATAACGCGGTTTCATTGTGCTGGGAAAGAAAGGCGAGGTGATATTTCAGCCATTTTAGCTTCTAGTTACCCTTGAAGTGATTTTTCACCCATATGAATCATCGACGTGGCTACACTGTGTTGTTTTTAAGCAGAAGTTGACGGATATTTTAAAACAAGTGGTAAGTTACACAATGCAGTAACGCGATCGCCGACGCTAAACCTGGCGCTTCCCGCCTCTAATTCTCAGAGTCTCACAAATTGCTACAATTTCTGCTATAAAGACTAGTCATTTTACCTAGGTTTATTTCTCATTCTATGACTTTAATAGTCTGATTTTGATAAATTATTGTATCACACGCTAGAAACCCATTCCGTGTTTGAAATCAAAGATAACCTTCCGTTACTATCAGGACGCGCTAGCTGAATGCCCGGCATTTGTAACGACTTATGAATATTCTTGTAAATTCAGAATATATTTCATCTGTTTTTTTTTTCTTTATGATTTACTTATCTCAATTCGTTTGAAATTGTTTTAGAGACGTTATGGAATCAAAATCAGTCGTATTAACTCCTGAAGGCTGGGATAGCGAGCAGACAACAAACACAGATCATATCGCTAGCGATTGTGATGATACCGAGAGCGAGTGTAATAGTTCATCGCAATCGATTCCGTTGCGTCGATATCCTTCGTTGGCGGAGCTTTCTTCTATAGCTACAAACTGTGGAGGAACTAATATGGTTTCTGATGAATTACCAATACAAGAGAAACAACTTATGCCAGCGCCAACTGTCGAGGATTGCAAAAATCAAATTACAAGTCAGCTGAATAATATTTGGGACCAAGCACCTCCTGCTACCCCACCAAAGGTCGTCGATACGGCAAAGAACTCGACAAATCAAACCGGTGACGATCCACTGACTCCTACAGCTAATCTTAAAATGCTTGTTAGTGCTGCTAGTCCGGCAATTCGTGATAGAGAAATCAAGAAACGAGAACTGTTTCCTGGGGAAAGTTTTAACACCTTCGAGTCGCTTCACACGGCAGCAAATGCGCTTATTTCAAATTCAAGACAGTCTGAAGCGTTCGGAGGCGACAAAACTGTAAACGAAGACTCCAGTCAGGTCGATTTTGGAGGGAACAAGATCACTATAAGTCGAAAAGACAAATCGCTTGGTCTTCTATGCCAGAAGTAAGTAAAATAATTGCAATATAGGAGCGTTGTAACCGGATTACCGTTTAGCGCCAAATTTGGCGAGACGTGTCAATGTTTGAATTTGTAATGAGAAGTGAAGACATGTTGTTTACGCGCCAAAAAGCTATATTATTTGCTTGATTGTGATAATTTTCCATATTGATGATTGATCTTTTGATCAGAGATTCAAACATTTAACCTTGCTCGAGAATCAAGTGAAGAAGCAAGGGATTTTCAAGGGCATATTAACCACGAGGTGGCGTTACAGATTAGCTGATCTTTGCCTATCTAATTAATGCAGTCACGTTTTTGGGCTTTTCAAATAGTAATTAATTAAGCATAAACGTGACAGCAGGAGAACATTTTAGCGCATTTTAATCATACTAGTGCTTTTTTATTTCTGTTGTTAAATGTATTTAATCTTTAGTTCCACTTGATGGTAAAACATCACGTCTGTTCTCTTTGCAACAGGTTTCTGTCTAAATATCCAGAGTACCCAAAGCTGAATCAGTTTATTGAGATTGGTCTAGATGATGTGGCCAAAGATCTTAGTAAGAAAAAACAGTTCTCATTAATTTAAAGACAGAATATTAGATCATTAGATAACTTACATCGGTAGGTTAAAATATGGAATTTACTGTCATGTGATTGTTGCAACGCTTCCTAGCATCTGCATTGAAGACTGTACTAAAACTGACTCCAAAAGGAATTAACACTGCTGGCTGCTAGTACTTTGGGTCACACAGGGTGCAGTCTTCACCATATCCCTTCAATTGCTCTTTTACAATCTGTTAAAATCCAAAGTAGAACATGTATCATGCTGCTAGTCTCTTCCAACTGCAAGATCTCTCCCAGTCATGTCCAGTCAATAAGTTTTAAAGTAGACAGCTGAGGTGTAATGGAATGCGGCCAGATAAGCATTTGTTTATCACATAGTATGCCATATCACCGACAAGAAGGCGGCTCAATACTAGAAGTAGCCATTTTTTTAGCCAATTGCAGCACTTAATGAGAACCCTGCATGTCCAGTGGTTGTCTGGTAAAGAGATCAGGTCGTTGTTAGACTTTATAACAAAGTATTCCAATCAGTCAATCTTTCTGTAAGCAGATGCCCTGGGGACCATGTAGTGTCCAGACAGGTGGCTATTTATGGGAGGTATTTATAAAAGAATAATTAAAAAATAATTAGGTCCCCATTTAACCCTGTTCTGCCTAGTCTCTAATAATTCAAGATTCTAAGACATGCTGGATTACTCTGTTTAACAATGCATTATTTTCATGACTATATAGTAAGTATGTGCAAATTTTGTGCAATCTATCCAAGTAGATGATATCAGTTGAAAAAGGTGTTTTACTTTACTTTAATGACACAACATCTCTTGAATAGAATTTTAAAATGAGCTTTGTACATTACCATGAAAATTACAAAAGTTTGCATTTGCTATAAAGTTGCAAAAACCATTAAAAACGGAGGATTGCCTCAGACGGTAACAAACTTTTATGATACATTGTACATGTGCTTGTAATTGTGTACACACAAATAAAATAAATCCTGCTTTGTTTTGTAGTAAAAAAGTTAAAGCAGAGTAAATGTTGTTATATCAAACACTGGATTGGGCATCTTAATTAAATGCAGAAATGTTCTTACCTTGCAGGTGTGGAAAGAAGACGTATATATGACATTGTAAATGTTTTAGAAAGTGTGGAAGTAATTAGCAGATATGCAAAGAACAGATACGTTTGGCATGGCAAATCAAGACTTCCCTCTACTCTCATTAAACTTAAGGTACATCAATACAAAATAAAATTATATTTTCATTATGGTATCTCAGAAAGCCTCTGTCTTTATGTAAGCTGTATAAAACTTAACATTTATTGATCTATTTACAGAATTACGCTGTATCAAAAGGGCTGAAGTTAAAGCCCTCACCTTCAGGAAAAGAAAACCCAAAGCACAAAGAAATGAAGAAGGAAAAGGTAATTGTACACAGAGAAGAATTTTCTCTTTAGTACAAGTACAAATTATTCCTTTGTACTTGTGATATGAACCTTAATTGTTATTATCACGTGAAATCCTATACAGGGAATTATTAAATTCCTTCCATAAATCTGTATTTTTAATGTGAATTTGCTCTTAGGCTATGGCTTCATGAGCAACCTTTCAGCAACCCTCCAAGTTTATTGTTTTCCTTAGTGACCATTTGGCCACCGACTGCTCAAGTTTGATTGCAAGTGAAGAATTTTAGTTACTAAATTAAGCTTATTCTTTCAATCCTTCTTCCCAATTTTAGTCGCCAGGCTGGCAACTACAGTTCTAATTTAGTCGCCAGCTCCAAAATTTTACTTAGTCACCATGGCGACTCAAATGGTCTTAACTTGGAGGGTTGTTCAGTGTAAATAGTAAACACTCTGTCTTGTCATAGAAAACTTGCTCAGTCAATTTAGGATACTTATTCATGGAAAACTTGTTTGTGTGTAATATTATTGAGTTTTGCATAAATCTTCCCATAGACTGACAGTTTTTCTTGTTTTTTTTTTTTGTTTTTTTACCCTTGCACAGAGCTGCAACGAAATTTGCTCATGTCCAACGAAATCCCCAGTGTTGTCAGACATAATGTCTGGACAATTTTTTGATCATTAACCATTTTACAGCAACAATGAATAAAAATCTGTCCGACCACAATTTTGATTTGTCCGACCAAGATGGTGTCTTACTAGGACATATGTCCTTTCAAGTAAACTAGTAATAGTTCTCACTATAAAGCTGCCCCCGCCTTTTTATAATTTGATTTACAGCAATAATCTAGGATTAGTGGAGTCTTTTTGTCGCCTTTATTGATGCCGATGGACTACAGGCTTCTTTTTTTACTGTGCCATGTACGTCATGACATTGTTTGCTGCGGAATTTCTTGTTGTGTGACACCGTTGCATCCTAAAAATATTAATTCACAAGTTCAAGTCGAATATATTACCTAGCGCGCGGAAATATTAACCTAGCGGAAACAACACATAACACATTATTCGTGGTGACAACACGCAAGCTTATTCCCGGGCTTATAACATTCAAAATTAACTTTAATACTAACAATAATTTCCAGGCCAAAAAGCCTAAAAATTCCGCAAGTAACAAATATATATGGCACAGTTCAAAGATTCGAGAAAACAATTTTTGATCCTTATTCAACCCACTCTTTGGATCAAATAATCTGACAGTTTGTTAGCGAAACGAATTACCTTGTATTACATTTTTGTTTATTACTCGTTGTAAGATGTATACGATACAAACCCCCGAAAGCAAACGTTGACGCTCGAACCAGCTCTTAGAACACACGTAGCCAAGAACACGAAACCAATTGCTCGAAATCTTTCGACGTATTACTAACAACTGCTTCAAATATCACTTAAAGCAGAGAAACCGCTCGAACAAATCTGTGAACACACGTAAACCAAAACCGGAAAACGAAATGCTGCTAGAAGATGGCGAAGCTTGAAGGTGACGAAACGCGACTTCATGGTTGCAAGTACCCGACACCACCGTGCGCGCTTGCTAAAATATTACCCGAGACGACCTTGCGCGCCTAGTTTTGTCAAATCGAGAACGCTTCGCCCATTACAAACACATTTCTTACTTTTTCAACAAACATTCTTTGTCCTTGTATGTATACACCCGGGGACTCCTAGGGTGCAGGCCAAAACCCTGCGGGGGCAAAAAAATTATTTGCAGCCCTGGTTGTATGTACACTGAACATGTAGAATTCATCATTTTTTAAATTTCATTTTGTAAATTTTGTGTCTTAGGCAAAGGTTCCAGTTACTCCAGTACTACCCACCCAGCTGCCATTAATACTCCCAAAGGATTCCAATCTCATGTCTATTGTCCAAGCGTTAACACCTAAAATGCCCTCACTGGATAACAACCTTATGCCACCACCATCAAACATGCCAGAAAATATTGCAGAGGATAATGCTAGTAAAAAGCTTAAATTTAAAGGTATGTAGAGGCCTTTTGTAAGACACCAATACTTGCATTCCATGTACAGTCACATGCTATTTTTTTCCCGTGTGGTACACTGTCATCACAGGTCAAGTGATCAGTCTTGTGAGTCTTGCACAGGGTTCGTACAGGTTGTGAAAAACCTGGAAAGTCATGGAATTTTAAAATTTCATTTTCCAGGCCTGGAAAGTCTTGGATTTTAAGTTTTGGTCATGGAAAATGGAATTGATTGTACAAAATAAATTAGGCAGGTTATATTTGGTGAAGAAAAGGGTTAAAATGTGCCCGAAATCAAGAAAATTACCAAGAAAAATGATCAAATTTAGCTGTCATGGGAAACTTTGAAAAGTCATGGAAAGGTCATGGAATTTCAAATGCTCAAAAGAGTACGAACCCTGTTGCATAGATTTTGTGAAAACTTTATATGGACGTACAGTTACTTAGTTTGAACAACATGAAGGATATGAACTTTGTGACAGAAGTAAGTCTTCTCTCAGGGTGGTTTGAAGACTAGATGAACGATAATGGTGGAAATCGAGCTTTGACACAAGCTATATGGAATAATATTCTGAATTTTTCTAATAGTAGTCAGACTCACTGCCACTATTTTAGTAAAGACTTGTGAGAGCAGCTAGGTTAATAACTGGGTTCAAATGTGACAACATCATACATATACATGTACTGCCAGTAATAGCTTTGTTGATGACTGAGTACCGTTATCGGTATTTATTCGACTAAGCATCCAGCTTCGAATAACCGCCCACCCCCAGCCCCCCTAAAATTAGGGCACAAGAGGAATTTTGATTATTAAAGAAATTGAGATTAAAATTGACTAAGAACTACTAAGAGACTATCCCGAAGACCGAGTTTTTCAATTTTTTTTGTTACTGAAACTTTCAATGAACATTTAAAATTCTGCTTTCGTACACCTTCACGTTTAGTTATTATACATTGTTTTGCTGCAAAATAAACGTACTACTTGCTAAATATGGTGAAAATTTAATAAGCGCCCACCTCGACTAAGCGCCGACCCTCAAGGTCCAAAAATTTAATAAGCACCCATGGCGCTTAATCAAATAAATATGGGGGGTAAGAGTGCTTGGAAAAAAATAATGGACAGTTAGGTATATGTTTAGATTCGTACATGTATGTACAATGTAGCTTAGTGTAAAATGTTTTATATTTTACTTGGCAGATAGTGAATACTGCAGAAAAGACAAGTCATTAGGAGTCCTTAGCCAAAAATTCTTAATGATGTTTTTGGTCTCTGAGGTAAGTACAAGACACATAAAAATAATCTTAATGTTTGTACTGGTGTTATAACATTTGATGATGCAGTACCGCTTGGAACAAACTACTGATCAACTTGATATTGTTTGCTACCCAGACAAGATATGTGACACTGGAGGATGCAGCAAATGTACTTATAGGTGAAGAGGAAGAAGGCCAGACAAAATACAAAAGTAAGAAATTGAAACAGCATAAAATGTAGATCTATAATCTTTCATGAAATGAAATAGTTATTTAAGCCGATCTGTTTTTTTACAGCCTAAATGTTCAGTGTCTTAACAGTAAAATCACCGAAAATTTGTAAAAAAAAAAAAAAGAAAAGAAAAGAGAAAAAGAACAGATCTGCTTAAAAAACCGTTACATTTCATACATGAAAGTTTTGAACTTTCATGTTGGCATGTTACTAATAAGGCACACTAAAAATATTTTTCGAATCTTGGAAATCCTAAACTCACAAACCCTCAACTTTTTATTTACCAATAATCTTAAATTTGTACAGTCATACATCTTTAATACGAACACCGAAAGGACAGGTAACGGCGCCCCTATTATGGAGGAGTCCATATTACAGAGGTAGAGTTTATATGAGTTTTGGTCTCTTTCAGACCAAGGGAGGTATTCGTATTAAAGAAGTGTCTGAAAGAAGAGGTTCAACTGTACCTGACTAAAATCAGAGCTTTGCTTGGCTTCATCCTCTAATGATAGCAGGTAATGCCATAATCACACATGTTAAGCTGTCGGTAAAACTTTCTTTCTGTTTCAGCCAAAGTTCGACGACTGTATGACATTGCCAACATTCTGTCAAGCCTTCAGTTGATTGAGAAAGTCCACATACACAGTATTCAAACTGGCAGGAAACCTGGCTTCAGATGGATTGGAATAGATCCTGATAAATTGGAATTACTGGTAGCCAATACCCAAGGTTTGTTGTTGTCAAACTGTATTTTCCACCTTTATCTTGTGTGAGAAGCTGAATGACCTCAGTACCTTTCAATTGGTATCTGTAGTAAAAAGTGATCAGGACTAGAATAAGAACTACTATTCCTTTTGGATGTGATTACAGACCTTCGCAGATTTATGCTGACTGCCTGACCCAAGTGTTCAGTCAGGTGGAGGCACCGTGAGAGTAGAGAGACCTGCCTAAGAATGCAAAACAACCCTAACACTGTATCAAGTGTAAATTAAATCATGCCCTCCTTCCCTCCAGTCTTTGCAAGAGAAAAAAACCCTGATCGCAGGTTAAGTATCAAGGTGCAATGCTTCTCATCTCAAACCATTTCATATTGTTATCAGTTACTTTTAGGACCAAACTCAGTTATAAAAAGAGGAATTCACTATGGATGGTTTAATGTTAGTAGGATGTATATGATACAGATAATAGTTGTTCATTGATTTTCATTGCTTGTCACTGCCTTACAGACGAAACTCAAAACCCACCAGCTGTAAAGAGAGTATGTGCTGCAACAAAAAGCACAGCTATGCAACTTGATGAAGAAGAAGAAGAAAGTAAGTTTAAAGGATGGATAACTACACATTGTATTCCTTCTAATGTTAATTGGATTCACTTACCTGAAGAAATTTTAGTGACAGGAGAAGTGCAAGCTTTCTTTGTGTCAGTGTAATGCGCCACATACATGCAAATCGATGTAAACATGAGAGATTGCATTACGCGTTCATATTCGTCACGTGCGTGGCAGATTGCGTGACAAAACAATCCAAAACCAAACACAGTTTCCCAGAAAGGTTCGCCGGACAAAATTATAAACTGAGATCATTCGTGACTATAAGTTTTTCAAGATGATGAAGAAGGGTTGTAAACATGTTCTGAGTTTTCCTCTTCTTGAAACCTAAATCTAACGCATTATTTTGTTTTTCTTCGTCAGGCGCCGTAGGACGCTTTATCAGACGGAGACCGAGTCAGCAGCAGCTCAGAGCGCGATTGGAAGACACTGAAGCGAGCAAAAACAAGCTGCCGCGTTCACGATCTGAGAGAGTTCTGAGCACGAAGAAAAGAGATCAACGTGATAGCGAGGAAGATGGCTTTTCAGTTCAAGAGCTGACAGCTTCATTCAGTAAGTTAACCAAAGAATCTACACCATTCATGGCCGTAAAGGTATCTTCTAGGTGACTGCCAAAGCAATCTATCGAACCAATCACAACAAATAAATAAGGCAATGAACCAATCAAAACTTTGGGCAAAACATACAGTCGGCGTTTCAGGGACGAAAATAGCAATCGGTCACCGGACATTGGCCGACCAAAATTTGCTCATGTCCGATGAAATGGCAAGTGTGGTCGGACATGATGTCCGGACAATTTTTTGATCATAAATCATTTTACGGCAACGATGATTAAAAATTCAACCCTTTATTTTTGTGATGTCCGACCACAATTTTGTTTTGGGTCCGACCATGATGGTGTCTTAGTGGGAGATATGTCCTTTCAAGTCAAAAAAAAATATGACCAATAAAACTTTGGGCAAAACATACAGCCCTGGCGTTTCCTCCAATCAAGATTTAAGCTTATTCAGCCCTGAGTAGTAGGCCGGAAACGTCTCGTATTAAAGGCATACGTTTGCACATTTCTCGAGTTTTCTTCAATCAATAGGGACCCAACAAACACAAGCCAAAACAAATGAAACACAATGCTTTCAACGGTCTGTTGAATACCGCTCTATTTCATTTACAAATCAGACGGCTCAGCTTTTGCACCGTTTTGTTATTGAAAAGCTTCAAATGCGAATTTTTTTGGAAATTGTTACTCTGTTAAATATTTGTCCCGTTTAACTCATTAATTTCTGTTTTAATTGACAGATGCCGATCCATCAATAGCCAGTCCAACAGAAGCCAAGTTCCGTGCTGAGTTGAAGAAACTACACCAGCAATACCCTAATCATATCCTTTTGATGCCTGGTTCGTTGTTATGTCTGTATTTCATGTAAAACCCCGGCCAAGCGATTAGTCATTTTCGTCCAACATCGTGTTGAATGAATGTGTCTGATCCTCTTTATTCAATATTTTTGACAAACATCTTTCCTAAAAACAGTGGTTAAAAATTTATGTTGGAATAAAATGTTTAAACGCTTAGCCGTGACGTTGGCTTTATGTTTTTTTGTTTTTCAACTTCTGGCCTTTTTATCCGAGTAGCCTAGTCTGGAAGTTTCATTCTTGGCTGTCCAGAAAAAGAAAATGAAGTGGTATTCAGATCGTTTAGATTCGGCCGCTAGTTTCTGTACGAGTGGCATATTTCGGGGAAGATTTTATTAAAATTTCTTTTCCAAATTTAACCTTTTCTGTACCTATAAAGATCATTCTTTCCACTAACTCCATATTAATTTATTATTTCTTCTCTTTACTAATTCCAAATACACAGTAACTTACTTTATAAAAGCTTGAATAAAAATGCGAAGTGCTTTTCACTATTTATCCTTAATTCGCCTCACGTATGTCACAGCTACTTTCCGCTTGTAGACACGCGGATGATTTTGATGCAAGGAAAAGTCGACGTTCCCTGTTCATGTCAGGAAAAACGAAACTCGAAGATGCCCCGGAGCCAAAGCGACGACGAAGTGCCGACGACGTGTCATCGATCAAACAAGAAACTGATGGTGGATTTTCGCACTCGTCGAATTCACCGTTTAAAAGCATTCAAGATGAAAAGAAGGGCCCGTCAGTAAGCAGTCCAAAACAGGCAAGCCCTAGTGGAAAGTTTAATCAGTCGTCACCTGAGCAAAAGATTCTTCTAGAAAGGCAAAAACAACAGAAACTTTTAGAAGAGCAGCAAGGATTCGATTCGCAGGATGAGCGCTGGAAGCGCATAGAACGCGAGCTGGAGAAAGCCTTTCCCAAAGGAGGACCCAGTCGCCCCATGATGGTTCATCAGTCATCATCGCCATTGCCGTATGACGCGCTTGTAGAGCAGTCTTCTGTCGCTATTCAAGCCAGTCTTATCGACGACTTGAGCCCTCTGAAACCACTTAGCTACTACTGCAAGGTCAAGTCCCCTTGGAAGAACACCGAATCTCTACAGAGCTCCTGTCCGGCGTCGGCAACGCCCTCGCCCGTCCCGTTTCAGAATGGATCTGCATTGAATTCGTTCAACAACCCGCACGCGATGTCACCAGTGCCCATTCTTCCCGCTACTGAACGTCCGTCCAATGTTAGTAACGCGTGCCCAAGCAATGCTTTCTTTTTCCAAGTACCCGTCTCAGCGGCGAACGGCGCGTCAGTTGTGTGGGCTACACCCACCCCACCCTCCGGTCACTCGACACCTTCACCTGACCAGCTCATCAAGATGGCGGCGCAACCTGTCAACACACCGGTGCTGTACAGTCCCAGGTCTCTCACGCCTACTCCAGAGCCTGCTCATCCAGATACATCCCTGTTTTCCACCGTGTCTGACAAACAGCAAGCGATCCTCACACCGCCTTTGGTAACAATGGGAGATTCTCAACAGGTTGGCGCCGTGCAACAGGCCCTATCTATTCAAGTTCCAACTATGCCTCATGTAAGCAACACTGAAATCTACTCAGTAACTCCTATACCGGGAACCATGACTTCGTTGCAGTTCACGACTCCACTGGTTAAAGTAACGGACATAAACAATGTTGTTCCCATGGAAACACCCACTAGCACAGTCCAGCTACTAAGAGATGTCTCTAAACGTCTGTCACTTCCTTTTTCCGGTGATCAATCCATTTAGGTCAGAGAATTTATTTTACAACATTTAAAAGCATTTCATTTGATGTGACCAGTTTTCTTTCCTTTTGCTTTACTTTTAAAGTCCATCAAGAGATTTACTAAATGCACCAATCACTTTGACCTGACATGTGAAAAGGTGTTATAAACATAAACTTCTTTTGCTTCGGGCGTCCCGGCAGCAAAAAAAACGCACTTAAAAAAACGCTGTTAAAGCGAGGACTCGATCGGGGTTTGAGCGAGATTTTTTTAGTGAAATTTCTTCGTGGCAAAACGTTCCGTCGAAATAGCAGCCACGATGACAATTATTTTTAGTTGCATTGTCATTTATTTTTCTAAAAAAAGTATTCAATGGTGAAATCAGTGACTTAATTTTAAATTAGAATTGTATTTTTATACGTCAGGTCGAAGTTATCTGAACAATTTTAGCATTAGATCTTTCGTGCGTTCGTTCATTCGTGGGTCGTTTTGCTCTTTATAATGGTATATGAAAAGGTGACCCAGTTTTAACTGCTAATACGTGTGTGATAAAATTTCTTCCCAGTGATTTCTTTTCAGGCTTTATAACCAGCCACTGTTAATGAAACTTATAATTAAAAGTCAAAAAAGTGTACCAAAGAAACAGCGCACTCAGAGGAATAATTGCCGTTCTTGAAAAATATTTGTACAAAAATTGACGAGATTTTGAAAGCTAGAGAAAAGCGCTTTCATGTAACGTCACGGTAACAAAACATGTATTACCAACCAAAGAGAAAGCACGCTTTGGGGAAACATTTTTCCTTGTTGTTTATGCCAGTTCCCGACAGGCTATTGTTCCTTCGGTTGCGTTGTGGCAGGTCACGAAGAAAGGCTGTTTTAAGTGAGCACTCTTTCTGGTGAAAAGGAAATAGCGATAGAGTCTTAAACTTTATTACCTAATGTAAAGTATTCTCAGTTTTATGAGGGTTTCCGTCTTCAATTTCTCGCCTTCCTTTGTCAATCGCCTTTATAAAAGTTGTTGAAATAAAAAAAGACGATACGAATGTGACTCTAATATTTACTACACACTCCATCTTGCATCATGTCATAATGGTGAAAAGTCTTTCCTCCCCTCCCCCATGCAACTACGTATGCAAACGGCAAACGTTCAAAATTGCTCTTTTGGCGGCGGCGGCGGCGGGGGGTTTGAAGGGTTACTCTAACAGAATGCGTGAAACCAGAAGCATAGAAACCTGTATAATAAACTGGTCTTCAAGAGTTTACAAACACATCAAGGGATATTTGTGCTCCTGTATATATCAGAGAGGCGGGGTGGTGCAGTGGTGAGAGCGAACTTGCTGTTGACTTCGCGACTCGGTGAATCGAGTTATGGTGGAATAAACGAGCTTCTCCCAGATGTTCAAGCAAATGCACCCGTTCGGATTATTCTGCCATTCAAAGACCAAAGATCAGCAGACGTTGTACGAAGACAGCTGTCCGATCTTGGCAAGAAAATAAACAGCGATCTACGCCCAGTTTTCACAAGCAAGAAAATTGCCGACGACATCAATGTAGCAGAGGCCAAACCGCCGCTTATAAATCAACAATGTGTTGTTTACAAATTTAAATGTGATTCGTGTGATGCGGATTATGTAGGCTACACTCGCCGACACCTTTTCCAACGCATTGATGAACATAAGCACTCAGCTATTGGAAACCACCTGCGTGACGCCCACAACCAGAGTAACAAAGATCTTAACAAGCAATTTACAATCTTGAAGAAATGTCGCGGGAAATTCGAATGCTTGATCTTCGAAATGCTCTTTATCCAGGAGTTAAAACCTAAACTGAACACTCAATCTGACTCCATTAAAGCAAAACTATTTAGTTCGTAATTAACATTCTATACAATTCACATTGTATAGTCTTTAATCTTATGCAACGAGATTTTCACACGCACTCTTAATATATATTGAACTCATCAGAATCTGACTTTTTTAGAATTTGATAATGATGAACCGCGATTCATCGAAACGTCATTTATTTTCGCTGATTTTTATTCTAAATTGTATAACGAAAGCCTCCGTTATTAGAATAAAAGAAAAAGTCCGGTTTATTACCGATTGGCAAAAGGCAAGGCCTAAAAGAATTCCTTCAGTTTATCAACCACAGAGAGAGAGAGACGAGGCCAAGATTTTCTTGCGCTTTCGCTTTTAGACACTCGAAGCCCAAACAGTACTAAAAACTCTCCGCGCATCCACAAAAGAAAATCGCACAGAGATATTTGACATTTTCTACAGACAGAAAACTCATTTTCGTTCACTAATTTTGCTTCGGGAAATTATACTGGCTTCGCAGTAAACTAGCAGTAAATTTTCCTTATATTCTAAGGGAAAACGGCTTTATTCCTAAGTCTACAATTACCTACTAATTATCAATATTTACAAATTTTTGACCTGGGGTAATTGGTTAATAATAGTTTCAGGTGATCCATTATGACTTTCTGTCGTTTTGATGATCGCTCACCACAAAGGACATACATAGTTAATAGAGGGAAATGGTTATGAAGCCCGGCAAAGCTCTTTGTTATATTTTTTTTTTTTTTCGCTTTTTGGGGGGTTGACCGTCCACAACACCTGATAAAATATAATAGGTGGATACGTGTGTTCATGCAACTAACCAAAAAAAACATTTAAATTACGTAACTCATACATAGTGTATGAACACAGAACAAAAGATGTGCACGGTCATGGACCTTCCAACCTAAATCTTGGCCTCTTTGTTTGCCGCTTTGAAGTTTGCCGGGCTTCCTAACCATTTCCCTCTATTACTGTAAATATGGGTCATACGACTAAATTTCAGGTAGCTCTAAAAAGTTACCAATGAAAAAAGGTCCCACGCGGTACGAGTGACAAATAAATTATTACAAATGGTAAAAGATAAGGTCTTTTAGAATTTCATTATTTAAACAATTAACCTAGTACAGGGAGACACGAGGCCTTTGATTTTGGAGTGCTTAGGTTTAACGTACAGCGAATTTGATTTATATTCTTAGGAAAAACGACTTTCTTACTTCAGTTAAAATCAACCAAGGTTACAGCTAACAAAGTAACTGATTAATCATTAACAAACTTTGTATTGACTAACAAATCACTTTTGGGTTTTTAACATTTGCAGGTTTCTCCCAAAAAGTTCATTGTCGCTTTCTGTCATTTTTAACATTGCCTGCCACAAACGTCATACTAACGCATATCGAAAACTCTCAAAAGTGACCGATGAAAATAGTGGGTATACACACGACAAATAATTTATTACCGATTGGCAAAAGACAAGGTCTATAAGAATTGCTCCATTCTTACAACCACACAGAGAGAGACACGAGGCCAAGATTTTCTTTGATTTAAGGTTAGACAAAGCAAAGTATTTTACTTCGCAATATTCAAATCAAAGGATCATTTTGTTCCCAGTTGCTTTTATTCAAGTATGTCCATACACTCATAAAAATTCCGCGATCTCTTTTACAACCTAATTCGTTTACTAAATTTTCGGGATCCTAGGAGAGGCGTTAAACAGATATGAGGCGTTTATTTCACTTTAACTGTAACAACGTCATCAAAACAAATAGAAAGCGTAGTTTGCTAGCGGAGTAAGATACCGTGAAAACAGAGTTGGTGAGTAGGAGAGCAATCTAATCTGCGCTAATGCAAAGTCTAGAGATGTCATTCATAGTTCGATATCGATGTTTTCATCGTCATCAAAGTCAACCACGTTGGCGTTGTTGGTTTATTCGATGTCCGAGCATGTAAGAAACTAACTATATTGGGTGATTTTACTATATGGAGCATTTCCTAGTTTTTTGAGGTGATTCTTACGTATTCTTGGAGGGGGATCTATTAGACACGGGGCGTTTATTAGAGGCGGGCGTCTAATACAAACTTTATACCTCATGGGAGGCGTTTATTATATACGAGGCGTTTATTTGAGAGTGGGCGTTTATTACATCATTTACGGTAAGCCAACGTTTTACCCAGTAACTGTCCACCACGTTTATATGCCTGGATCACTGGATGGCAACGGTAGCTCGACAAGACCCCAGCACCGGAAAACACCCCAGTGGCTTGGCGTGGTAAATATAACGTCATAAGCCGAGCTTCTCGACCAATCGCTGAGAATGTCCATTTCTAATATTATCATATTCACCACGGGGAATTATACTGACTTCGCAGTGAACTAGCAGTAAATTTTCTTAATATTCTAAGGGAAAACGGCTTTATTCCTATAGAATCAACAAAGTCTATAATTACCTACTAATTAATAAAATTTGGTTTGTATCTGATCTTAAAATCGATTTAAAAAGTTGGTAAAAACGTATAAAACTGAATTTTCGGTAACTCTCTGTTACCTTCATCGGAGTTATGAAGGTAACAGAGAGTTACCGAAAATTCAGTTTTATACGTTTTTACCAACTTTTTAAATCGATTTTAAGATCAGATACAAACCAAATTTTATTATGTCAAACACTGATCGCCCTAATAACACCTACTTATTAACATATTTACAAATTTTTGACCTGGGGTAATTGGTTAATAATAGTTGCATGTGATCCATTATGACTTTCTGTCGTTTTGATGATCGCTCACCACAAAGGACATACATAGTTAATAGAGGAAAATGGTTATGAAGCCTGGCAAAGTTCTTTGTTATAGGTGTTTGTTCGCTTTTGGGGGGGTTGAGCGTGCACAAAACCTTACAAAATACAATAGGTGGTTACGTGTGTTCATGTAACTAACTCATACATAGTGTATGAGCCCAGAACTAAAGATGTGCACGGTCATGGACCTTCCAACCTAAATCTTGGCCTCTTTGTTTGCCCCTTTGATGTTTGCCGGGCTTCTTAACCATTTCCCTCTATTAACTACGGGTAGCTCGATAAGACCCCGGCACCAGAAAAGACCTCATTGGCTTGGCGTGGTAAATATAGCGTCCTAAGCCGAGCTTCTCGACCAATCGCTTAGAATGTCCGTTTCTAATGTTATTATATTCACCACGGGAAATTATACTGACTTCGCAGTAAACTAGCTGTAAATTTTCTTTATATTCTAAGGGAAAACGGCTTTATTCCTATAGAATCACAAAGCCTATAATTACTTACTAATTAAAATATTTACAAATGTTTGACCTGGGGTCAGTGGTTAATAATAGTTGCAGGTGATTCATTATGACTTTCTGTCGTTTTCATAATCACTCACCACAAAGGTCATACAACTAAATTTCAGGTAGCTCTCGAAAGCGACCAATGGGTCCCACCAAAGGTCCCAGGCGGTACGAGTGCCAAATAAATTATTACAAATGGTAAAAGATAAGGTCTTTTAGAATTTCATTATTGCATTCTTACAGCCACGGAGAGAGAGACACGAGGCGAAGATTTCTTTGGTTAAGGTTAGTCAAATCAAAGTATTTTACTTCGCAACATTCAAATCAAAGGATCATTTTGTTCCCATGCAGTTACTATTATTCAAGTATGTCCATACACTCATACAAATTCCGCGATCTCTTTTGCAACCTAATTCTTTTTACAGGTTCTTTTGTAATACAAAAGAAGTAAGAGGACATAAGAATATATCGCCCATTTTTGAGATGCGTTTTGATTTAACCTTTTTCCTGTAGTTTGTTCACAGTCCGGGTTAAAATTACGTTTAAGCTTTGCTCTTCACATGGGATCAACTTGATCATATTTTCGGGCATTCTCTTTAAATGCTTTTCGTTACACTATGGCCCTTCGGAGTTTTGCGGTATTTGGACGTAAGAAATTCGATTTACTGTTTCTTTTTTTATCCACCGTTTTTAGCGGCTTCTTCGAAAAAAAAAATAGAGAAACAGAGAATTTGTTCACTACATAAATACATATTCCCTATGGTTAAAGAATCAATAACATTCAGGCTCCCCCAAAACTTTAAAACGCGAATTCGAAACATCATTTTGAAATTGGAAGTGACTCGTCGGTAAATTCGTGCAAAATCTGGATTTCGCGACAGAAAGCGAAAAATCGATTTCGATTTCAGTTGAAAACCTGATCATAGTTTGTTACTACCAGAAACCCATCCTTTTTTTTTCAAGAAAAAAGAAAATGCGCTTTCGCTTTTATACACTTGAAGTCTAAACAGTACTAGTGAAAAATGAAGTCCGCTACAGTAATAAAAACTCTCCACCCATCCACAAAAGAAAATCGCACAGAGATAATTGACATTTTCTACAGACAGAAAAACTCATTTTCGTTCACTAATTTCGTTCACTAATTTCATGGCTGAAGCGAAATTTACTAATAAACTGAAACGATCATTAAATAAGAGGCAGGTTTTCATAATGACAGAAATTCTTGTTTTGCAGCCATTTCTGTATGGCATATCATATTCTAATGTGATAAATTTTCGTCTGGGCTTAATTTCGTTATTTTCGCACAATGCTCGCAACAATGAATTCCCCGAAAGAAAAATGAGCAGGTACCACGGGTAACTTTGTACTTAACTTATCGAATAAAGCGTAAACGTTACCTGCGGCAATATTGCCGGCCAATTTTATTTTGGGCGATTTTAGCGAAATATAACCCCCGTTTAGGGCTCAAATTTTCTCAAAACGTTGCTAGAATTGAAATTGTTCTAAAAAATCCAAAGCGTTGCTTTTTATTAACCCTTATTATGCTAAACCCGGATTTTTCGTTGATTTGGAGGAATGATAATTTAACCACTTGTGACGTCATCAATTTGCACGTCAGGGAAATTATTGTGATATGCAACTAATACAGGATGGACTAATACATACTAGTTATGCAACGCTTTCGAGTGGTATACTATGGAATATCCCACGAGTCACTTGTATTTTCTCGGTATATACGCGAGCCTTTAGGCGAGTGTGTATACCGAGAAAATACAAGTGACAAGTGGGATATTCCATAGTATACCACGAGAAAGTGTTGTGTAACTATTTTATACCTTACCATAGACAATACGCTTACTAAATTTCGTCGAAAATACAATCGCAGCGCAAGATGGGAAGGTTGGGTTGAATACCGTCGAATATACAACGGCGTTCCTGTATTCTGATTGGCTGTATTTTCTATGGTATGGTATAAAAGGATGTACAGAGTAAAAGGTAGCGAGAATAAGAAGGCAGAGAAAAACGAAAAGGAACCCTGACGGAGCAAGGAAAAAATCGGAATGGTTCCGCAAAAAAGCAAATTTTTGGCTTATGTGCATGCGCTAAAGTAATATATTGTAGATTTTTACATGCAATCATACTCGTACCCAGGTTTTTTTTTTAAGTTATGTCAGCACTTTTCTACAAATTATGCTTATTTTAATTTCCCTTTGAAGGTAAGATTTCTAAGCATTTTCAGGAAATTGCACGGAAAGAGAACTATCTAAATAACATTTAAATCCAACATGACCTTCAAACAACACCCGGATAATCTTCGGACTAGAAATTGTTCAGAATGCAGAAAGTTATTCTAAAGGAAAAAGTTGCTCAAAGGGAAAATAGTTGCTCGGAATGTGAAATTTGCCAAAAAGTTGTCGATCAACTTGTAGACAGCCCTACCCCGTTAAACACTTAACATGTGGTATAACTCCAAGCAAATTTCTCAATTTTTTTACGTTCAATCATAGATCTAAAACACATGTGAAAATACTTTAGAAACAAGAACATTGAGAAGCTTGAGAAGCTTAAAATCGGGCGCTTTGCCTTGAAAGGCAGGGTTCAGTACAGCAGAAACCACGAAGCAGTTACTTAAGTAGCACTCAGTCCGACTGTGTTTGTGTAAGTCACAGGGCTTGCATGAGCTGTATTAGTGTGCATAATATAATATCTAGAACGTTGTCGAGATTGCATTATTACTTAATGAGATGATGGTTTCAATTTATAAATGTATCTCACACAATACAAATAAACGATTGAAGTAGACGACTAGACAATGTAAAGTTTTAAGACTTAGCAAAGTGCAGTGTATTGGTAATACTGTAAGGTGCGGTTTCACCTGAAGGTCGTGTGCTTTTCGGTATTTTCCAGGCATTGCACTTTGATGGGACAGTACTACAACTGTTTACCGGGGAACTACTATTGTCAAGAAAATGACAACTTGTTGATGAATGATTGAACATTTGTTTCATACCATTACTGTAATAGCAATTGATGAAGGCTTTTAGTCCTGAACCAAAGTATAAGGACTGGGAAATACTAAAACCCATTATCAGCCACCTTAAACGGAAATATCTTGTTGGTGTTTCAAGGAATCCAAGGAAACTTCACTCATCCCATGTATCTATGTATTGCGGTATTTTGTAATTTTTTGAGTGATTTTTGGGGATGTTTGGCAGGTGATAGTTTTTTTAAAAGAATTAGTAAAATTTAGACAACTAAGAAATATTGAAAATTTAATGTGAATTTAACATTGGAATTTGAAGTTAGAAATTGGCAGACGGACACCAAACAGTCCCGTGACATCCTGGAGTGTTTTTGCATGGGGGTCAACTGTGTGATGATGTTTCCATTTTTTTCTTCAATCCCCACTGATAAAGAACTGTTGTTGGTGTTATGTTGGTGTTATCACATGTCAAGCCTTTAACAAGGTATGAAAGAACACAAGGATTTAAATTATTCTGGTGCTCAATTTTTGCGTAACTAAAATTAATGTTACTCAAATTCCTGATGGATTCTGTCTTAAACTGTTACGAGCTTAGTATTTCCAAATTATTGCATGTCAATGTAAGGCAAGACAAGACATGCCTTGGTTCTTATGTAATTCTCTTAAAAACACATAAGATATTGACTATAATTTTGTCTGTGCTATGGCAATTCACAGTGGGGTGGTCTTGATGTGTCTTTAACTTGTAGACTGGACTGGACTAGTAAAACGCGGACTAGTAAAACGCGGACTTGTAAAACGCCTCTAGACACTTCGAATTCCTTGGCCACAATCATCTTACGGCTCTCTTCAATACATAATGTCTCAAAAAAACAGTAACCTCAGAAAGAAGTCAGAAGCAAATAAGGTCGAAAGACCGAATTTGAACATATAACGGCAAATGTTCTAATGTCACGAACGTAGGAGTCGTGTAGGCCCGTCACCTTTATTTACCACATACTGCCCCCAAATTAAAACAGTACCCTCAGAAAGAAGTCAGAAGCAAATAAGGTCGAAAGACCGAATTTAAACATTTAACGGCAAATATTCTAATGTCACGAACGTAGGAGTCGTGTAGGCCCGTCACCTTTATTTACGATTGACTGTTGATTTCTGGACGGGCCCCGTTCTACCTCGTGCGAGCAATACAAACGACTGCACTCAACAGACGTCAAGTAGTGGAAAGAAAGAAACATATGCACACAACTCATAGCATCAATCCCGTTGTTTTAGTAGGGGTTTGCAGAACGAACATGTGCTATACTGCAAAAACATCTCCACGCTAAAACAGACCATAGAGTGCTCAAAAAAGCTAGAAATATGCCGTCGAAGAAACACATAAGAGCTTCAAACACAAATTGTTTCGCTCGCTAAACCGTTTAGTTTTATCCGATTTACAAGCGCTTGTTTTACAAGTCCGCGTTCTACAAGTCCGTGCTTAACAAGCCCTCGTTTTACAAGTCCGCGTTTTACAAGTCCGCGTTTTACTAGTCCTCGTTTTACAAGTCCGCGTTTTACTAGTCCGCGTTTTACTAGTCCGCCTTTTACAAGTCCGCGTTTTACCTGAGTCCGCGTTTTACTAGTCCGCGTTTTACAAGTCCGCGTTTTACTAGTCCGCGTTATACTAGTCCGCGTTTTACAAGTCCGCGTTTTACTAGTCCGCGTTTTACTAGTCCAGTCCAGTCCTCGAAATACAGTATGCCAAAACTCCCCGCCCTCTAAAGATAAGTCCTTGACGGTTCTTGTCGTTTTTCGGTGCCTATTTATCTTCGGCATCTTTCTCATCCACCTCTCGTTCTGTCCTGTGTCTGTCATCACACGAAAGAAAAGCTGATTCTCAAAAAATCTGCCACAAAAGGAAATTGACAAAAACAATATGAAAACCATATATCGAAAGTTTCTTATTCTAAAATTTTATCATACGTCTTAATTCAGACCTACAAAGAAGTTCCTCCTTTTGAGTTATTGATACTGTTCTTACAGTACCTCTTTCCACTAGCGAAATTTTACAAAATTCCTTCGCGGTGAAAAGGTAGCGCGAATCCAGAACAGACTCCAATCGAGAGTGGGTTAATTCTAGATTACTATTAATTAACTATTACAACATTCATTTTTAAAATAGTTTCCCAAGCCGACTAAGCTAACTTAACGTCGAGTGTATCTTTCAGTAAACAAAACATGCCGTTATGACGCCGGAAATCCAGCTCACGCATACTATACCCCGTGACTCACGCAAACCTCCGACTTACGTGCTACTACAGTCATTCCTTTCTAAACATTTTTTTTTGACCACCACCGTACCTTTCTACCCAAAAAACTCATGAAACCGCCCGGTTTTAACCTGTTTTAACCTTTCAAAAATTAGAGCGTTCGAAACTAAATAAGATCCGTAATCACAAACAACATACAGCCGTTTACCAGCACTCTTTAAAACTCCTGAAACCCTTCAAAATCAGGCAAAATAAATCTTTGAAATACAAATGTAACCTTTATCAATGTTTCTTATTTTTTATTCAGTTCTATAAAATGCCTTTCATACACTACTGTCAAACAAAAATTTCAATTTCCTCAAAGTTTCAAGACAAAAGAATAACAAATATTTCGTGCACAATGTAATTTGATTAAGCCAATATTATCACGTCTAAAAATACTTCAAGCAATTCAGTGAAAACCCGTTTTTTTTTCGTATCAACGAAAACCACTTTCGAATAATCAATACATGAAAATAACAATAAGATCAAAAGGAAGAAAGGAATCTTTCTAATTATTTGAAGACTTTCAAAGCCGTGATATTATGCATCCAATCCGCGATAAAATTTAATTACAACAAAATCCAAGTTCTCATTTTGAATTCCATTTTTTTCAGTTGATACCTTTATCCAACTTGTGAAAAATTCCATTCAAGTTCCTATTAATACTGTACATTCCCAATGTTTTGCTCAGGTCTTCAGAAGCGTCTTACTAACCAAATCTAAAATAATTCCAAAACATGCTGTACAAACATTCTACTCTTTGTGACAAACGACTTGACGACCAATTGTTCATAAATGAAAATCGACACAGTTCTTGCTAAATAAAAAAAAAGTTTTACGGCGGAGTCAGGCTCAAAAAATATACCGCAAGATCACACCCCCATTCATAGTCAGAAACCAGCAAACCATCTAGTTTGCTAAAAAAAACACTGCGTGACATCAATGACGTTACCTTTTTCATTTACAAAAATAACTTTAACTTGTCAAAGTAAGTGCAATTTCACAATGGTGAATATCAGTACAGTATGGGGCCCAGTTCTCGGCCGGGTCCAGTTCTCGGCCACTTTGTGTTTAACGCGTTTTTTCACACTCCAGTTGAATCAAAAGAAAAAGGTATTTCCTTCAAACGATAGACTGATTCATGTGCTTTAAGTATCTTGAGTTTGATCGTTCAATTCGATATAGAAAGCTCACACGTCGAGTTTACGCGGAGGTAGGTGAATTTGCATTCCCGAAAAAGTTGTTTGTTTACGGCTCCAAATTCATGGATGTAGTTAAATTCGTATTTTATCCAAAAGCCCCCACCATACGAGCTAATTTTTGGCATGTGAAACGTAGAATAATTCAGCTTTCTGCTTTAGTTAACTTTTCGTTGAACCGTTGTATATTTTGGTCTTAATTTACTTCGAAATTTTTTCTTGCGACATTTGCGTATTTGCCAGTTCTCGGCCACCCTGCTCGCTATCACAGCTTAGCGCTTGGTTTTTAATATAATTTCATCTGCTGCTGCCAGAATGAAAGAAATAAATGTTTTAAAAATAAAGTTCAATCTTATCTCTAAGTTTTGAGCTGACTCTTGTCTTGTCTATTATTTCTACAACACCTAAATCTTTCAAGACCTTTTCACTGCAAAATAAACCATCTAAATGCACGGGTCACACAATGCGGTTTTGCCAGAACCTGCACATAGGCAACTAGGCGCGTTAAAATCCTTCTTTTCTAAAGTAAAACAAAGCATCATAAAAATAATTTGGGATCGATATAGTATAAATAGGTTTACAGAGTGATTTTATGACTGTGAAAATTAATTGAGCATTTTTTTTACAGATAATTACGCACAAGCTTTTTAGTGGCCGAGAACTGGGCCCACAAATGGAGCTTTTATTTTTATTATTGCTCGGGCAAATTAATTTTTGACCGGTCGATAGCTTTACACCAAAAAGCTGAATAATGTAGCTAGCTCTGGGAGAAATTTCAAGTTCCTGCGGTTCTTCTAAGGTAAGAAATACAAGTTTACGTCAAAAGTGGCCGAGAACTGGGCCGCATACTGTACTTTGCCCCGTAAGCTTTTTTCTCTGTCCTTCCGCCGAAGCAAAAAAACACAACCTGATTACACATTAACCCAAAAGTCGACCAAGTGTGCCTGCAACGATTTCCTGTCAAAACTAAAATGAAAACCATTGCGGTATGCGTCACCCGTAGCGGTTTTGTAGCAACCCCAAGCTATCCCCGTCTTTTTGGCCGCGCCAGGAGACTACGCTCTAGGACGACCAAAGGGTAAACTATAAATCGGCCACGCCCGATTAATTAAAATTAAATTTTTCTTTTAATATGCTATAGGTAAAAATGCTGTAGGAGCTTACTCCATTTCAATTGACCTTTTTATTGGTTAGGGCTTAAAATAGAAAAGAAAACGTTTCTCACTGCCATTGATAGTCAAGGGTGGTTGATATGCCCGAATAATAAGAATGTTTACGTCTTTGATTATACCCCTGGTGATACTCCATTAGCTATTAGGGCATTGTGCTGTTTGGGTTTGGAATGGATCACAAATTGTGCCATTTTGGTTTTTAAGAAATCTTTGCTATAGATCGTGTCTACAGAAACACGTCTATCTCTTTTGATCAGGTTTTTTATCCTTCAATGAAAAAAAGAAAGTAATCAAAGAAAACTAGGCAGGCAGGTAGGCAGTAAAGAAGGAAGAAGGAAGGAAGAAAGAAAGAAAGGAAGGAAGGAAAGAAGGAAGGAAGGAAGGAAGAAAGGAAGGAAGGAAGGAAGGAAGGAAGGAAGGAAGGAAGGAAGGAAAGAAGGAAGGAAGGAAGGAAGGAAGGAAGGAAAGAAGGAAGGAAGGAAGGAAGGAAGGAAGGAAGGAAGGAAGGAAGGAAGGAAGGAAGGAAGGAAGAAAGGAAGGAAGGAAGGATCGTTTCCCAAAATTTCTGTTCCCTATCACGTTTTGATCTGTAAGTATCATAAGATACTTACAGTAAAAATGAAAGGTAAGTTGATGAAGTGAAAGTTACTCTGTTGTTGGCGTGTATACTGGGTATGGCGTATACTACGGATATGGCAAGAGTTAATAAACAAATTCACTCAAACCCGCTATATACGCTTAAACTGGTATATACGCCAACAACAGAGAAAGATCATTGCAACAACTCATTAGCATGCAGTAGGCACATTTCACTCTGTACACGGCGTGTTTACCGGGTTTAGCGTATTAAGCGTATATGAGATGAATTAATTAACATCAACAATAACTACTACTACTACTACTACTACTACTACTACTACTACTACTACTACTACTACTACTACTACTACTACTACTACTATTAGTAATGATAATAATAATAATAATAATAATAATAGTAATAAATAAATAAATTAATTAATTAATTATATTTATATTATTATTATTATTATTATTATTATTATTATCATTACTAATAGTAGTAGTAGTAGTAGTAGTAGTATAGTAGTTGTTATTGTTGATGTTAATTAATTCATCTCATATACGCTTAATACGCTAAACCCGGTAAACACGCCGTGTACAGAGTGAAATGTGCCTACTGCATGCTAATGAGTTGTTGCAATGATCTTTCTCTGTTGTTGGCGTATATACCGGTTTAAGCGTATATAGCGGGTTTGAGTGAATTTGTTAATCAACTCTGGCCATATCCGTAGTATACGCCATACCCAGTATACACGCCAACAACAGAGTAACATTCACTTCATCAACTTATTATTATTCATCGCATCACATACGCATGAATACATTTGTTTAAGTTAGCACCTTTTTTCCGTTATTATTTTCAAGAGGAACTAATTTGTCAGAGATATCAAAGTTATTGATAGGTTACATAACGCTTATGTAATCTTTTCTTCATCAAATGTATTAAAGCATTAACTTGTTTTGGAGATTTGTATTGTGGTGTGTTTAGGTGAAAGCCATTATTTGTTTTTGAGCTCAACGAAAGAATTTAGAGAAAAAGAATATTGCAAAGCTATTGGCGGTGATCAAATGGAGTTCTCAATCTTTCACCTGTGATTCGCTCTGCTATTCCCTCCGGCTGGTTTGAGAATGACAATTGGTTCATGCTTGTGACGGAACAGTATTTAATGGTAGACAGAACTTCAAACGGCTCAGTTCATGCTCATGTTCATGTGGCAAGATGAGCAAGCCTTGCTCTCAGTTAAACAGTAAGGCAATACGAGATAAGGCGGAGTGCGAGATAGTTGCGAGGGTCGAAAAGCTGTGTTCGGTTGTTGCTTTTAAGTGCGTGTGGCGGGTTAGCGACGCCGAAATAGAAAGAGCATGGAACTGGATATGCGAGAAACGCGACGAATGCGATTTAGCCTTGTCAAAATTGGCGGAAATTTGCTTCTTTTTTTCGGCGATAAGTACGTCAACATTGGACAGCAAGAAGCGAAAAAGGCCACAATTGCAGGAGACCAGAGAGAGTGACGAATCGAATGACGAATCGCCCGTCAATGCGTCCCAGCTTTCATCAACGGGAAAGCAAACATTCCCAGCCATATCTTACTGGGTGGCTTGCCAAACAAACAATGGCTCGGTCATTAATGCACTTACAATCCAAAGAGCTGTCGCAAGTTGCGGTTTGGAATATTATGCATCAAGGGCGTCACGAAAGAAAAACTGCTGTCATGACCTGAATCAGCTGTGTCAAGTGTTTAAGGACCACAAAAACCTCTGCTTAATGCAACTAGTGGAGTCATCGTACCAGCATTGCCTCGGGTGAGTAGATAACTTTGACCGATTTCTATTCTTTGAATTTCTGCTAAATTGCACATTAATGAAAGTAAATATATAATAAACAAACATAAACAGTCCGAAAGGTAAAAAATGCTATTCATCATTGAAAAATCAAAGTAATCATGCTTCATTGCCCGGTGCAAAGAAACTGTTATTCGATTATCGATAATTGATCAATTTTTATCTTCTCATTTTCAAAACATCGCGAGTTTGATTTCAGCAGTTTACTTTCACAAAGTAATACCAGGGAGATATTGCATTGCCTTACGTAAGCAAAACCTTTTGTTTTGATTAACAGGGCTCTACAAGGGGAGCTTCTTGGTGACTTCCACGAAGAATCCCAAGAGTCAGCGCCGACGGAAAATGTCGTTCGCCTTCGTGTCGTTCTTGAGAGTTTTCAAACGATGATGGCAGCATCCGTTTTGGAATTACGCCGAGCTGGTCTCGTGTTAGACACCTTTGGATTTGATAACAACCTGCAAAGTACATCGCAGACAGCACTACCAGATCCGCCGCACAAACCACTATCCTGTCCAGTAACAGTCCTGTGCAACGATATACAAATTGTGATGAAAAAGCTGCAGTATGCTGTTTATCGCGGCGAGGTGTACAAACTGGCGGCCAAATCGCAGTTCACGTTCCAGTATCTGTGTACCATGAAAACGTTCCTCCACAGCCTAATGGGAAACGAAGCGTTCAAAGACCGTCTGGTCCAGCATATTCAACGTGTTCTGCCCATACTAAGCGAGCCAGAAAGCTCTTTCATACGCCAAATTAAGATTGACAGAGACCTGATCGAAGTACAAGACGGGTGGTTTTGGAGCTTTTCCTCTGGGTCGTTTGTCCAAGGGATTATCTCAGAATCTCAGGTGAGAAGAATACACTGGACTGTTTTAACATTTAATTAAGAAGATACAATCAAATTTTCAAACCAAATCTTTACGATCTGTAGCACTGTCTGATGTGCTTTTGTTTTGGCTCGTTTCAACAGAAGGGTCTCACAACTCCACGCGCGTTTGTGGACTACGACCGACTCAAGGACCCGGAGCCAAGATATTTTGAGGCAATCCTAAGGAACAGCCTAACAGAAGATGAAATTCGGCAGTTCTGTGCTGATTTCCTGGCGTTGTTCCGTCCCAAAGAACACAAACAGCCTGTGCTGTGTGCCATTGGCTCAGCTGACAGCGGAAAGACCAGCCTCTTTTCACCTGTTTTTCAGATCATTCCCCTAAGCCGAATTGCTCGCGTCACGAAGCAAAAGAGTTTCAACAAGGCCATGATCGACAACCTGACAGAGGTTATCTTCCTCGACGAGGCATTTGCCACACTGCTCGACATAGATGACTGGAAAATCATATGTCAAGGGGGCTTCACGTCGCACGACGCGAAGTGGAAAAAGGCTCAAGGTTTCCATTGCACTGCGACCATGTACATAACTTGCCAGGTGGAAATGGATTTTGGTGCAGCTCACAATGAAGCTATGGACAAACGCCTGCGCAAGTTCCACTTCAAGAGTCTTCCTCGTGTCGAACCAGAAGCAAACAAGTGGCTGAGGAAACATGCTATGGATTGCATTGTGTGGGCGCACAATATCGTAGGAGACAGCCCGAGCAGTCAGGCCAGTACAATGCCCACTGTGCACGAAAGTGGTATGCCTGAGGAGGAGTTGCGCAACATTTTGAGCGTTTCTTTAATAGACGAAGAAGTCGACGAAACCGCTCAGGGCGAATGTAGTCGAGAACAGAGTGGCGGCCTTCTGGCAGAACCGCAATCCCGAGAAGAAAGCTTTGAAGGGGACGCCATTGAAGATGTCGGCAATTCCGATGAAGACGAGACCCTGACGACCTTGAAAGCTAGGCTGGCACAATGCTCACCTGGCTCTCTACGTCACCGTCAACTGAGCCACATGTTAGAAAGCCATCTCTCTGAAAAGGAAAGGCAGAAAAGGGTTGAAGAAACGTGCTATAAGAAGAGGCAACACTTCTTACAAACGAGGGGAGTGTCCGTGGAGCACGTGTCGTTGCTCCCGCACGACCATAACGAGCCGTTGCCCACACCGATTCGAAGGGACCTCGCTGCCTTCCAAGAAGATCAGGAACAGGAAAAGATCAGTACAGCATTTGGGAAGCCGTGGCTTTTAACTATGGAGAAGGAAATGGCTGAGCAAAGCGAAAGAATGGAAGATCCAAGAGACGAAGAAGAACGAAGAGTGATGCAAAGTCTCCTGGAAATCAATTGCGAAAAACTGCGCTGTTATCACGAGCGTCACGGAACGCTGAAACTACCGGCTGCCCTGGCAGAACGCAAGAGGCTCTGCCTTAGCAACGAGCTGGTAGACCGTTCTTGCGTGAATTTGATAAGAGACCTGTTCTCTCCGCTGCCAGTTAGAGTCTTCCCACCCAGCCAGCGTCCAGCAAATCTGCCTGCCAGAAGCAGGAGCTCAGACGAAGACGACCAAGAAGACGGTTGGCTGATTCCGCCAAAGACCCCCACCTACATCCCGCGCAGCGACTTTGAAAGTCCCTGTCCATTGTCTCTAGTGATGGCGTGCAAACCAGCAAAGTCATCAAAGAGACCGCGTGCCCAGAGTCAGGCAAAATCAAAGAAGCAAAAGAAAATAACTGCTATTTTCCAGTCGCAAGCGTAGATTGAACGTTTTCTTGTTCGGACACTGATCTGCGGCTAGTGTTTTTTTTTCTATTGCTGTGTTTAAATTTGCAAATGTAATAGTGTGAGTATTAATGTTCCTAAAGAATTCTACATTCAAAAAGAAAGCAAGAGAAATTAGCGTTGGTGTTCATTCACACGTGCAGTAATAATGTGAATCCTGCACCCGATATCAATTGATTATAAACAAAAGTTTGTAATTTTTGCAAGCACTGTAAACTCAGGCAATCGAATAGAAAGAGTGATATTCAAAGAGTGTATTACCTAATTCCATAATTAAATAATAACTTTTTTGGTCGAGTTATGCTGTCATCTCGAGACAGGAAGATGAATTTACAATAAAGCAATTTAGTTTTGTCTCTTTTGTGTACAACAAACTCTGCTTACACCCATTCTTTGCATTGAAAGTCAGTGTCCACACTTTTCCAGTATCTTTTTCAAACCAGCGACATTTTCATTCCGGCCCTTTTCTTTAGAGAGTCCGCCGTTCTTCCGTCTTGAAATTTGAAATCGGGATCTCTCAAAATTGCCGTCCACTGTCCAAACCCGTATCTTTTTAAACCTTTCTTGAGAAAATTGTCCTCTTCTTCCGTGAATTTCAACACCCGGCGATGATTTCGTTGAATTTGCAATTGTTTTTTGGGAGGGGAGTCCCTTTCAGGAGAGGCGCTCATTGATTCTGTTGTTCCGACAGATTCTGAAATTGTTGAAGTTGTAGCGCTAAACCTCGTGTGCACTTCCTTATCCAAATCTGAGCCTTTCGTTCCTTGTAGCTTTTGCAGACACTCGTGAGCTTTCACAGCAACTTCGCGCGATCTCTGCTTTTGATAGTGAACTTTTGCAACGGCAGAACTGTGTTTTTGGTCTTCTGACAAAATTTGTTGCTCCGTGCTTGTGAGTAGATTGAGGCTTTGCGTTTCGACAATTTGACGATAGCGCGTTGGATGAATATACTTCCCGATTGCATCGAACACCAATTTACTCATGACGTCGCCCAATTTGCTATGCTGGCCTCCGTTTCTAGTGACAAGTACGAAGTCGCACTGGGGTTTGAGTAATGGCCTTACGAAATTGATGTAGCTTTCCAGCACCCGCATGCTTGCATCAGTCAAAATTAATGAGTCAAATCCGTACTTGCTGGCCGTTTTGAACTTTTTCTGGTCAATGAATCCTCCGTTCGCCTTAGCTGTTTTAACCATGTCCACCGTCAAGTACTGATAAGTCATAGGGCGAGATCCCTTCACCTTTATGAATAAATACACGGCGACAAATTTCGTGGCAAATGTTAGGTCCAAAGGATTCACTTGACCCGGAATAGTTTTGCAAGTCTTTACCGTGTTTTCGTAACGAGGCAAATGAAATGTCACCACTTCTAACAGTTCTTCCATGGTTGCCCAGTGCCCTCTAGCATCCAAAGTCTCAATGTCTAGATCTTGTGTCCACTGCAATCTCATCATCTTTGCCACGGTTTTGCGCGCTCGTTTGAGGTACAGCTCCGTTGAGGACAAATTTCGAAGAACTGTGTCTGATGCGCCATTTATCTTTCTGAAGTCGATTAATTCGGAAATCGCATCAATGTAGCCCAATCGGCCACCGTGTCCGAGTTTGCATTCATCTTGCAAGTAGTCGATAAACTTGAACAACAAACTATGCGAACACAGGCTAAAATCCAGCACTTCAAAACTCAATTCCTCTTCATCTTCGCAGCAAAATTTGAGAAATTTGAAACACCTCTTGACTATCTGCTGGGCTACACGATCTTTCTTGCAACCCCCACCACTTCCCGTCAACCACTTCACAAACGATTCGCCAATTTTGCTGGAAACTGAAAATGAAGGCAAAACTCTGACAGTTTGTACTGTGATTTCACTCGATTTAACATCACTGGCGCCTTCTCTTTCGTATGCAGCGAGAATTTCCAGATCAGGTTTCTCGTCAAAGTAAAAGAACCAACTGTGCTTGGTATTCACATGTTTTCTGCACCCTCTCTGGCTTTGAAAGCCATCATGGTCACACACTTGTATTGGGCAATGATACAATCGGTCGGTTTCATTCTTTTCCAGGTGAAGCCGTTTTGGTTTGGGCGATGCTCCATCGATATTTGACCAATTGATTTTACACTTCTTGCTCATTTTATCATCAAGGTAAAATGGTCAACACAATCTCCTAGAACTGAATTTCTTTTCCAAAAAAATACGACGCACCGATTACACCTTAAGGAACTTCATTCGTGTTTAAACTTGGCAAGGCGTGCCTCTTCTTGCCTGCCCTCATTACTATTGTGCAAAATTCATGACACCCAAGATTGTGCTCAGCTTGCCCAAGCAGGTCTATGCGCGCCCCATTGTTTTTCTTCATTTCAATGGACAATATAATTTAGGAACAAAATGGTCAAGTAAGCGCAAGGAATTCGGAACCAAAGAGTCCTGAATTTGTTCCTAAATGAGCAGTTTAGGAACAATACGTTCCATTTACAAACAGGAACTCGGAACAAAACGGTCCTAAATTATCAATTTGGGAACAAATCGTTCCATTCACAGTTAAGAACTCGGAACAAAACGGTCCTAAATTATCAATTTGGGAACAACGCGTCCCATTTACAGATAGGAACTCGGAACAAAACGGTCCTAAATTATCAATTTGGGAACAACGCGTCCCATTTACAGATAGGAACTCGGAACAAAGCAGTCCTAAATTATCAATTTGGGAACAATATGTTCCATCAACAGTTTGGGAACTCGGAACGAAATGTTCCTGTTTTATCTTAGGGTGAACGTTTTGTTCCTAACTTTATAAAAAGCTGGTCCTCTTAAGGTTAACAGGAACACAAATATGAGGAACAAATTATATTAGAGGAACGTTCCTAAAGAAAAGATCGGAACATGCTACAAAACTTAAAATCAGTTAAAAACGGGCAAAGATATAAATTACAAGTCACAAAACAGTTAGTTGAGCGTTTAGGTAAAATGAAAGCAATCATCGAAATTTGGTAAACTCTACCGCACTCAAAGGCTGTAAAACACGCAGTGAAAATTTTTGGGAAACGTGTAGGAAGGAAGGAAGGAAAGAAGGAAGGAAGGAAGGAAGGAAGTAAGGAAGGAAGGAATGAAACTTTTGTTATTCGATTTATCGATTTATCGTTGAGCAGAAATCTCATTCACAGTAATAATATGATTAAAACTTCTTCACTAACTAAATCACTAAGAAAACACTGTTAAATCTGTTTTCCTCGAACTTCGCTTTTGGAAAACTGTCCGCTTCTCGGAACAGTCCGCCGACATATATCAGTGCGTGTATATTTTTGTGCCAAATGGAGATTATTGTTTATAACAACATCCATATGCGGTTTATTTAGACAGAATCCTGTACGCACAAGAATGAAGAGCATCCTTTTTGGTTCTATCTTGGTTTTGTTGCAAGCTTCCTGCGTCTCTGCTTTCGCTGGTAAGTTATCATGAAAGTTGAGAGACCTCACAAATTTTAATGTCAGCTGAACAAAGCATGCCTGATCCCCCGGTAATCATCATTTTTTTAAACTCAGACTGCCAGGGTATGATTAATTGTTCATCGCTTAGTGCAGCGTGCATAAACATTCCCTAAATACAACTGCAACCTAAAATCACAGCGTGTTTCTACCGTTTTTTATTTGTTTATGACTTAAGTGGTTTGCTTTGGCACGTACCAAACTCAAACCTACCTATGAGTCTTTAATGACAGGAATAATAATAAGTTTATTATTATGATTATTATGATTATTTATTTTTTCTTCTTTGTTTTTATTTTCGATTACTTTTTAGATTCATATTTCGCTATTATATATATTATTAATTACTCTGTAAATAGACAACCAAAAATAGGTCGTATTTGTAATGTATGCTCAAATTTAAGTCAGAATGTATTTTTAGCCATTGTAAATATTTTAGAAATAGAGAAATAAAGTTATTTGTATTATTATTAAAAAAAATATTATTATGATGATGATGGTGATTATTATTATTATTATTATTATTATTATTATTATTATTATGTTCTCACGTAATGTTTGCTTAAAATCCTAAGGGCCGAGACCAAACCATGGTCCTGGGACTAAAGGGTAGCCAGACTTTAACTTGATAGCACCCTCCTCAAAATGTGTGCTGTACCCAGCAAGGCTATTTTGTTATTATTATTATTATTATTATTATTATTATTATTATTATTATTAGTATTAGTAGTAGTAGTAGTAGTAGTAATAGTAGTAGTAGTAGTAGTAGTAGTAGTAGTAGTATTAGTAGTATTTTTGTCGTAATGTTGCTCATAAAAAATAATTTTAAAAAGGCTAAAAAGAGATAAAAGTTATTAAAGTTGCTAAAAACAAAACGTTTTCAACTCGAAGGTCATCATCAGTGTTAAGGAGGCTCGATGTAGTTTTTTTAGCCGAAGGGTGGTTGTTTTGAAAATGAAAATTATCTAGGAAGCCAATGTTCAATTTTTGCCAAAATGCACCATAATGATCAAATATGACCAAATTTTAATTTTTTACCCGTCACTTAGTCACAAAGGTTACCATAGCAACGATTGACATTTTCTTTGGTTCACAAACAAGCTTGATTTTCTCAAAATCTAGATTGACTCTTGGTATTCATTTCTTGATATGTTAAAGTTTAGTAGATTGACTAGCTGTTGACGAAATTTAAGAAAAATCTGTAAGAGCGTTTTCAAGTAAATCAAGAATGAAATTCTCAGAAAAACACCATTTTAATATAAAATAGGCGCTTTAAAATTGTTTCGTATTATTTGAGCACAGTTACTCTTACTGAAATATAAAAACTTACACCATCAAAGGCCATTAACTAAAAGCGAAAGACGTTTTTGCTTTAATTTGTTAAAATATTTTGACTGCCGATTGTAGGAAATTATAAGAAAATCCCAAAAACTTCATTCTTGATTTACTCTAAAACGCTCTTTCAGATTTTCCTAAAATTTTGCGTACAGGTAGTCAATCTACTATACTTGAACATATCAAGAAATGAATGCCAAGAGTCAATCTAGATTTCGAGAAAATCAAGCTTGTTTGAGAACAAAAGAAAACGTCAATGGTTGCTATGGTAACCTTTGTGACAAAGTGACGGGTAAAAACTTAAAATTTGATCATATATGATCATTATGGTGGATTTTGGCATAAATCGAACATTGGCTTCCTAGATAATTTTAATTTTCAAAACAACCACCCTTCGGCTAAAAAAACTACATCGAGCCTCCTTAAGTGAACATTTACATTCAACTTGGTTTTGTGTTGTTATGTAATTCCCGAAGGGAACAGTTTGGCGATAAAACAGTGCACCTGTTTATTCAAAGTCGGTTTCTCGCAAGCAATAAACAGGCCTTCCATTATTTTGCGTCGAAAAGTTGTTTTTTCCGTGAACGCGGTTTTCCATGTGTATAGCTGATCTGGATTTTTTGCGAGGTGGCGGGCTGGCCACCTCGCAAAACCAAGTTGAATGTAAATGTTCATTTATCACTGATGATGACCTTCGAGTCGAAAACGTTTTGTTTTTAAGAACTTTAATAACTTTTATCTCTTTTTAGCCTTTTTTTTTTAAATTATTAGTATTTTTATTTTTATTATTATTATTATTATTATTATTATTATTATTATTATTATTCCTCGCGAAGCGAGAGCCGAAGGCCGAACGTAGCGGGGTGTATAATTTTGTCCCTCAAAGGGCTCAGGCGGGATGAAATCTCGTGTGGAGTTTACGGTCATATATATATATTTATTTGTGAGCTTGGTGTGTGGCGGAAATGACGTCACACGGCCGCCGCGCGCTGGTGGCCTAATGGTAAGGCGTCGAACTTGAAATCAGATCTTCGGGACTGAGGGCGCGGGTTCGAATCCGGCTAGGGTTTTTTTTTTTTTTTTTTTTTTTTTTTTTTCCTTATTTTTTTTTGTGGGTTCGAATCCTGAGCCTTTCATTTTTATCGTTTTTCTTTTCGGATTAAAATAACACTGATTTCCACATAATACTCCCTCAACGCCTATTCAGGCTATATAAAACCTTTCATCGCCATCAGGGGCGCGCGGGCGGAGGGTTCGAATCCTCCTGCCGTTCGTTCTTCTTTTTTTTTAATTCCCTCAAATAAATGTCCAAAATGCGACTATCCAATAATTTGTCGATGATTTTGAAAATAGCCTGCGCTTCCCAACGCTTTATACCTCTTTACGAACCTGAAAGAGCCGCCATCTTCAAAGCGGAGTAGACCCTGAGAACGAGGGTGTCGCGGCCATGCCCGTTACTAATTTTTAACAAATATATCTTCCTGCCTACTGTGGAAAATTGAATATGTACAATGTTCAACTTCAAATAATCCACTCCTTATTTATAACACCAACCCCCCCCCCCCGCCTCCCCAACCCAGAGTTTCGCGAGGCCCTGCGAGTCACGTATTACTAGTTATTATTATTATTATTATTATTATTATTATTATTATTATTATTATTATTGTTACAGGTCAGGATTTGAATAAAGATTTATTCATTTACTACACACTTTTGTCACTAACAAAAAGTTGGCAACAAGTAAAATTCCATATTTCAGCCTTGGACAGGTTCTTAGGAAGTTCTTAAATTTTGGTGTTTTTTCAGCTTCGACGTTCTTATAAAAAGGTTCTTCTAAAAAGCGCTTTACTATCACAAGTGATAATTCGTGCTATTTCAAGTCTATTTACAAACCATGCCCAAGAAAAGAGCTGAAACAAAATCACGTTCACACTAAAAGACTGCATCTTATAAGATTCTCTTTTAGAGAGGAAAGAGCACATACATTCAAAACCATTTTGGTTTTCTAAGATTCTGATTTCAACACATGCAGAGATTTTTTCATTAATAACATTTTAATCCTCGATTAAAATTTTGAAATTACAAGAAAATGAAATGAGTTCACCCTGATTCATTGCAAGCAGACTTTACATTATGGCATGTTAAAAAAATTAATTACATTAGTTTAATGCCATCTCTTCTTAACATGTATATACAGCTGGCACAAGAGTCCTGGCACTCAAAGATGACAACAAGTATCATCCTGGCGTGATTCATGAGGTCGACACTGATTCGCAAACGCAAACTGTAAGATTCGACAATCAGCAAAGTACGGTCAACTACCCCCTCAACACGGAGTCGGAGGTAATTCTTGATCAAACGACCCCGTTTCTTGATGACCGAGCCCACGTGATTGCCAAGAAGGAAGAGCAAGCGTCTCAGTGGGACATTGGCTTTGTAGTTGGGCTAGTGGGTAGCGGGAGTGAACGGCAGTTTAGAGTGGTTTTAGACGGCGACGCGACACCGGAAACTTACAACAATAGCCAACTTCGATTCCTTGCTAATCCTGACTCTGTACAAACAGGTATTGAACTTTTACTCAGTTGGTTGCTCTGCTCCCATGAGTTTCTATTTTGCATTGAGAAGAAATAAAACCTATCAGGTAGAGAAGAAAGCACTTCGGGTTAATGTTTTTAAGTCAATTCCAAGCGAGATCATTCCCCCGGGCAACCCCCGGGCATTCAGTTGACTACTATTGAGGCCCAGATAGTGGGGAATTCGATCGAGCAGAAGACCGGGTGGTTGGGCTTTTGGCCGTTGACACAATGTGTCATAAATCATAAAACTCTAGCGAGCTCAAGCGCGTGAAGTTAATATTTGTTTACGTTAATGTAAAGTAGCTTAAAGTACCTAGTTTCAAAGGATCGCATATCTATCTTTTGTTACTAAAATTAGCTGATATAGGGAATGAGTGTCCGTTTAGACCAAGCGTTGATGAGAAGGTAATTGGTCTTCAGCGAATCCGCTCGTACTCGTGGGCAAAACTACCGCGATTCAACGCGAAAACCGACTCACAATGACATTTCAGCCCTGACCGGTGGGGCATTTGACCGTGCAACTGGTTCACATAGTTGGGGAATTTTAAGAAAAAAATGATTAAATTTCTAATGAAATGAGTCTGAAATTGGCCTAGCTGCATCTTCATAGCGAAATTACTAACATATTGCTAACCCGAGGTGGCCTCCCCCATAAGCCTTGTGGTTTCTTGGAGGTCTCCTCGCCCTATCTATTTAAGCTATTTTGTACATATTAATTTCTAAAGTGACAAATAAAATGATGATGATGATGATGATGATGATGATGATGATTTGATCAGACATTTTGAAAAAAGTCAAGTGCCGGGGGTTTGCCCGGGGGGGGGGGGGGAATGATCTCGCTTGGAATTGACTGATACATAACATAACAATTCTTGGTTTGCAAACACGTGACAACCCGGCCATGTTGGTTGACCAAACAATAAAACATGTTATCACGGAATTTGCATGATAAAAGAGTTCAATTCCCAACGGAGGGAAACGCTTTGTTCTTGTCCTCCAAAATGCCTGCCGGGAAGTCAGCTGCAAACCAGCAATAGAGCTAATGTTCGCGAGCATAAATATGTTTTTGGCCCGACTTTACCTGAGAGGGGCAAAAACAAATTTACACCCAAGAACGTCAACTCTTTGACTATTATAATAATTTCAGAGGGCATTTAGAGAAGGAATCAAAACAATAAGCAATATCTTAAATACTGGTTGCGAGTCGGCGTTTGGGGTTGAAAACCAAGTTTAAAAGTTTACAAAACTCGGCAGAAAGCCGCAAAATCACTCAAAACAATCAAAGGGAATTACAGAAATCTGTCGACCGCAAAAAAAGTCGCCATTTAGAAGAACTGAATGAACCTTTTCTTAGTTTGCCGATGGTTACCTTTTCACGCCAACAAATGTACAAAATACAAAATAACAACACTCAAACTTAAAATAAAGTGTGAGCGAAAAGAAACAGACAAACGGAAAGTAAACGGAGTATTTTGGTTCTTACCAGAAGCGGCCCAACTCACGATTCGATCGACGACGTCTGGCCGTGTCTGCCCAATTAAAACACTCGTTCAAGAATCCCGTATTTGAGCATTTGAGCCTTATAACTAGTAAACGCGCAGGCGGCCCCTAAGCTCACAATGAGAGACGTTTAAACAATAATACGAACCTTCATAAAATTCAAACCGTTGTAACACAACACCTTCATATGCCACCAGGCGAGAGTCACTTTTCGCGTATTTTTAGCGATAGTTATGTTATTATTAAAAACTTCTCTCATCGTGAGCTTGGGCTGCCTGTGTAGAGTTTCTCGCGAATTCGTCGCTCGAAAGAGTCGACTGCTTGTGGTAAACATATAACATATGCTTGTGTTTATGCTTACGGTCGACGTTCGTTTTCACTAGACTTCTTATGCTTGCGCTTGTACATGTGCTCGCGCTTCTGCTTGCGTCGCTAGTGAAAACCAGTCTTAAAGGAATATCTGGGACTGTCAATTAAACTGTCCATCGTTTTGTTTATGTAAACAGTTGGAGCACGTGTGATTGCCAAGGGCCCAAGGACAGCCAGTGATTCTTACTTCAGAGGCTTCGTCGTCGATACTGAGGGCTCCTCCTTGTCTATCAGACTTGATAATGGTAATAACGTTGAACACGCTAAGTCTGACACTGCAGCTGTAATTCGCGACGAGATTCCTTTCACCACTAGACTTACCGACGACAAGAATGTTATTGCTGCTGTAGAGCCAGACGGTGATGAGTACGCCTCTGCAGTCATCAGAGCCCGAAGAAGTTCTAACGAGCCGAGGTATATAGTTAGGTTTGACGACGGGAGTCAAACTTGTCCTATAAGGGATTACTACCATATCAGGAGTGTTCCTGAGCAGTAAAAGTCTCTGTAAACAGGTATGATTATGTATATTAAAAAAGGTATCTGCCAAAGAGAAAAGGATGCTTGTGACTAATTGGTGTTTTGAAATTACAATGCTGATTTTCTTTAATTGCCGTTATCCAAGTTCCGTTTTTGTCAATGACAGCAGAATTTGTTTTCACCGATGCTTCAGATCAGGGCTGTGGATCCTTTATCCAAAACAAGGGGACCATTTCCACCAAAACTGTCTCCCATTGATCATGAAGGAAAACATCCGTACATGGAAGAAGCCCCGACTGTAGAATTAGCTATTATAGTTTTGCTCCTAGTCTTCTGGAAAAGCAGGTTGCATAGCTTAATGCAGCTTCTCGCATCTACAGAAGAAATTATTTTACTCTCTTATGTGGATCCAGTTAGAAGATACCATGAAAAAATACTTTTCTTATAGACTGAAAAATTATCAACTGAAGATGCGGTAAAACAGTAAATGGACGCGTAGCAACTTGGGGTTGTGAGAAAGGCTATGCGACAATTTGGCTTAACGAACTGAAAGCAAAACTGACCTGCGTTCGAGGCAGAGCTGAGAACTTATACGATCAGCTATAAAAAGCCTCGATATCACACATCTCATTAATTAAAGCACATTGCACGGCTTAGCAACAGAAAGATCACAGGAAAGATATTTTATATTTCTGATTTTCTATGGGAAACTAAAATCATTGCAATTTCCTCTCTAAAAATAATATTTTTCATGTGTTTATTTGGCAGGAAGGCGCAAAGTTGCCCCAAAGCAGCCTTTCCAGGACTGGTGAAACATAAAATGCCCTTTTTAGTGATTCAGTTGTAATTGCATCAGCTGTTTAGGCGGCAGAAAACGTATCTAATAAAGAAAACGCTTGGGCAATTATATCTTGTATTCTTCTTTGTCTAATTAAATAATTGGGTGATGTCATTACAAATGCAGTACTGTTTGAAAGAAAGGTAAACGTTTATTGTTTACCTCACGATGTAGTCATGATCGACTACTCCCCAAAAAGCAAAAAGAACAACAGTCGATCGATAACAAAGTGATCCTACAGAGAAACAAACTTAGTCCAAACGTCGTGAACAACACCTCAAAGTCACTCTAACGTGACACAAACGAATAGTAAATGTTGTTTTTATTGAATGTCAAATGACATTTTTCGACTTAGGGACACTGTGGCTTACTTGCACAGATACTTCGCTCGTTAGGAACATGGCTAAAGAAAATATGGACAATTTTAAATTAAATTTTAAATTTCAAAATAAATTAAACAAAAAGTAATATCTTCTGAACCAAACAAACACCACAGCCAGTTAAATTTTGTTCTAGGCCTGGACTTGGAATTTCCCTCACTGTTCCCCTATTTTCTCTTGGACTTTTAAAGTTTTCACAGTGACTTTCATGAACATTGAGCTCGAATCTAGCCAGCAGCAGAACACACAGCTTGTCGAAACACAAGGAAACGGCTCACATTCAAAAGTTTATTATTGAGATTGAGGCGGTCTATTTCAATTAAACTAACGTAGCCGAAATGTAGATAGAAAAGAAAATGTTACTACAGGAAAAACAAAACAAAAAACAAAACAAAAAAACAAAAACCAAAAAAGAAACAAACAAACAAAAAAACAAAACAAAAAAAAAACAGCGGTTTAAAAATAGAAGCGTGTTGTTCATGAAAGTTGATGTGATGTAATAAAACGACATAATATAACTGACTGTGGTGTTTGTTTGGTACAGAAGTTATTAGTTTTTGTTTAATTTATTTTCAAAGTTGTGGTAAATTTAAGCCTTGACAGTGCTCATTAAGAGAGCTCGTTCGGGTGAAAAAAAAAATCCTTAAAACTCGAAAAAAAATTAATCAAGCGGATTTTGGTTTAAGTATAAGAACATTAAAGTCTTGCAACACACAAGAAATTAGCAAAATCTATTTTTAAAGCCAGTTTGACCAGACCGCTTTTACAGAGCCAGCCTCTTCAGTATCTACTGGTGTAAACATGGTTGAACGGGAGATACTGTGATTTGAAGGAATACTTACGAAATATCTTTTTCTTACTCGCCGAAAAGGTTTCGGTGGATAACACTCTCTCCGAAATCTGCATAATTAGCAATTATTGGGCGAGGCTGAGTATGATATGAAGAATTATGCAGATCGAGGAGGGTGTTATCCGCCTCAGCCCCGAGATCTGCATAATTCTTCATATCATACGAAAGCCGAATTCAAAAATTGTTTTATTATTCATTCAAAATATTTCCAGAGCCCCAACTGCACAAAATGAATTTAATAGGGTTTTGACAGTAGGCAAAGTAGACAAATACACAACAACGTTCGCTTTTAAATTTGATTTAAACTTCAAAAACTCGGTTACCTTCATTAAATTTCTTGTCCTTTATAATGTCAATATTTAGCACTTGCTTGAAGTGTCTATTGAAGCTAAATCTGATGACACAAAGCGATGTTTTCGAGTACAGGTTTCCATCGTTCTTGCTTACTTCGACGTAGAATTTTCGTAAAACCGCCCCAAGTCCTCCGCTGTGGCTGGATCAAGGATCTTTTCCATTTGAAGATACGCTTTCAAAATCGATCGACTTTCCTTCGTTGCTTTTTCCGTGTTTTGACTTTCCTTGTCTTCTAATAACTTTAAATTTTACCTCGCGGCTTTTCATAATGCTCAAATCTAGCGGCCATTTCGCGTTTTCAACCTGCTCGGCAGCAAAGCCGTTCAGTCGCGTGACGTTAGCGGTTCTTGGGAACGTGGTTGCGATCGGATAATCATTCTGGGAACGAAGTTGCAATCCAATAATTTTTGATATTGGACGCTTGCGATCCAATAATTGGAATTTCTTCCAAATTTGGTCGGCGCTAGCCGAATAGCTGGAATTAGCCGGGGATTGAAAGCCAATCAGAAACACAGAAATATTTTGAATGAATAATAATTCTTATAAGATTAAATTTAGAAATACAGTTAACAATAAATACAAGCGAAAATAATGAACGACGTTTCGGTGACATCCTGGCACCATTTTCAAGTTAAAATTCATATGCGAAAGAAAATTATTTATACTAAGATAAAGGTGTGATAATGAATAAATTAAGATAAAAATAACTGTTCAATGTTCATGTTCATTAATGAGAACAATGTCCGTTCAAGCCTAAACAAATACCTTCGCGCGAATTGAGTCCGACTGAGTGTTAAGGCTCGGTTTCTTCATGCGAATCCACAACATTTCGTGGATCAAGCAATCGAACTTTCCCTGACATTTCTTTAAGATCTTAAAATTGTTGGTCAGGTCGCCAACTTTATCAATTCGGTGTTCATTTTGAAGGTGTTTTCCAATGGCTGAAAATCGGTGTTCCTCAATGCGCTTATAAAGGTGACGGCTGGTGTAACCGACGTATTCTGCATCGCACAGATCACATACATAGTTATAAACAACGCACTGTTGATTTATTACAGGTGCATGGTTTTGACTCCTGTAATTTGAGATCATCGCCAACTTTTCGGCTTCTAAAAACTGGCTGCAGTTTGTGGTCAAGTTTGTTAATTCTTCTTATTAAATTCTCAACCTCGGATATTGCATTTCTAGCTTTCTGATTGGTTCACTGAATCCCGGTTATCATCTCATATACCTATGTTTGACCTTATATGGGAAATGATTGCGGCATGCAAGTGCCGCTAAGAGTAAAATTTTTCTGCGGAAAGCGACAGATCCATCAGAAAAATGGTTGAAAACAGCAAATTTGGCGAGCTTTATGAACAAGAAATAATCAGCAGTGCCTACAAAAAACCACAGAAATGCCATAGTAAAATTACCTAAGCAAAACAAAAGGATTGATGCGAAAATTTTAATTAATAATAGTTGTAAATGCACAACAAGAGCGAGTGAAAAATAATTTACGAAAGAACGGCAAACTGACACAGTTTTATTCAGTGTACGCCATAAAATTAGACTCAGTACTTCTGTAAAGTTTGTTACCTTTCAATCTTGGTTTTTTCTTTTTATACTTCAATAAACCTGTTCCACTTTGAGCTCAATTTCGCTTCAAATAATATAGCAGTCTTGATGACAGCCGTGGAGCCGTAAACGAGTACAATGTAAACACTTGCTTCGTTCGACTTGCACAAGACGTGTAGTTTCCAGAAAAGCTTTTGCTTCGGATCTTCCCGTAAATCTTAACTGTTGTCACAATTTCCAGGATATATAAACGACTTAAGAGGAGATTGCTCGAGGAAAATCTTGGGAAGAAAAACTCGTTCGCTCGCTTTCCTCGTGTGTTTCATTCAACTCAAGAAGTGAACACGGCGCCACAAATTTTCGCGCCTCCTCATACTATCACTTCGTTAACATCAAAATGAAATGTCCAGTCGATTTAAACTTAAAGAAGAATTTAATAAAACAATTATTCCATTCGCCCTTGTTGGATACGAGTCGTTATGGCCAACTCGGCGCTTCGCGCCTCGTTGGCTATTTACCACCTCGTTTCCAACGCGGGCTCATAGAATGATTGTTAATTATCATACAAAAGCCGAATTCAATAATTGTTTTATTATTAATTCAAAATATTTCCAGAGCTCCAAATCCAGAAAACTAATTTAATAGGGTTTTGACCATAGGCAAAGTACAAAAATACACAACAACTTTCGCTTTAAAATTTATTTTTCGGCTACCTTCAATAAAATTTCTTGTCATTTGTAATGTCGATATAAGGCACTTGCTTAAAGTTTCTATTGAAGCTAAACCCGAAGACACAAAGCGACGTTTTTCCATCGTTCTTGCTTACTTCGACGTAGAATTTTCGTAAAAATGGTCCAAGTCCTCCACTCTAGCTGAAACAGGGAATTTTTCCTCTTGAAGATACGCTTTCAAAATCGTTCGATTCCATTTCATTGTTTTTTCCGTGTTTTAACTATCTTTGTCTTCTAATAACTTCAATATTTCCTCTCGTAATGCTCAAATCTTGCGACAATTTACGCGCTTTCAAGCTGTTCGGCAGCAAAGCCGTTGTTGCGTGACGTCAGTCGCGGGAACAAGTGCCAGTTTATGGCGACATTGGCGACATCACTTCTCCGAGAAGTGACTGAGCCCGAGGTTTTCGTCCCAGAAGTTGCTAAGCAACCATGACTATTTGCACGCGCGATTGCTTTCGGAGTAGGCGTGAGCGCTCGCGCTAGTTTTTGATTGGATGAATTGAAATAATTCGGAAAATTTAACGAAGATTTGCCAAAACCGGCACTAATTCCCCCGAATGGACGTCAGCGATCCTTGGGAACGTGGTTGCGATAGGTTAATTTTTGATGTAGGACAATTGATGACGTCAATCGTCGTAAAATAGGACCTTTTTCCAAATTTGGCCGGCGCTAGCCGGTTAGCTGGAATTCACCGGGGATTGAAAGCCAATCAGAAACAGAGAAATATTTTGAATGAATAATAATTGCAGTTGTTGGACCTGACAAGATTATAACCAACTTGCGCTCGTTGTTTATTAGTTCATTAGTATGCATGGTATAAACAAAGTGACGAAAAACATTTTTTTTCTCCTCTAATGCTATTTAATTTTCCCCAAAAAATCATTATTACTCTATACCAAATGACGCTTTTTAAAATTGCTGATTATACCTTTGTAATCAACTGAGGAGCAAACATTTAGCAAGCTAAGCATTACATCATTCGCCAGTAACGAATCCCAATAAATTGATTATAAAAAAACTTTTCCCTAACACCACATTTTCTATTAATCATGCCACTGCAAACTATAACGATATAGGGGCGGTTCAGGAATTTTTAAATAGCGGAAGGAAGGGGGTTGTTAGATCTAGATTGATTCAGAAAACACCTGCAGTTGAAACCTTTTTGCAGCAAATTACTTCACCCCCAACACCTCTCCCACCTTCCCCTCCCAAGTTGCATTCGCACGTCATAATCCTGATTTAACGCCAGTTTCCTCAGCCTGCGTAGCCAGCGTAGGAATACAAAGGAAAGGGAAAATTTCCTATTTTTGCTTAAATATGTTATAAAAAATGACGACTAAAAGCAAATATATTTATGATAATGTATAATAAAGCGAGTTGTTGAAAACATAAATACGAATGCCTCTTGAAAGCTAGATCGAGTAAATGTAGAACAAAGGAATCGAAAAGGAACCAATTACCTCTTACAAAACCCCAATATGAAAATTATTTAAATTATTACGGATAAATTTAAATACGAACTAAAATTTTTGTAATAAGGTTTAATAAAGCTAAACGCTCAAAGCAAGCAAAAAGTAGAACAGGAAGAAGCATTTTGTAGTTTTGTGTATCTAAAAACGAATCACATTTTAATTTGTCTTTGACTGCTTGCGTAGTAGTTTTATTTATGCGCTGATCACTCCATTCCATTCCCTATTGGTTAGAGTTCTTCTGTCAATCTTGTCTACGAGAGTTTTGGGAAGATCGTCGACAAATTCCATCTGAAAAATATAAGCAAATTTAAATAAAATTCAATAAATTTTAGGTTATTTTTCTTAAATGAAAAGTTGCGTCCTACGTTCCTTTTTTTCTTCTGTCATGAATAGTTTTGGCTCGCATGATTACAGGAATGAACGAACCTACACAATAAATAACTAAATAGATAGCTTACCGAACAAATAAATAGAAATACGCAAAAAGGTAACTTTGCAGCTCATCGAAGGCTCAAAGCTGGTATGTGTGTATATTTGAAACCGTGTGTAACATTCCTTGGAACATGGGCACCTGATGGTGATGTGATAATGTAATTTCCAAACACTTGTTTAGGACTTAAGCAAAATATCATCCAGATCGTCCGTCCGTCCGTCCCTCCCTCCCTTCCTCCATCCATCCATCCATCCATCCATCCACCATCCATCCATCCATCCATCCATCCATCCATCCATCCATCCATCCATCCATCCATCCATCGATCCATCCATCGATCCATCCATCCATCCATCCATCCATCCATCCATCCATCCATCCATCCATCCATCCATCCATCCATCCATCCATCCATCCATCCATCCATCCATCCATCCATCCATCCATCTATCCATCCATCCATCCATCCATCCATCCATCCATCCATCCATCCATCCATCCATCCATCCATCCATCCATCCATCCATCCATCCATCCATCCATCCATCCATCCATTCATTCATTCATTTATTTATTTATTTATTTATTTATTTATTGGTTTTATGAAATTAACAGACGAGAATACCTTCTTTGGACACATGTAGCTCGCACTGTTGTATTTCACGTACTCCTGTAGCTCTTTTATCATTTTATCTTGGTTTTTGTCTTTAAATCCAGGTGACAACACAACGAACGCTTTAATTGTCTGTAGAAATAAGAAAAATTGATGGCAATGAAAAAATTTACACTAAGTTTGCATTCTGTCAGTAAAGGCAGTCCAGAGACTTTAAGGCTATGAACTTCTATTCCTATTTAATCTGTTCCAGATTTCGCACAGGGTAGACCTCCCATATTAAATGGACTGGAATGCCCGTCGGAAAACTTTAATTAAACCCTTAAGTAAAAGATCGAGGAAAATCTAGGCGTGGCTAAAGGTATATTTGATCCCAAAAAGATACCATTTTTCATGCATGTTCGGTCTCGACTGCCAACAAATGACGGCATTTTTAATCTCTTCACGTGCAACCTTAACCCTTTGTCTCATTTCTCGCAATTGTCCTGGCCCCACAAAATACTACGAAATTCGCAAAAAGTCCGCGTGTATTTATCTGTATTTATTAAGTTAACGTTGAAGACGATTACGCAATAGCTAGTTTCTATAGAAAAGCACTTTCAGAACCTGATAACCTACTAACTTCCAGGATATTAAACAATTATTCCACGAGAGCGCGTTGGATATGAGATGGAAGATAGCCAACGAGGCGCGTAGCGCCGAGTTAGCTATAACGATCTCAAATCCAGCAAGCGCGAGTGGAATAAATGTTTTATTAAAAACGCCCAAAGAATTGCAATATTTAAGCTTCCCGGCCTGTTCTCGTTGACGCATATTGGCTGCCATATTTGTTTTTAACCAATCTAAACTCAGGAATTGCAATTTACCATTGCTAGTTTTTATTAAAACGGTAAAGACGGTCTCATTCGGGTCTGACTATCATATAGTCTGAAGACGGTACGGACCGATACCGAAATATTGCTGTCACTTTGTAAGAAAAAATGATGGTGTATATATCAAGATGTTTAGCTTCGTTTAGAAATGAGAAAAATATTAATCAGTTAGTGACATAAGCCACTGGAAAAGGTTTAAAATCCCAGCAGTGTGTAGGAAGTTTGTCACACTTGAGCCTAGTTTTACAGTCCAGCTCCCACGTGTCTACTGTAGCTTAGTGGTAGAGCGTCCGGCTGGTGCGCGCAAGGTCATAGGCTCCAATCCTGTTGGAAAAACTGCGAAAATTTTTTCCAAGTAGCTTATTTTCTACACATTAGATATTAAACGCATTAACTCGTTTTTTACCTTTATCCTGAAAGTACATTGCTCTGTTCTTTTAAACATAGCAATCATACGATCACAACATTCTGTACCAAGAATGTTTGCCGATGACACCAATCTTACGTTATCTGCTAAGACGTTAATTGAGCTTAAGCTGGCTTTAGCCCCTGATTTAAATAGCCTTAGTTGTTGGCTGAAAGCTAACAAGCTCAGCTTAAATGTTGCAAAACAGAGTTAATGATAATTGGATCAAGGCAAAGACTATCTGTTCAATGTGACGACGTAGAAATCAGAATTGATGACCAAATTATCGAGAGAGTTGATCATACCAAATCTTTGGGTCTTACCATTGATGCTCATCTCTCTTGGTGTAAACACGTTGAAGAGATTTGCAAAAAAGTTTCCTCGGCTATAGGCGCCCTTAAACGAGTGCGCACCTTTATATCGAAAGGAACTGCAATTCAAATTTTAACGTTTTAATTATGCCACATTTCGATTATTGCAGCCCCGTTTGGGACTGTTTGAGTGGTTACTTGAGTGACAAGCTCCAAAAATTACAGAACCGTGCAGCCAGAGTTATAACAAAATCACCTTTTGATACGAGCTCAAACCACCTCCTATCCATACTCGACTGGGAGAGGCTATTTTTTCGAAGAAAGAAATAGAAAGCCTTAATAATGTATAAAACCATGAATGGACTTGCCCCAGATTACCTACAAAACCTTTTCTATCAGCGTCACTCTGTTTATAACTTGAGAGACTCTGAGGGAAAGCTGACGCTACCTAAACCAAATACCAACTATTTAAAACGAAGCTTTTCTTACAGCGGCGCTACGCTCTTGAATAACATGCCCAAATGTCTTAAAAATGCCGCATCAGTTAATAATTTTAAGAAAATTATCAAGAAGGTAGCTGACGAATCGGATTCCCACACGGCAATCATGTAAAGCAGTTTAAGTTTTAGTTTCTTTAATACTTGAGCTTATTGTAACTGATGGTTTCCCGTGTATAAATAAAGTTTTACATTACATTACATTACAATTGATAATCAACTCATCTAGCCAATGATACAAGTTCAGCATTCGTTGTGCAACAAATACTGCAACTGCTGTTAAACAAATGTTGAAACGTATATCATTGGCTTCATAAGACATATATTTACCTGTCCCCCTAGGTGGGGACTGCTGACCACAGCACAGGTCTGTACCGCAGGATGTTCATTCAAAATGTCCTCAACTTCAAAAGGGTTTACATTATCCGCACTGTGTTTAAATCAGTAGCTTGAATTAGCAAGGTTGGCGTGAAAAGACTATGGTTTCAGCAACATATAAGTGAAACCTACTTTGTCGTCGTATCTGTCGTCGTCGTAAGTAAGTAAGCAAGCAAGTAAGCATCATCAATCCTTATCGCGCCATTGGACGCATAAGGCCTCTACAGTCTCTCTCCAGCGGGAGCGGTCTTGTGCCGCCTTCCGGATCCCATTCCAGGTCAGGTGCAGGGACTTAAGTTCTTTCTCGGCCGACCTTCGCCAGGTTGTTCTAGGCCTTCCCCGTGCTCGCTTTCCCTCTGGTGTCCAGAATAAACCTTCTTTAGCCACATCGCCGGAGTCCTTCCTCAATACATGCCCAATCCAACTCCATTTCCTGCGGGTTAAGCTCACCATGATGTCCTCTTGTTTACAGATGTTTCGTACTTCCAGGTTGGATATTTTTTGTGGCCATCTTATTCCCAATATAATACGGAGGCACTTGTGGATAAAAACCCTCAACTTTTTAACTACGTCCTGTGTTGTTTTCCAGCTTTCGGAGCCATAGAGAAGCACTGTCTTTACATTTGAGTTGAATAGTCTTAATTTGGTCTTAAGGGAAATCCTTTTGGATCTCCAAACTGGTTTCAGTGCTATGAATGCCTGTCTAGCTTTGCCGATACGCGTTTTTACATCTGCATCGGCACCTCCCTGCACATCAATCACACTGCCAAGGTAAGAGAACTGTTCTATTTTCTCTATCTCATGTCCATCTATCTTTATTTGGCAATTTCTTTTGCATCCAGTGCTCATCCATTTGGTCTTTTTGGTGTTAATCTTAAGCCCAACTCTACGCGCATTGTTCTGTAAGCAAGTAAGCAAGCAAGCAATCAAGTAAGTAAGTAAGTAAGCAAGCAAGCAAGCAAGCAAGCAAGCAAGCAAGCAAGCAAGCAAGCAAGCAAGCAAGCAAGCAAGCAAGCAAGCAAGCAAGCAAGCAAGCAAGCAAGCAAGCAAGCAAGCAAGCAAGCAAGTAAGTAGATAGGTAGGTAGGTAGGTAGGTAGGTAGGTAGGTAGGTAGGTAGGTAGGTAGGTAGGTAGGTAGGTAGGTAAGTAAGTAAGTAAGTAGGTAAGTAAGAAAGTAAGTATGTTTAAGTTAGAATCTGCAAGCCTATACTACACACTTGATTGTCTAATAAGATCTGTTTTTTCTTACGTTTCCGCGAAAATAATCTCATCAGCCCGTCCAGTGATCCAGAAATGCCCTTCTGCGTCCATTCGACCCAAATCACCTACAAAACACACGAAACAATGTAATAAACAAATACTTCGAAAATAGGGGAGGATTCTTAGAAGCTAGAGTTATTCTTAATGCTTGAAGATTACCGTAAGGTAGACCATGATTAGCACATGGGAAATGACTTAATTATTACGTTTTAAACTTTGCTAACAACAGAGGGGACCACAGCGATCAAACAAAATTCGTGGTATCTCCAAAGGTGATCACTATGTTTCAACTGAAGGCTCAGAGATCGAACATGGATATGATTTTTTTTCTGCGACAGCTACAAGAAAACTGCCGGGAACCCTGATCGACAACCACTGTACATGTTCTTTATAGATTTTTTCAAGGCCTTTGACTTAAGCCTGGTTTTGTTATGATCGCAGACGATCGCAGGCCGGGGTTTCTACACCATTGTCACTTATTTAAAATATCATTTCTAATAAATTTAAATACAATGTCTTTTCATGAATGTAAATGATGGAAAGTGCACAGAGAGGATACGAACCTGTGAGGTAGAAATCTCCATGGTACAATGCTGCAGTTTTCTCAGGATTATCCTACAAAGCAGAGTATTCGACATTATCTTGTGCCCAGATAATATGGCTTGTCAAAAGACACCATTGTTTCCATTTCTTTTTTAACCCTTTCATCTACAAACGCGCGTTTTAGGCGCTATTTGGAGGCGCGTCATTGAACCACTTGTGACGTCATTAATAACACGTCAGTGGATTTTTGTGACAAGCAGCTGATAGAGCTAGAAATGACCTTTCTATATGGCTGTTCATTTTGAATATCGGTTGCATTTTGACAGAGCTAATCCAAGAAAAACACGGTCCGTTTTTGGTGCAAAATCGGTGCTTAAACATGTCTCGCTTAAACAGGCCAATACACCTGTAATTGATCAAGGTCCCCTTTTCAGGGTTTCCCAATGATTACGTCAAAACTTTTTCGAACAAAAGAAAGGATATGAAGAGTAGAAAGTAACGAGAATAAGAAACCCGAAAAAAAACGGAAGGAAAAGGAGCAAGAAAAAAATCGGAACGGTTCAGCAAAAAACAAAACAAACAACAACAAAAAAAAAAACAAAACAAAACTTATGCTTAAAAAAATTGGCTTATGCGCATGCACCAAATTGAAATATTGTACATTTTTACATGGAATCTTTATCAAAATGTTCCTGCAGTGTGAAAAAGTGCTTTTCTTGCAAAGTTTAGGTAAATTCAAGATCATAGCACCAAAACATCACTTTAACGGTTAAAAAAGCGCGTTTTTGGGAATAATTCGCAAATGAAAGGGTTAATATTGCTACCATTTCTTTTATTTCCTAAACGTAAAGCAAATTTTAAACAGAACACGACACCTTTAAGTTTTGCAGGCATGTTTCGGCAGAAACCGATCTGCCATCCTCAGTGTGATTTGAACATGGTTACAAAAACATATAAATAGTAAGGAAAATTACAATAATAATAGTAAAAGTTAGCACAGTACAGTCAACTCTCGCCTTGCGGACACCCCGCTATTGCGGACACTCGCTATAACGGACAAAATCCAGATCCCCGGCGTAATAGGTTTTACTGGAAATGACTCCCGCTATTACGGACTCTCACTATAACGGACACTAAACGACGCCCCGAGCGTGTCCGCTATAACGAGAGTTGACTGTAACAATAATGAGAAAAAATTAAACAGAAAGTTTAAAATTAACTGATGAACTTGCGCGTTAAGAGTTGGGTTTTCTCAACAGATGTGGAGCGCTTTTTTGATCTTGCGTGTAAACTTTGGAGAGCCCTGATCGATGATGCCAAAATTGGCCTGTGAGCATTTTAAAAAAGCTGTTATGGTAATGGTAACAACAACAACAACGACAACATCCATTTTCAAAGCGGGGTTTTATAGGGGGTGGGAACAAGTTTTTTTCTCACATAAGTTCACTTACGGTATAGCAAGTTAACATATTAACAGGACGGTATGGTTTCACTCGAATCACAACTCTTCCCAATGTACCCGGAGGCACTTCTTGCCAATTATCGTCAACGACCTGAATCCAGGAAAGGACATGCAAAAAGCAATATTACACATTAGTATAATTTTCAGAGGTGAATTCAATCTGATTGGTGGAGAAGCTCGGACTATGACGGAATATTCACTACGCTAGGCGGTGAATATAGAATCTCAAGGTTTGGCTACTAAGCCATGCCACGTTTGTCATCCAGGCCAGTGAACATGGCGGCATTTGCTCAATGAAAATTTCTCTTATTTAAAAGTGGATATTTGAAACATTGGGAATTTTGCAAATTAACTATCAAAGCTTTTGGACCGAAAATATTTTCAAGAAATGGTTTTCAAGGCATTAGAATTGATCGTAATCATGGTGGTTTTGGAGATCGCACGCGGCCATTTACTCAGTCAGACCGACTGACAAAACATTATTCATCTCATATAATAGCTCTCTCTCTTTGAAAACGAAAATGCGTCGCAAGAATCCCCTTTACGCAATATTATTAACACCCGTTCTGTTTATGCAGCTATTACGGATCATTACTTCCAACCTCCAACTGCTGAACAAAGACTTCTACGGTATGGTTTCTCCCAAGAAAGCCTAAAAAATGTTTACAACTTCCCTTTTGCAATTACGATCGAAACAAAGCTTCAAATCTTTCAATATAAAATCATCCATAATATACTTCCTACCAGGTATTCGCTTTTTCGTATGAATTTATGCGACTCTGAAACTTGTCATTTATGTAAAACGCAGCCGCAAACATTGCCTCATCTACTCTACCGATGTCCAAAAATTTCTAATTTCTGGACTGCATTTCAAAAGTGGTGGTCCGAAAAACAACAAAATACAATTACTCTTTCAGAACGCGATATCCTTTACGGCTGGCATGACAACGCCATACAAACAAAAGATATTTTAAATTACATATCACTTGTAGCTAAGTATTATATCTTTTGTACGACCCAAGACTGCGATGATGTACCTTTTGACGGCTTTCCTCCTTTTCTAAAAAACAGATTGGATACTCTACAACATATTGCAGTTAGAAATAAAACTATTAACAATTTCGAATTAAAGTGGAAAGACTTTATGTAAGCTTATTTCCTTGTTTATTTATTTTATATTTTTTCATTTACTTTATTTTCCTATGTACCTGTACCTTTATTTTCATATGTAAATTGTAACAGTTTATAAACTACGTAACTTAATTGTAACTTACGTCTGCTCTTTTTTTTTCTTACACTGTAACATTTGTACAATGTTAAAATGGCAATAAAGATATTAAAAAAAAAAAAAAAAAAAAAAAAATAGCTCTCTTCACACCGGAGCTAATAAGTCGAGAGGATTCACACAATTGCTCAGAAGTCGCCAACGATTAAACAAAGGTACCAGATATCTATCTTTTTCGTAGAGTTTGTTTTGTTCCGTTTTATTCCTAAAACTCAGGCTCAGTGATTATTGTTGAATTATCCCCTCTACTTCGTCTCGGGGAAAAAAAGCCTTCGGCGAATAATTGTTAATTAAGTATTTACAGAAACTCTTCAATAAGCAGAAGTGGAAGTTAAAATGATGTGATAATCTTAAATTCACTGTCAGCTTTGGTAAGATCCATTTCGATTCAAGCGTTTATACACAGCTATTTCAATTAAAGTTGTCGGATAAAAGCTTTAAGATAGCTACTGCACGTGCTGAATACTAATGAGATATAAGGATATAAGGACTTGACAAACGCGAATTTGCACGTTTTTTCTCTTTAGACATATAGAAACAAGGTACTTTTAGCCACACTGAATTTTAGAAAATGTTTTAAATCTTAAAGCCATGTAAAAGTGAAAGAAAACCTATAGAGAAAGGCCTCCTGAGAGGAAAAAAAAATTTTTTTGCACATTTCGTCTAGGCCAATTTGCAAAATTTCAAAATTTTAGTAAATACCCGGACCACCTTTCGGTCTTGTCTTTAAGCTTTGACCTGACAACGTTTATTGAAATAGCTGTACTACAAAAATATTACTGACAAACCCCCTGTAGCTGTTCTCTGTAAAACGTGGAATAACTAACCAGTTAGTCGACGGCTTACACGTGTAAAGATCTAGCTTTTACTTACAATCATGTCGATTCCAGGAAGCGCTTTGCCGGCAGAAAAAAGCTGTTCATCATCTCCTGGTTTTCGCGGCATAGTTATCACAGCCTACAAATTAAAATAAACATAACTTGCTTTATTATGGTGTCAATTATTAAAAAAATAAGATATAACACATATACATAAACAATACATATGAAAAAATGAGAGCAAACAACTTCGTAGGGTTAGAAAGAATTTTTAACAATTAGACGGCAAGCCTCTCCTCTCCGGGGGGCTACTCAAAAAAAATTATACGGGGAGGCTCCGCCCCGAGGCCCCTTACCCCTTACCCTCTTATATACCATTTTGACAGAAAAGGTACCTCTTTCGTACACCTCTTACTGAAAAAAGGTACCCCTTTCATATGCCAAAAAGATATGACATATACCTGAAGCAGGAAGTCTTGATGCAATTTTCATGCGGCGTTTAATAAATTTAAATGATACAACCATAAGGTGCATCTGTTCGAAATATTTTAATTCAACGCCCTTTTAAATACCTAAACGGACCGATATCTCTACCCTTTCATACATCCAAACTTGTAAAATCCCTACGCATTGTAGGTTTTAGACTGCAATCCTTTGAAGTTTTTATTAAAACAAAAGGATTACTCACCTTCGTTTTCTATAAACGATAGTCAACGAGGCGCACCCGAGTTGACTATTCACTCATAGAAAACTCAGGCTTGTAGTCTAATTTTTAATTAGACCGCGCTTGCGTAGCCAACTTGATTAGATTGCGAGGTTCCTAATTAGTCGGTCGCTGGGTTATGCTTAACGGATAGTACCACTACATATGACGACTTACTAGCTCCGTTTGTCCATAATAGTCCCAAAGTTCTATTCCAGTTACTTCTTTCCATTTCCGCAATACGTTTTTGTTCGTTGGCTCTCCTGCGGTGTAACAACGCTTTAGTGTGGGAAATCTGAAGCTTTCAAGGTCTTCCTCGTGCAACGCATTCATGAACGTACAATATAAAGATGTATATTTAGTTATAGGATACTTCTGAAGGGCTTCTAGGAATTCTCTGGCAGTTGCCTTCCTATAATGAGCAAATGTTCCCGCTCCCACCGACCAAGTGCTGTGGAAATTGTCCAAAAGCAGCCAAGACCAACCAGGAGAGGTATTACCAGTCCAGCTTAAATCTGTTTCTTCAAAGCGACACCTGAAAAGAGCGGTAATGATTTCTTTAAAGTTATAATATCCTCTCAATACATCATTTGAATAAAAAAGTCTTGGTTTTGGTCCCAAAACTGTAATTCATTCAACAACAACAACGATAACAACTCAGAGACTCAAAGGACAGTGCAGAATGCAATGGAGTCGACAATTGAAAGTATCTTGTTTTATGTTCGCGTTTTTTTGTTGTTGCTTTATTTAACTTTCAACTAGACGTTGAAACACCACTTGTATTCCTTCCCTGGTTTTTCTTACGCTAATCTTTGCAAACGTAACACAACACTTTTGTGCGTTTGTACCAATGAAGATACTTTAGTTTTCCTTGAAAATACCGTAACGTGATACATTTGTTCGTTTTTGTTTTGTTTCACGGCGACATCGATAGCATTTGTTTTCCTTTCTTTAATAAAGCCAAATATTCCATTTTAATTTAATTAATTTACGGTTTAAACTGCACGAAAGACGTTTCTCAAGAAGTAAGGAACAAATCTAATAAAAAAAAAACATCTCTTTCGAGAGGTTTTTCAAAACGCAGTACAGCTAGGGTATTTGTTTCCTGGTTATCAGGAGTTTCAAGCCCAAAGTCCCGGTGCAAGTTTTTGCATTTCCTAATAACGAAAGCGCTGCGAAAGTCTCAAAATCTAATTTAATTAATTTGCGGTTTTTACTTGGTGCCACAGAGTCTGCAGGAATCCTACCGCAAACACGCAATACAAGCAGCGTTCATGAGAGTTCCAGGAAAAAAACGTTGACTAAACTGCGCATGCGTTTGGCGCAAAGTTCTTTGCCCTATAAAACAGAAGTACCACAAGGAGAGCAAAGGGTTTTCTGCAACAAATATATACCTTTGAGATCTTCATATGAAACTAACGTAGATATGCCCCAGGTTTTACCTGGGGGTACGGTCAGGTGCTCCCCACACCCTACCCCCTTCACAGAAATAATTAAATAATTAATTAATTAATATTAATTAATTAATTGACTATTAAAGTTTACACCATAGCGCCTTAGCGCGTTAGAGGTTTAGGGGTTTAGCGGATGACAGTCCCAACAAACCATCACAATAGTGCATTCTGCACTAAAAACCACAACCACAACAAAATTAATATTTATTTCTACCAAAAGAAAAAAAAAAAGTATTACAACATTATATGTCAAATTCTGGTCAAAAATCGTCTGCATATCAGATCTGAACCTGGTGTTTTATAAAACAATGTAAATAAAGGAAATATTAATAAGTACGGCATGATACGCGCGCGTGTAAAAGAGATGGTGCAAAACAATCTTCCAATGATTCTTCATCAAACAAAGTAAGAAAAAATACGTGCGCGTACTGGCCCTATCTAATTCCTAATGATCCATCATGTTTTATTACTCATTATTAAAAACTAGCAATGGTATACTGCAATTCCTGAGTTTTGATTGGTTATGAGCTCATATACTATTGATTACAAATGTGGTAGCCGATGCGCGTCAAAGGAAACGCTGAGGAGCTCAAATATTGCAATTCTTTGTGCGTTTTTAATAAGAAAAAATATTCCACTCGCGCTTGTTGAATATGAGATATCGTTATAGACATCTCGGCGCTCCGCGCCTCGTTGGCCATCTACCCTATCTACCATCTCATATCTAACGCGTGCTCGTTAAATAATTGTTAAACATATGCACGGCCGTACGTATGTAAAATGACATGTGCGGTTGCATTTAGCTAAGTCGAGTTTTATAGCTGCGAGTTCCCGTCGTTTACTCCGAATCCAACAAGGACGAATGGAATAATTGTTAACCAGACATTTCATTTTGATGTAAACGAAGTGATAGTGTGAGGAGGCGGGGAAGTTTGTGGCGCGGTGTTCACTTCTAGAGGTGAATGAAACACGCGAAGAAAGCGAGCGAGAGAGGTTTCTTCCCAACATTTTCCTTGAACAATCTCCTCCAAAGTAGTTCATACATTCTGGAAATTTGTGACAACAATTAAGGTTTACCGGAAGATCCGAAGAAATAGCTTTTCTGGAAATTATGCGTCTTGCGCGAGCCGGTTTACATTATACTGTTTACGGCTGTAATCAACAAGACTACTATATTATGCTGAAACTGAAACAAAATTGAGCTCAGAGTCTAACAAGTTAATCAGGCAGTTTATTTTGCGTGTCGAGCGAAGCGTACACTGAATGAAATTGTGTCAGTTTTCCGGTCTTCCCGTAAATTATTTGCTGCTTTTCTTCTTCTTCGTTATGCAGGTTGTCCAGAGTAACACAACCCTAACTCGATATACGCACGCTAAGCATCAACCACTTCTTAATTAAGTTGGCCTAGTATGGTTCGAATAGAGGAAAAAAATTGCGCGCTCAGGTTTTAAAGGGACCGTGTCATGTATTTTAGCGCAAATTTAGGCATCGGAAATAACCATGAAATTCGGTAAAATATAAAAATAATCTGTTAAAACAGTGAAGAAACATTTCAATAAAACCTCAAATACAAAAGAAGGTATGGATGGCCAATAGTGACGAAAATTAAAACGGATTGCGAAATGGGTTTTTGAAATACTGTTGGGCTGAGCAATTTTTCAAACTGAATCTCGTTTGCTTGTTACTTTTAATTATAACGCTCGGGAGACACATTTGGTTGTAATGAAGCTATGGTTTTGTCATTTGGATCCATAGAAGCAATTTGTTTTGCAAATATTAAGTTTCATAGCAAGTATTCGACAAAACCTAAAAAAAATAAACTTCAGCTTAGCCGTGACACAGTCCCTTTAAGAGCGGTCCTATTAAAAGCCTTCATTAACTGCTGTACGTACATTTGCATTCCTGCACTACCCAGACCCATGCTGGCATGACAATGTTCAGCCATCTTCAAATTTCCTCCACTCGTGCCTGCTGTGTAGAACATATTTGTAGGTGCTGAGCTCAAGGACTTAACAGACTACCGAAAGAAACAAAATAAAAAAATAAAAATTAATAAGGCTGCTACTTTTGTAGAAGGTTTTTTTTTCATCCCCGTGTGTATATAGTAACTAAAGAAAGAAAATAACTGTAATGCAATCTGTTACAGTCAACTCTCTCTAAAACAGATACTGTCAGGACCAGCTCCAAATGTCCGTTTTATAGAGGTGTCGATCTTGTAGGGAATTTATTTACAGTAAAATACTGAAAAACGGCAGGAACGTGACCACCACAAGGTGTCCGTCTTATTGAGGCGTCCGTTAAGATAGAGCTGACTGTATGCGTTTTCCAACTGTAATTTAGGGTTAAAAACAATAACACAATAACAACAACAACAAAAACTTAATTAAAGTGGTCTGGGGATATTTAGCATTGCGGCTAATTGGGGATACAATATAAAGGGAATATAAACGTGAAAATAAATAAGTAAATATTGTAGCAATTGTACAAATATTTTACAAGTGTATCCTACCTACAAATTGTTAGATTCTAGAGAGGTTAAGCATGACGTTTACGGCAAACGGCAAACGGCAAAGCAAAAATGAAACTTCTGCCGTCTCTCTTCAGTTGTGTGTACAGAAGAGTGAAATTATTTGTATTTGCAATGAATAGTAGGAGACGTTATTCTACTTTTGTGTGCCTTATTTACCGATTAGAAGAAAAGAACTTAAAATCAGAAGTTATCTTTGCCGTTTGCCGTCTGCCGTTAACGTCATGCTTAACCTCTCTAATACTAGATTAACTACAATTTGAAATGTTTGGAATTCTTCATGAAGAATGCATTTAGGCCTTGTTCTGTTCTTATCTTCTCTTGAAAGTCTTGAACACAAGTATGGACCCATATATCTTTTAAAAACCCATATATCTTAGAAACAATAATGAAAAATAATTTTTAAAAAAGAAAGAGTAACAATTAATTGTAGTGCAATAATTTTTGGTTTGAAATGTAAACTACTAGTTTATGCCTCTTTGTGCTTTTTTGATTGCAAAATATATACATTTGCAATTTCTCCTAGTTCCTACCACCCTGCTTGGACGGAAGACTGGGTCGAATGATGGAAGCAGCGTGTCTGGTGATGGAAGCATTTCACAATGGGAATCCTGTTTCCCACCCTCTCTTATTCCGTCTTCCGTAGCGTTGCTACCTCCTTTACGTACCCGCGGGTCCCCCTGCCCCCTCCACCCTGCTCTGCCGCCTATGCCCCGGGTCCCCCTGTCTCCCCCAACTTTTTGTTACTGCTTCCGATGATTTTGTGTTGTGTTGTCGAACAACCAATGTACTTTTCTACGACACTCTCACTCGTAACATTATTTTACCTGAAATTCAGTACTCGCAGTTTCAAAAAGGTCTTCAAATGACAGCCAGCCATCCCTAGAAGAACACAACAGCATGAAATATTATTGTCTCAGTTATTGTAAACATCGCATAAAAAAATCAATCACAACTGGACCACTTGAACTTTTACTTTTAATTACCATTTTTCATCTTTCATTCGGTTGATCACAATTCTGCTTCTTATATTGACCTGACCAGAATCAGTAACCTAAAAATTACAACGAGAGAAATCCATATAAATAAAGGGGAATTTCAATTTGTAAAACACCTCGACTGACCACTACAAAGAAGTACTTTAGTCAGTTCTAGCTGGGTATGTGCCGCTTGCCTCTGAGAGCCTCTACCCCATTTATGTCTTTCTTGGCCAATTATAGACCCCATATTAGTCACTTTTATTTAAATGAAAAAAAATTGTGATCCCATTTTTGTCATTTTCTGTTTAAGCATCTACATTATAGGCCATTTAACTTGTGCAACTAGTTAATGTTTTAAAAGTTGTGATTCAAAAACGCCGAATTTAAGTTATTAACATAACCACAAAAAAAAAAAAAATTTTTTTACCGGGAATTTTTCCATTTTTTTCAATCAAAAATCTCTAAATCCTCTTGCCAGAATTTTCTTTCCTCTAAATCACGAAAATGTGCTAGCCTTTTCTACAATGAGTGTCAAAAGTCCTTTAGACATTAAATGAAACAAATATATAATAACAGTACTTAGCACACACTTTACATCAGTCTCAGTGCGTTTACAATTGAATTAAAAAAATTGTAAAAATATAAAAACCCGATAAATTACAATCAGAAAAAAAACGCTTTAGAATAACTTATTCTATTGTAAATAATAAAGATGGTAAATTTTCAAGCTCGGTGATAAATAGTGAAGAAATTATTCAACATGACACGAGCGTGGGACAAAGAAAATCTGATCCCCGACGGGATCGAACCCAGGGCCTCCCAGATCCGGTTGGGCGCTCTAACCAACTGAGCTACGAGAGACTCGTTGTTGGCTGGGTCATTCTGGTTGTTGTGGGTCCTCATACTGCTAGGATCAGCAATGTCGAATCATCAAATGTGTAGTAAATATGATGGTATTCAACTCGGTGATAAATAGTGAGATTATTCAAATGACACGAGCGTGGGACAAAGAAAAATCTGAGTCCCCGCGGGTCGACCCATGGCCTCCCAGATACCGGTTGGGCGCTCTACCTGAGCTACGAGAGACTCGTTGTTGAGCTGGGCCATTTACTAGGTTGATTGTGCCGCGTCCATACTGCTGGATCAGCAATGTCGAAATCATCAAATGTGTAGTAAATAATAAAGATGGTAAATTTCAGCTCGGTGATAAATGTGAAGAAATTATTCAACATGACACGAGCAATTTTTCTTCACAACTTATTGTATTTACAATGGATAAAAAATACAAACATGTTTTGGCTGGAACAAAACTTGTTTTGGTTGGAATGTATACTAAATTTAACATTCCCATTTTTCCACTTCAAATCAGTTGCAGCTTGTGAACCACTCCCCCCTCCCCCTTTTCAATGTTGTACACAAACGCGGCAAGTCTTACAGATAGTAAATCCAATATTGTTTTTGGGGGGAGAGGGTTATATCAAAGGAGTAAAGGGTAAAATCTGTCACGGTACTCATGTCTCCACATTTTTGGCGCTTATTGTATTTACCCCAGTGTAGTCTATCGAGTCGTGAAAATGTGACCCGATCCAGCGGCACATTCCCATTAGCCCAAAAAGATTGCACAAAAAAACGGCACAACTGGACAAAGACACGGCGCAAAACGATTCAGCACAACCCGGCCCAGAAAAACGAGATTTTATCAAACCTGATTGATGACGTCGACATATTCGCTTGGAATCTGATCGCAGGGGGCCATCACAATACATACTGGTTTGGCCATTAAAATCCTTTGCTGAAATGTTACAGGTCCGAGATTGTTTGGCGTTACAATTAATACTCCACCTGTAGAAATGAATTAGCCTGTGAACAGGCTCTCCGGTCGGGGAGGGGGAGAAAAGAAGGTCCTACTCGGCTCACTCCGCTCACCGATCAGATCGGGAGCCCCTCGCCGGCTAGTAATAAATAAGCGTCCAAATTGTGAATAGTGTTTTAATATAGAACAGTTTGGGCTCCCTTTTGAAATTTACGTGCAAAAATCTCCACCTTTTTTCCATGAGAAGACAAGTAAACGAGAGCATAGGGACTAACCGTTAGTTTCCCACGAAAATCCGATAACTTAGACGGAGAAAAAAATCTTGTTCGCTTAAATAAATTTAATTTGAGTAGTTAAGAGTGTGTCCATAAGAGGACCAGGCAACAGGTGATACAGCTCATATCACCGATTTCGCCCAAACTTAGCATAAATGCTGGGTATGGTGAGCTATTTACTGTGACAAAACATCAGCTTAAAATATTTTATTACCTTCAAGTTATGGCACCTTTTGCAAAAATGGCCATTTTTCACTAATTTATGCATATTTAATTAGCTGACTTTGATTGACCAGTTCTACAAGAAAAAAAAGACTTCTGAAAATAAAATTCACTGCATTATATTCTGTGGTTATTAGGCTTTAAGTACAATAATTCACTTCAACCGTCTGATTTGATTTCTTCTCCTAAAACGGTCTTTTGGAAGGTACACATTTCGTACTGTTGGAAATAGCCTTTAACTAGTGCCCAATATCTCCCATGAGCAACAACTTATATACATTATTCTTACATGGGTAATGAAATCCATCTCTAAACTTCACAAAAATGCCACAAAATGTCTGGGGACTTCAATATTTTATTAGTATTGAGGAACTAAACACACGTGACTTAACGATTTCTTGCTATTTCATCAAAATTCACCGAAACACAGAAGCCATTTATTTGCCTCAATTTGGCATAAAATCGGTACGAAATAGCTAATCAAGCATAAATCTATAGATAACAATCAAAATATTGGCGAAGAAAAGACAGTTAGGACATTTTTCGGAGCGTTTTCAGAGCCGATATAATTCGGCAATGTTGTGATAGCAAATGTAAAAATAGCAGCGAAAGATTTTCTTCAAAAGCTCGCTCAATTCAACATTTAGGCACATCAAAGTTAAGAAACAAGAAAGTAATACTACATACATGCCACTTATCGACACACAGATGCTTTCTTTTGAAGGATTTGTTCTTCCTCGCTGCACTTCGATCCTTCGATCGATCTCAATTGACATGTACTGTTGCTTTGAGGCGCGATGAACTTAGCCAATACATCGTGGTTCATTCTTCGTGAAAGGTGTAAACAGGTTGTCAATAAAGTCATTCAAAGAGCTGTTTAAAGTTCACGGAAGGACACTTTTCTCAGCCAGTTTGAATGAAATAAATTTAACTGGAAAAAAAAACAGCCGCCATGTTAAATCTCTACCTTTGAGCCTGCCGTTTCAGTCAGCGATACGGTCGTTCACTGGGCATCACGCGTCCATCACGCGTGACCACACGCGCGATCATTTGCTTTTCCTGTGCGAGTGTTCGTTGGATGCGTTTGTGATGAAAATGAGAATATTTTCAAATTGTCGTAGGGAAAACTATTTCCTCCGCTACAGCTTGACGTGTTTACCGCAATGTGATGCTGAACAAACTCTAGGGTGCTTACCATTTGTTGGAGAGAACCGGTTGGAATTGAAAGGCTTCTTTCCAAAATTAGCAAACTAACCGAAACAGATGTCGCTTACCATTTGTAGCTCAGTTTCCTGTTATTTCTTTCCGAAGGATCGGAGACTAGAACTGGGAAACCTTACAAATGGTAAGAAAATTTCTGACGTTCCGTCAATTTCCGAAGAGATTTTCCAGAAAAAATGCTGTTCCATTTGACTTTCACCGAAACAGAGTTCTTGATTTTTATGTTCAACGGTCGGCATGCACGGCAACCAAATCAAAATAATTGTTAATGTTCCAAAACTGCTCCGACGTCTCCGCAATACTGCCTTTTTTGGGGGGTGGCACCCTGAAGAAGGCAGTATTGCCGAAACGTCGGAGCAGTTTTATACCGCCATTTAGCGTCATTTTGGAACATAAACAATTATTTTTAGCATAAAAGACGCTACACAGTTAAACAAATCAACATGTCAACGTCTCCCAGTTACTTTCCAGACATTTGCATTTTTTATTGCTTGCTTAAATTCCCATCCCCTGGCGGAAATAGTGATTAATACCGCGCATAACGATTACATTTTTTGACCAAATTCCCCTACCCCCGGGGCATAAATGGGAAAAAAATGAATAACTCAGCAAAATTGGAGAATAACGTTTACCACGGGATAAATCACTATCCGGTGGATAGCGAGGTAGGTTTTGTAATCGTAGCAGGTGGTCTTTCTTGCGCAAGTGCTTTAGTTGGGGGAGCGTCTGTGCTGAACTGAACAAAGTATTCACGTACGAAATGCCTTTAGCGACGCAGTCTATATGGCGCAGCAAATATATACATATATCTATAAAGGTGTGAATGTAGAGAGAGAAAACAACAAAAAAATAAAACGGGTTTCCCTCGCGTTGACCTCGAAGAAGACAGAAGACTACCTGTGCTGGTTGAAACATTAGCTAATAAGTTTTGCCGTCTTGCGTAGTCCTAGTCTTGCAATAAATTTGTTTAGTGTTAATGCGGGGTTAAAGCTCTTTACAAAAGTCTGCATTCGCGTCTTTGTAACTCACATAGCCACTTAAATTGAGTCGGTGATGAAGAAAATTATCATTTGAAGCCGCAATTCGTCACTTGCAATGTGGGCATTCAGGAGGAAAAATTTGTCCCCATAAAAGCCCTTTTCTAAAACAAAACTGCAGTAATGACGTTTATCGGTAAATGGACAGATGGAGAACTTTGTGGGATCCCGAAAAAGAGAGTGGGTACAAATTCAGTCTCCTAGCTGCCAAAGTGTAATATAATATAGACGATTTGAACAGGAGGAATAGATGTACACAGGCCAGGCTGACAACCTGACCGCCATTTCTTCGAATGTCCATAGTCACCCCCTCCCCCACCTCCCAAAAAGACAGGAACAACAAAAAAACAATAAACATACTAGTTTTAACCTGATATAAGATGGAAAAAATTTGCTCTGATTATTTAATGGTTTCCGACATTTCAGAGCTCAATTTCAGAGCATCAAAACCGATTGCATCGCATACATTACACTGCATCCAGTGTATTTCTCATCAACTATTTATCAAAAAAATTCAATGGAGAAGTTGAAAAAAATTCTCACTTTTACAAGAAACGCACACTACTTATAAGGCTAAGATCAAGCCCCGGTTGTTCAGAGGGTAGATAACGCCATCCGCTACTTATTCCAACGAAAACAAACATTTGCGGAGGAAAAGCAAATGAACACGCGTGTGTATAGCTGTGTATAGCTGTGTTAAGCTATGTATAGGTGTGTATAGCTGTGTAGGGCTAGGCTATGTATCCCCTCTATGAATATCCCTATATAGGATTTAGTCAAACAACTATATGATGACTACACTACGTACTTGCCCCAGTGAACGGCCGTACCGCTGACTGAAACCGCAGGCTCAAAGGTAGAGATTTAACATGGCGGCTGTTTTTTTTCCAGTTAAATTTATTTCATTCAAACTGGCTGAGAAAAGTGTCCTTCCGTGAACTTTAAACAGCTCTTTGAATGACTTTATTGACAACCTGTTTACACCTTTCACGAAGAATGAACCACGATGTATTGGCTAAGTTCATCGCGCCTCAAAGCAACAGTACATGTCAATTGAGATCGATCGAAGGATCGAAGTGCAGCGAGGAAGAACAAATCCTTCAAAAGAAAGCATCTGTGTGTCGATAAGTGGCATGTATGTAGTATTACTTTCTTGTTTCTTAACTTTGATGTGCCTAAATGTTGAATTGAGCGAGCTTTTGAAGAAAATCTTTCGCTGCTATTTTTACATTTGCTATCACAACATTGCCGAATTATATCGGCTCTGAAAACGCTCCGAAAAATGTCCTAACTGTCTTTTCTTCGCCAATATTTTGATTGTTATCTATAGATTTATGCTTGATTAGCTATTTCGTACCGATTTTATGCCAAATTGAGGCAAATAAATGGCTTCTGTGTTTCGGTGAATTTTGATGAAATAGCAAGAAATCGTTAAGTCACGTGTGTTTAGTTCCTCAATACTAATAAAATATTGAAGTCCCCAGACATTTTGTGGCATTTTTGTGAAGTTTAGAGATGGATTTCATTACCCATGTAAGAATAATGTATATAAGTTGTTGCTCATGGGAGATATTGGGCACTAGTTAAAGGCTCTTTCCAACAGTACGAAATGTGTACCTTCCAAAAGACCGTTTGAGGAGAAGAAATCAAATCAGACGGTTGAAGTGAATTATTGTACTTAAAGCCTAATAACCACAGAATATAGTGCAGTGAATTTTATTTTCAGAAGTCTTTTTTTCTTGTGGAACTGGTCAATCAAAGTCATCTAATTAAATATGCATAAATTAGTGAAAAATGGCCATTTTTGCAAAAGGTGCCATAACTTGAAGGGAATAAAATATTTTAAGCTGATGTTTTGTCACAGTAAATAGCTCACCATACCCAACATTTATGCTAAGTTTGGGCGAAATCGGTGATATGAGCTGTATCACTTGTTACCTGGTTCTGCCCTGTTCTCTCACGGGCACACTCTTAAATAACACGGCTTGGCAATGGTCACCTCTGGCCGGGGCGGATCCAAGATTTTTCTTAGGAGGGGGTGCACCAATAAACCACATAGGTTTCTTTTTTTGCAGATTATTATACATTAGAATTACTTTGAAACATGTGATTGGTCGAGAGCATTCAATCAATATACAGTAACTTGTGAACTTGACATGATAACCCAATATCTGCAGCAGATATTGGGTTATCATGTCGAGTTCAAAGTCCGCCTAGCTTCCAAGCCCCTCGTCCGTGTAGTGCTCAAACTCAAACTTTTGATAATATGGCCTCCGTTTCCGAAGAGGAATTGATAGTTTTGATCGAGAATAAAGATTCTAAAAACACCAAGAGAACAACAAAAACAAGTGTAAAAATTCTGAATGATTATTTGAGGGAGATTAACCTGGAGGAACCACAAGATAAAACCGCTTTGGCTAATGTTCTGACGAAGTTTTACGCCGGCGCTATAGAAAAAGTGATGGCAAATTGTTTGAAAACGTATAATAAAATAATTATTGAATTCGTTTTTCGCATGATATCGTGAATTATCAAAACCTCGTGTCTGAGTTATCTGCCTCAGCCTTCGGCTTCGGCAGATAACACAGTCCTCGGTTTTGATAATTCACGATATCATGCTCAACCTCATCCAATAATTGCTTAATATCAGTTGTATTATAAAGCCGCAGGTCATCTGGGGGGGGGGGGAGTGCACACCCCTGCGCCGTCCCCCAAGATCCGCCCCCTGTAAAAAGAGCACTTAAAGGTATATAAAATAGATATCTTGCCTATATAGCTGTCACTGACAAAAATTTCACTCCCGGTTCAGGAGATCTACGGCCGGGGGATTTTCGCCTTTAATATCTTTGGTGAATAATTGTACAAATAGGTTAGCATGTATTCATTCTCCTTGTTACCTTCACTGAAACTTCTTAACACTTACTCAAGAGGTAAATTACTGTGAATTTCATGAAACGAAATCACTCTGTGGTTAAACTGCGACCACAACGCGTCCTTTTCCGCAGGAATTCACAACCCAAATATGAGCTAATAAACTGCGAGTTTTATACAAATCAGAAATCTAGGGATACCTGTTCTCAAGCACGCAGCCTGTATCAGCCAGTACTCTGGAATTGTGGGCAATACCACCATCACGCGGTCTCCTGGTTTAATGTCGGCTGCTTTAGAAAGGAGATTAGCAGTCCTGAAATGAAAAACTAACTTTTAGCATGATTAATATTTATATTTATATAAAAAAAAAATAAATAAAATTTCCACACTAAATTCTCTAAATCTACTGTAGTGTGACTGACACTTTGTTTAAAAAATTCGGTCATTCCAGATATCGCAAATATTGAAAGCTACTGGATTCCACAAAACTCTCCTCCCCCAGAAAACCAAAATAAAAATAAAAACCGAAGCAAATAACCATAACTTTCATAAAAGTGTTTTTATTGCGTAAAAGGTTAACTTACTTTTTAGATTTTAAAGCAACATCTTGAAAACTCCACTTAACTTCGTTGTCGATTCCATCAATCCACCACAGAGCTGGGTAATCACTTTTTCTTGTGCCTTTCTAAAGTAAAACAGAAAAACAATGAAGTGTGAAGGAAAGCTAAAGGAAGTCAAGCTCCTGAAATATTGTCCCAAATGGACTACTCTTTTGCGTATAATTGTCCACGTACGTCAGAGTAGTTCTGCAAAAAAGTGCCTCATCTCCTTTCTATATTCTACATTCACCTTTTCTTACTTTCTTTCTTTCTTTCTTTCTTTCTTTCTTTCTTTCTTTCTTTCTTTCTTTCTTTCTTTCTTTATTTATTTATTTGTTCAGTTTTACATTTTTCGACCTGGGAATGTTGTTTTTTTTTTTATTTAAAATGAACCAAAGTACCGTATTTTATCAATTAAACGCCCCCGGCGTTTAATTCAAACTTGGCTCCGTGGATCCGGCGTTTATTTGAATGGTGCAGTTTTTTGGATCAAAATGTTTATTAAACAAGGGTTTTAAATCATTATTTGTAAAACGAATGTAATTTGCCATCATACTTAAAGCATATTACACCTCGAATAAATGCCTGGAAGGCTTTCTTACCACCCTCGCTCGGAGACCCGGCGTTTATTCGGGACCCGGCGTTTAATCGAGAAAATACGGTATGCAAGGGCGATAACAACCCATTGTTCTTCAGCTAGGTTGATTTATAGAGTATACGTAATCACGCATCTTTTCATGACATACTCTCCCCCCCCCCCCACCGTTTGCCTGCATGAGGCGATGAACAACGTCATCGCCTTTAAATTGTCTGAAGCAATTGTCAACCTCGTTCCCACCCCACACAGCGGTCAAACGCTGCGCGCGTGTGCAGTTTTTGTGCAATTCCCGCCAAAATTCCTTAAATTTTCGAAAACTTTCGCTTTAAAGCCAAAAGTTAACGCCGTCCCTGGAAAGTTAAGGTTTATACGCAGCTTATGGATGGAAAATTTGATAATTCATCTCCACTGAGTTTCCCAGCTTGAAATTTTCTTTCACCGTACTATTTCTTTAACAATTTCTTACAAAAGTTTGCCCACTTTCGAGTTAAATTCTTAGAAAAGTTCGAGGGGGTGAAAACCGGACGCCTTTGAGAAACGGGTTTTTGAAGTAGTTTAGTAAACTCGTAGCAGGAGGTTTATTGGTCTAAAATCATCACCCTCCTTCGTCTCGTTATTTTATGAATTTAATTGAAATTCTTTTTCCTTTTTTAATACTCTATTTATTGGAAAAAAAGCAGCTTTAACCTAGCATTTTTTCCAAGCTGGTTTGGCGTAAACAGCTAAAAGAAATAGCTCGGTGAGCGAATTATGAACGGGTCTCACTCCACATAACGTGTAAACAATTCAGCTGAAATGGTTGCTTGTTTATCATCACAAACATTTTTTCACCTTTTCTTTTTCTGCCCATTCATCTATAACGTCAGCAAAGTTAAAGTACTCTGGAACTTGAAAATCTTTTGTTCCCCAGATTACCGCGTCAGCCATCACAAAAAGCAGCTTTGAGGTCCACTACAAAACAATGACAATAATTTAGCTCGGCTGCTGTAAGCTTTTACTATGGTAATATTTAACTATTAGACTGTGACCTATCGACTAAATAGAATAATCAACTTTGGTCTCTTGAACCTTATCAATTCATATTCAAATGACTTTCCTTGGGCCACATGAAAAGCGGAAAAAAATCGGTGTGCAAAACGTCCAGGGTATTGACACGGTAGCTAGGCCCAAACCTGCAGTTGCCTTGCGTATTTTTCAGCGGCGAAAAACAACAGCGAAAGTCATAAATTGCTCCCCGACTAACCGAACGCCTTGAATAAGTTGTGCTATAGGTCTAGTCTTAAATGCTGTCTGCAGAGCTAAGGCCTAACAGACAACAACAACACACGCTTTATTATCATCTACTACATTTCATTTTAGTTGTTTCCCTTTTTAAGGTAACGTCACAAGCCGATTAAATTTAGAGTAAGTATGGCGTTATACCGCGAAATATCTCGGCTTAACTGTAGAAATTACCGGTCCACTTAGTTGCATCTCATTGAATTTGAATGGTTCCTTTTGTTTCAATATGCTTCGTTCTAAAAAAAGCGTTCAGAGATATGTAAATAACCTACCCGGTATTCTAAAATCGTTCCAGTATCTTATGATGATACGGACCATCATGCTGTATATGTCTTGAACCACCCACAGCCGGTTACGTTACCTTCGCTTAGTGATTTTTAAAATGCAGCCAGTTTGTGCAACCGATGCCTCACATGACAGTTCGGCCACTTGCACAAGGCAAAATGATTTTCTGCATTTGTGGTTGATCAATTTAGCTAATCATCAGAATAAGCAAAATTAGTTACTACAAATATATGTAGAGTAGAGAATTTAATAAGTTTCTAACCTTAACCTCCTCAAAAGGCGTCCAAAATAGAGAGAACAAGAAGCTTGAGAAGCTTAAAATCGGACGCTTAATAATTAGCTATCTGTTTTGACTTGAAAGGAAGGGTACAGTACAGTAAAAATCACTGGAAAAACAGTCACTTAAACCTATTCAGGCCGGGGGGGGGGGGGGGGGGGGCTTTTGAGGCCCGCGCTGATTTTGGATGCTTATAACTTTTTCAAGATTCAACCAAACGCTGCCACACTTTGGGCGTTTATCTAAAATTTATCTCGCAATAATTTGGTCGGATTAGTTATTGTGCCAGTAACTTGAAATCATCATGGCAACGTCATTTTGACAGGCTTGTTTTCCCAAATTTGTAATTTTCGTGTTTCTATTTAATAATGAAAATCTGGAATGTTTTCAAGATTGCATTATTACTTTATCATTATCAATTTATAAAAATATATTTCGCACAATACAAATAAACGATTGAACTAGACGTCTAGAAAATATAAATTTGTAACACTTAGCAAAGTGCAGCCTTTTCGCAATACTTTATAAAGGCGGGGTTTTTACCTGAAGACCAATTTTTCCAACGCTTTAGGTGGCTGACGCATTTCAGTATTTTCCAGCCCTTACACTTTAATGGAACAGTATACAACTCCTAATCAGGTAACTACTATTGTCAAGAAAATGATCACAACTTATTGACCAATGATTAGGTATTTGTTTCATACCATTACTGTAATAGCAACTGGTGAAGAATAGTAGTACTGACCCAAAGTATAAGGGCTGGAAAACACTGAAAACCATTTCAGCCGGGTTTCAAGGAATCCAAAAAAGCTTTACTTGTCCCATATATATTTGTTTTGCAGTATTTTGTTAATTTTTGGACGATTTTGGGGGATGTCTGGGAGGCGATAGTTTTTTTCAAAGGATTAGTAAAATTTAGACAAATAAGAAATATTGGAGATCTAATGTGATTTTAAAATTTGAATTTGAAGTTAAAAATTGGTGGACGGACACCAAACAGTCTCCTGACAACCCGGAGTGCTCTTGCGAGGGGGTCAACTGTTTGGTGGTGTTTCCATTCTTTTATTCAATCCCTTCTTTAAATCTCTTAAAGTTCCATTCAAATTCAGGTAGAATCCCACCTTAAGTTTTGTTCTTGTGAGAAAACAACAGAAGGTTGCGTGATATAACCAAGCATGGATTTTAAATCTCCCTCCCTTTCCATCTCCTTAGCCTTTCACCCCCACCTGTCCCTCCCTTTCTACTCTCATTCAATTTAATGTTTGTTTACATTTCCTAACCAATTCAGTATCGTACTAATCTGTGCCAAGCAATCAGATAATAACATAAATTTGCCTTAATTTTGATCTCCCATACCAAGACCTTAGAGTATAAACCGCTAATAAAACAAAACACACTTGATAAGAATTCTCTGAGGTTATACACCTTGCAGTATTAACGTACTAACGAACTTGATAACAAACCCCATGTCGTACTAAGGATTTTTACTGATCAACATAGAAAATAAGTTCACAATGGTTTGTTCCCAAAACGTTTTTTACTGTACAGAGGGTCTGTATATTGGCCTGTAACTTGTATACCGTATTGAAAAATTCAGAACGAACCGACTTCTGCCCGCTACCATGATATCATGTTAAAATCCTGAATTTCGTCAAAATGAGCCAAAATAAAGTTTTAAAATTTCCTTTATCAATATGGTTTTTATCTTTTTATTCAATTCTATGAACTGCTTTTATGCAGTACTGTCCAACAAAGATTTCAATTTTCTCAAAGTTTCGGGACAAATGGATACAAATTATTTCGTGCAGAATGTAATTTGATTAAGCGAATGTTTTCACGTCTATAAATACTTCAAGCAGTGAATGAAAAACCATTTTGTTTTCATCGATGAGAACCACTTTCAAATAGTTAATGCATAAAAAATAACAATCAGATCAGAATACAATAATTATTAATGCAAGGTCTCGCTATTATGTCTCGGCAGAGATACTTCTTTTTTGCAATGTATGCAAATTTCGTGTGAAATGTAATTCGATTCCATTGTCTTGTTTACAAACTCTTTCTTAAGAAAGTTGTATTTTCGTGAATAAAACCCATTGGCCTGTTTTGTTTTCCTGATCATGTTTGTCTGTGATTTGAACAAAACATGTGGTCTTTTTTTTCGGAACTTTAAGTTGTACAAAAATTCCTATTTTAAACACAGATGTCACTTCCGGCCAGATTTCTCATCTAAAATTCAATTGGTATTTAATTATAATTATTCGAAGTTTTCATTTTCAAGTCATCTTTTCATTCGATAGCTTTACTGATCTCGTAAAAAATTCCATTCAAGTTCACACCAATACTGTACATTGCCAATGTTTTGCTGACGTCTTGAGAAGTGTCTTACTAACGTCACTAGTCAAATCTAAAATATATCCAAAACATGTTGTGCAAACATTCTACTCTTTGTGACAGGCGACTTTGACGCCCAACTGTGCGGAAATGAAAATCGACATACTTCTTGCTAAATATATAAAAAATAGTTTTAAAGTGGAGTCTGTCTCAAAAAAATGTACCGCCAGATCACACTGCTATTTGTAGAAACCAGCAAAGCGTCTAGTTTCAACGTTTCCCACAAAAACATTGCGTGACATGAATGACGTTACCCCTTTTATTTACAAAAATAGCTTCAACTTGTCAAAGCAACCACAGTTTCACAATGGTGATTATTAGTACTTTACCCCTTAAGCTTTTTTCTCTGTCCTCCCGCCGAAGCAAAGAAGAGAACCAGATTGCAGATTAGCCCAAAAGTCGACCCAGTGTTCCTACAACGATTTACTGTCAAAACTGAAATGAAACCGATTGGCCCAGGCTATCCCCGTCATTTTTAGCCGACAGGAGACTATCGTCTAGGACGACCAAAGGGTAAACTATAAATCGGCCACGCCCGATTAATGAGCTCCGTTCTTTGCGTGATGCAAAGCAACAAAAGGTGGCTCCTCGCTTTTGTTCCGAAGGGAGTTTGCAATCCGGGTTATTGTAATATTTATATAATATATATACTTCACTGACGTTCGGCTGACGTACCCGACCAGAGAAGAGGATACGCGACACAACAATCTTAACTGAAGATGACTGCTTCTTCTGACTTCTGTTTCTCAGTACTCACAAAATGACGTAGATTCTGTACATAGAGGTCCATAGAGGCGCGCAATAACGACACCAAATTATGTTTTTCAAATATACCGTTGTTGCAAACTTACTTGTGTTTTATAGCAGTTTGTCCGGCCGTCAGCTGTCAATACTACAATTAGCGTAGCTAAAACACGCATTGCAAGAATATACTACCTAAATTCAATTTATTTCTGTAGAAAACACACCATATTTACTAAATTTTATGAATTATGCTCCAAAAAGTGCTAAAATTTGCTAATTATGCCGTGGCAGTGCTCGTTTAAAAAATTGTGCTTTAAAATCGCTCCAGTATCTTATGATGATACGGAACTAATTTTGCTTATTCTGATTATAAGCTAAATTAAATCTTCCGCAAATGCAGAAAATCATTTTGCTATGTGTACGAACTATCATGGGAGGCATCGGTTACACAAAGTGCTGCATTTTAAAGATCACTATTAAGCAAAGGTTACGTAAGTGGCTGTAAGTGGTGTAAGACATATACAGCATGATGGCGCTATAAATAAATGTAGAGTAGAGAATTTGAGAAGTTTCTAACCTTAACTTTCCCAAAAGGCGCCCAAAATAGAGAGAATGAGCTCCGTTCTTTGCGTGATGCAAACCAACGAAAGGTGGCTCCTCGCTTTTGCCCCGAAGGGAGTTTGCACTCCGGGCTATTTTAATATTTCGAAGCTACTTGTATCTTATCAGTACGTCTTTATATATGCTTCACTGACGTTCCCGACCAGAAAAGAAGACACACGCTTCACAACAATTTTTTAGATAACAGCAGCTTAAAATGGGCATCTATCGTTTGATGACTGTTCCACTTGTGTTCCTCAGTGGGAGCAGTTGATGGATGGATGGATGGATAATCTTTATTTAAAAACACGGTCAAATCATCCGCTAATACAACTTACAATCTAATATAAATATATATTATGATAGAGAGAAGAGGGACATATATAAAAGTTATAAAAAGCTGCTTTACACGAATGCCTTGCCCTAGAGTACTCGTTCAATTAGCTCTTTAAATTGCCCAAGGGACTCTGCTTGTCTTACGTTAATAGGAAGACTGTTCCACAAGATGGCGCCACTATAGGTAAAGCTGTTTCTGTAATAGTTAGTGCGCGGTAATGGAACATTGAGTTTGTTTTCAGAGTCCCTTAGGTTGTACGCGGTTTCTCGCTTTTTATATTTAGAGGATAGATAGTCTGGAGCCAACCCGTGCAGAGACCTGTAAACCATTGTGGCTCTTTTACTTTGCTGCAGGCGAGCTAGATTTTTCCATCCTTGAATGTCAAATAAATCACTAGCGTGCGCGTCACAGTTTGAGAAGGTCAAAACACGGCCTGCTCTATTTTGTAGCTTTTGTAGCTTGTTTTGCAAAATAATCCCACAGTTTCCCCAAACAGTATTCCAGTAGCCGAAATGCGGTTGTATTACAGCTCTGTATATTAGGTGTAAGATTGCTTGAGGGACCAGGTACCTTACTTGTTTTAAGGCTCCAATCCCAGAAGCAATTTTCTTAGTTAGTTTCTCGATGTGACTACTCCAATCAAGTCTATAAAATAGAGAGAATGACTCCAATCAAGTCGATCCAGGAAAGAAATCTAAAATAATCTGCTATGTTGTTAATCAGGTTGTGACAGAGAAACTTGACATAATTATTATGTCAATTACTTTTTTGATGCGCCAATATTAAATATTGGCGTCGTGGGAACAATGCCAATGCAAATGCAGTAAAATCTTTTTTTTTTTTTCAGAACGATAGAATCACAACAGTTTTTCGATCTCGTTGTTTTTAGTTTTACTCACGGTGTATAAAATATATATCATAAAGCAAAGAAAGAAGCCTAAGCCATGTTTTGTACTGTCATAAACACTCCGGGCATTTGAGAACACTCGAGAAATGTAGAAAACATTTGCCTGCGGCTCATGTTTCTACATTTCCCTGGTGTTCTCAAATGCCCGTCGTGTTTTATGACCGTATAAAACATGGCTTTGGCTTCTTTATTTGTTAACTTAGTTATATGTTCATTAAAAGCTGGTTTACACGATATCGCTACTTTTTTTAATTTCGCTAAATCTTGCTCATCAAAAATTGCTAAAATTTCTAGCCACTAACAAAAGTAACAGTTAATAAGGTATGTATTTTGGAGCAAGCCAATCAATTGCTTTTAGCGTGCGGTTCTTTTGGCTGTCGTTCAAATGCATTTCCCTCGAAGAAATTTTCGTTTTGGCAGCGCTTAAATCTCAGGGACTGCCAACCATGAATTATATTATTTTGATAAAACTATTAGCAACTCGTTGAGCCGAATTTTTCACATGTTTTAGTCTCTTATATTAACAGAAGTGTCAACGGCTTTGTTGTGATTTTTTATACCGTTTACGTTCGTGTAAAATTGTTTTACTAGCGCGCGGTTTATTTGGCCGTTGTTCAAATGCGTTTGTTTTCAAAGAAAAATACTTTGCGGCCCTGAACTGGAGAGGAACGTCCACAGTTCAGCAAAAATTAAGACTAGCCTTTGAACTGGACATTTTACTTTGGTGCGGTCTGTGGAATCGGTCTGCGGTCGTCTTCAAAAACACCAATTATGACGTCGTTCCATTCCTTTCATTTCAGTGCGCAGTCATTCAAAAACGTTTTCGTGAAGTCTTTAGAAATCTTCGTATTTTTTGCTGTTATTCACGCTTTAAGGCTTGGAAAGCAAAAAATTTTCTTAATTTTACTCAATAAAAGATAGTTTTAGCGTTTAGTTGGTTAAAACGGCATTTTAAAATTTCTGTTCATTTTTAAAATGCAGCACCAGTTTGTGCAACCAACGTCTCACATGACAGTTCGGCCACTTGCACAAGGCAAAACGATTTTCTGCATTCGCGGTTGATTTAATTTAGATAATCATCAGAATAAGCAAAATAAGGTGCTATAAATAAATGTAGAGTAGAGAATTGAGAAGTTTCTAACCTTAACTTTCCCAAAAGGCGCCTAAAATAGCCGGAGAGAATGAGCTCCGTTTTTTGCGTTATGCAAACCAACGAAAGGTGGTTCCTCGCTTTTGTTCTGAAGGAAGTTTGCAATCCGCGTTATTTTAATATTTCTAAGCCACTAGAATCTTATTAGTACGTCTTTATATCACTGTTATATATGCTTCACGGACGTACCCAATGATAGAAGAGAACACGCGACAGAACGATCTAAAGACAACAGCGGTATTAAATGGTCATTTATCGTTTGATGACTGCTCCACTTCTGTTCGTCAGTGGGAGCAGTCGATCCCGGAAAGCAAACTAAAGTAATCTGCTATGTTGTTAAGTCTAGGTTGTTAAGTCGGCTATGTTGTTAAGTCTAGGTTGTTAAAGTACTCTGAAAGTACTCTGAAAATCTTTTGTTCCCCAGATTACCGTGTCAGCCATCACAAAAAGCAGCTTTGAGGTCCACTACAAGACAATGACAATAATTTAGCTCGGCTGCAATTAACTTTTACTATGGTAATATTTAACTATTAGACTGTGACCTCTCGGCTTATTAGAATAATCAGCTTTGGTCTCTTGAAGTCCTTGAACCTTATCAATTCATATTCAAATAATGACTTTTCCTTGGGCCACATGAAAAGCGGAAAGAATTCGGTGTGCAAAACGTCCAGGGTATCGACACGGTAGCTAGGCCCAAACCTGCAGTTGCCTTGAGTATTTTTCAGCGGCGTAAAACAACACCGAAAGTCATAAATTGCTCCCCGACCAACCGAACGCCTTGAATAGGTGCTAATAGGTTGTGATATAGGTCTAGTCTTAAATGCTGTCTGCAGTTAGGCCTAACAGACAACAACAACACACGCTTTATTATCATGTACTACATGACATTACAGTTGTTTCCCTTTTTACAGTAAGGTAACGTCACAAGCCGACTAAATTTACAGAATAAGTATGGCGTTATATTGCGAAATATCTCGGCTTAACTGCAGAATACCGGACCACTTAGTTGCATCTCATTAAATTTGAATGGTTCCTTTTGTTTCAATATGCTTCGTTCTAAAAAAAACGTTCAGAGATATGTAAATAACCTACCCGGTATTCTAAAATCGTTCCAGTATCTTACCCGGCATAGTTAATCGAACGTTCGAAAATCGAACACAATCGAACTCAATCGAACTCAATCCGTGGATTGAGTTCGATTGAGTTCGGCAATCGAACGAAATCGAACACCAGACTTTCAGTGAGTTCGATTTCCGAACAAATCGAATTCAATCGAACAAATCGAACTCAATCGAACTCAATCCATCTGATTGTGTAATCGAACACAATTAAATGGATTGCGTTCGATTGGCTCTGGTATACCAATACAAAGCAAAGAAAGTCCTTTGCTGAGAACGGATCGTTCTGGGTCTGTAAGTTGCAGGTCGTCTGGAATAGTAACGACCAATTTGGATGTACAAAGCAAGCCCATCAAAGCAGGTTTTTCTCGTGCTTTAAATTTTTTACAATTTATTCAATAATAGAAACCCCATTTATAAACTGTCCACGGCAGTTAAGAGAAAAAAACAGAACAGAACAAAGCTATCATTATACCCACGGGCGTATTCCGAAATCGTTGTACTCTTTCCTTTTTAGCTAACTTGCAATTGCGGAAAGACAACTCGATGGGTTACTTTTAGTCAAAAATACAAGCAAATTACTAACCGCGACACAGGCAACGGCGTACAGTAGATGGATGATTATGATAAATATCTTACCATAGTTATGATCTTACTAACGATATACATGATTCTTTCAAATTCATCTTGGACAATTAACAGTGACCAAGAGAGTAAGAGGTGAACGAGCGTCAGTATATTGGATGTATGGAAGCATCTTATAATTACTGCCATGATAGAAAGGACAAATAGTAAATGCAACAGGCAACAGTGAAATTATTTTTCTCCTCAGGTCAAAATTAAAAGTTAAATTTAATTCTTGAGTGTCAAGATGCGCTCGTTTACAATTCGGAATGCACGGCCTTTCTCGCCTATTTTCTTTCAAACCTTGAAAACTTCGCCATCCTTTACGTCAAAGTGGCATTCCTGGTAGCCTTTTACTACACATTTGAAGCTTACAATCCACATCGCATCTGAAGCCATTTCTGCAGTATTTCTTCGTTTACGAAAAACACGTGCGCTACACTCTGGGCTGAAGTGACTCGAGCTTCCAAGATCTGGTTATGGATTTTCAACGCCTGTTTTCCACAAATCACGAGTTCGAAAATCGAACGTTCGATTGGGTTCGATTGATTTTTTTTCTTTTCGGTGAGTTCGATTTCGTTCGATTGCCGAACTCAATCGAACTCAATCCATGAATTGAGTTCGATTGAGTTCGATTGAGTTCGATTGAAATTTAGTTCGATTGGGTTCGATTTGTTATGCCGGGATCTTATGATGATACGGACCATCATGCTGTATATGTCTTGAACCACCCACAGCCGGTTACGTAACCTTCGCTTAGTGATTTTTAAAATGCAGCCAGTTTGTGCAACCGATGCCTCACATGACAGTTCGGCCACTTGCACAAGGCAAAATGATTTTCTGCATTTGTGGTTGATCAATTTAGCTAATCATCAGAATAAGCAAAATTAGGTACTACAAATATATGTAGAGTAGAGAATTTAAGAAGTTTCTAACCTTAACTTTCCCAAAAGGCGTCCAAAATAAAGAGAATGAGCTCCGTCCGTTGCGTGATGCAAATCAACGAAAGGTGGTTCCTTGCTTTTGTCCCGAAGGGAGTTTGCAATCCGGGTTATTTTAATATTTATTTAATTTAATATTTATTATCAGTACACTTTATATATGCCTTACTGACGTTCGACTGACGTACCCGACCAGAAGATGAAGACGACTGCTCCACTTCTGTTCCTCAGTGCTCACAAAATGACGTAGATTCTGTACATAGAGGCGCGCAATAACGACATCAAATCATGATGTTTTACAAATATATCGTTGTTGCAAACTTATTTGTGTTTTATGGCAGTTTGTCTCGGCCGTCAGCTGTCAATGCTACAATTAGCGTAGCTAAAACACGCATTGCAAGAACATACGACCTAAATTTAATTTATTTCTGTAGAAAATACACCATATTTACTAAATTTTATGAATATACGCTCCAAAAAGTGCTAAAATTTGCTCATTATGCCGTGGCAGTGTTCGTTTAAAAAATTATGCTTTTTGCTCCAATTATGCCAAAAATTATGCTAGCACAATCCGCCAAGGCCTAACCCAGTGTTTTAAAATCGCTCCAGTATCGTATGATGATACGGAACTAATTTTGCTTATTCTGATTATAAGCTAAATTAAATCTTCCGCAAATGCAGAAAATCATTTTGCTATGTGTAAGTGAACGAATTATCATGGGAGGCATCGGTTACACAAAGTGCTGCATTTTAAAGATCACTAAGCAAAGGTTACGTAAGTGGCTGTAAGTGGTGTAAGACATATACAGCATGATGGCACTATAAATATATGTAGAGTAGAGAATTTGAGAAGTTTCTAACCTTAACTTTCCCAAAAGGCGTCCAAAATAGAGAGAATGAGCTCCGTTCTTTGCGTGATGCAAACCAACAAAAGGTAGCCTGCGTTAAAACCCCAAAATACCGCCAGCTACGCTGGTAAACAAAAGGTGGCTCCTCGCTTTTGCCCCGAAGGGAGCTCGAGTCTGCAATCCGGGTTATTTTAATATTTCGAAGCTACTTGAATCTTATCAGCGCGTATTTGATATATGCTTCACTGACGCTCCGGACCAGAGAAGAAGACACACACAACAATCTTTAAGACAACAGCAGCTTAAAATGGTCATCCATCGTTTGATCACTGCTCCACTTGTGTTCCTCAGTGAGAGCAGTGGATAGATGGATGGATGGATAATCTTTATTTAAAAACACGGTCAAATCATCAGCTAATACAACTTACAATCTAATATAAATATATATATTGATAGAGAGAAGAGGGAAATGAAAATATACAAAAAGCTGCTTTCCACGAATGTCTTGCCCTAGAGTACTCGTTCAATTAGATCTTTAAATTGCCCAAGGGACTCTGCTTGTCTTACGTTAATAGGAAGACTGTTCCACAAGATGGCGCCACTATAGGTAAAGCTGTTTCTGTAATAGTTAGTCAGTGCGCGGTAATGGAACATTGAGTTTGTTTTCAGAGTCCCTTAGGTTGTACGCGGTTTCTCGTTTTTCATATTTAGAGGATAGATAGTCTGGAGCCAACCCGTGCAGAGACCTGTAAACCATTGTGGCTCTCTTACTTTGCTGCAGGCGAGCTAGATTTTTCCATCCTAGAGTGTCAAATAAATCACTAGCGTGCGCGTCATAGTTTGAGAAGGTCAAAACACGGGCTGCTCTATTTTGTAGCTTTTGTAGCTTGTTTTGCAAAGTAATCCCAGAGTTTCCCCAAACATTATTGCAGTAGTCGAAATGCGGTTTTATTAAAGCTCTATATATTAGGTGTAAGGTTGCTTGAGGGACCAGGTGCCTTACTTGTTTTAAGGCTCCAATCCCAGAAGCAATTTTCTTAGTTAGTTTCTCGATGCGACTACTCCAATCAAGTCGATAAAATTGAGAGAATGACTCCAATCAAGTCGATCCAGGAAAGAAATCTAAAATAATCTGCTATGTTGTTAATCAGGTTGTGACAGAGAAACTTGACATAATTATTATGTCAATTACTTTTTTGATGCGCCAGTATTAAATATTGGCGTCCTGGAAACAATGCCAATGCAAATACATTTTATCTTTTATTTTTTTTCCGAACGATAGAATCACAACAGTTTTTCGATCTCGTTGTTTTTATTTTTGCTCACGGTGTATAATATATATATATATCATAAAGCAAAGAAAGAAGCTTAAGCCATGTTTTATATTGTCATAAAACACTCCGGGCATTTGAGAACACTCGAGAAATGTAGAAAACATTTGCCTGCGGCTCATGTTTCTACATTTCCCTCGTGTTCTCAAATGCCCGTCGTGTTTTATAACAGTATAAAACATGGCTTAGGCTTCTTTATTTGTTAACTTATCTATATGTTCATTAAAAACTGGTTTACACGATATCACTTTTTTTTTAATTTTCGCTAAATCTTGCTCATAAAAAAATTGCTAAAATTCGTCGCCCCTAGGGGGGAAGGTGGCTCTATTGTTTCCAGTTGTTTATTCGTGACCGACTCATCACTGCCAGTATGACGTCACATGGCAACGCGCGAGAGATTCCCTCGGTTTGGTCAGATGAGCGGGATTAAATCGCGAGTACGCCACAGCAGAGGTCCAGAAAGCCTTATCATTAGTGCTTATATCGCTATCGTTCGCTAATTCTTTCCCAGTAGTTAGGTTTGATGCCTTAATTTTTTGTGTGTATGATCTGTTTCTGTTTTTTAACGCCCGTTATCCTGTAATTTGGTTATTATTTTTAACTCTTGAACGGGACAATAGGCGGGACCGCCATTTTGCTTTCGGGTCAAGCGAAGTCCATAAAAAAACATCCACCTTTTCACACAAACATTTTTCTCAAATCCGCTTCATGATAGGAGGTTTTACTCCTTGAATATTAACGTTTAATCTCCGGGGCCTTTCGTGTCGCTTGAGTTAGCCAAACTTCATGTCTTTCCGTTCGAGTGCAAAGGTATAATTTTTATCCAGAACATGTCAACAACGCCGATCGCTGCTTCGCGATCTCATGTAGAATTCTTTTTCCATATATTTTTATTCGCATTCATTGGCTTATTATAATGTACTACTGTTGGTATCTGTGCAGTTATGTTGTATTTTGTGGCTTTCCTTGCCGTGACGACTCTTAAATTTCATTAATTGCATACCTCCTGAAAAAATAACTAAATAAAAAGAAAAGCTTACAACACGGGGTATTTCGAGTCGGGCACCCATCCAAGTGTTAACCCCGCCCGGCAAGCCTTAACTTTGGCCAGCTTGAATTGAGCAAGCGCTTTCATTGTCGGGTTTGAACGAGGAAAAACGTGTTGTGCGAAATAGACATGAGTTCAAATTCGTTGCCGCAAGAGTAGTAAAAAATTACCGATTAATAAAGACTTGAGTAAAGTTATTCTGTGTTGTTTTTCTATAATACCCAATGAAAGCGCAGGCTCCATCCGACCTGGCTGTAGTTAAGTCCTGTCGGGCGAGGTTAATACTTGGATGGGTGACCAACTGGGATTACCGTGTAGCGCCTTTTTCCTCTTAAATGCTCCGATTTTCACCTTTAAGGGTAAAGACAAGAAGATCCACGAATGCTGAAAGTCTGATACTGCACGTACATCAAGAACCGTACATCCTGTACCAAACCTCCTATTTCTGTTACAAAAAAAAATTGAATTCGCTGTGCAAGGACCCTCGAAAGCTCGACCTGTTTACAGATTTCATCGATCATTCTACACTTTGCGAAGGTGTTTCTGTTGATTTAAAAAAATGAATATAACGTCTGATCTACCAAAAAATAGCAGAAGAGAGACGGTTGCATTCGCTAACATCTCTGCATTATTGACTTGAGTAAATGAAGGAAGGTAACGGAGTAAAATGCCACATTCTTGACTCGTTTCTCGATTGACGCTTGCCCGCCATCTTTAATATCACTCATGCGAAGCGTGACGTCATAGTGGCAGTGATGATTGAACCAATATTTTCCTTAGAGACACCTTCCCCCCCTGGTCACCCCTAACGAAAGTAACCTTTAATAAGGTATATATTTTGTAGCAAGCCCATCAATTACTTTATGTAAATATAATTTTAGCGTACGGTTCATTTGGCTGTTGTTCAAATGCATTTTCCTCGAAGAAATTTTCGTTTTGGCAGCGCTTAAATCTTTGGGACGTCCAACGATGAATGAAGTTATTTCAATAAAAATATTAGCAAGTCGTTGAGCCGAATCTTTGATATGTTTCAGGACTCTAAACAAATGTGTCAACGGCTTTGTTGTGATTTTTTATACCATTCGCGTAAAATAGTTCTACTAGCGCGCAGTCCATTTGGCAGTTGTTCAAATGCGTTTGTTTTCAAGAAAAATATTTTATGTGGCCCTGAAATGGAAGGGAACGCCCAACTATGAGCGACAACTGTTCATCAAAAACTAACCCTCGCACTTACCGGGGGGGGGGGGGAGAGGGAGGGTGAATGCCACCCCCCGTAAGGTTTTTTCGATATTTTAAAAAGAGGATTTACTCTACAATGCTGAAACTTTCAGTAGCTGTTCAATCATCCTTTGCGGGAATTAATGTAGACGAAACGTACGCCAACGAAATATCTTGTAGCATCTGCCATCAGTCATTTCATTTAAATTGCGTAAATAACTCAAGCAACGAGAATCCCTGCAGTGAACAGGCAGATGAGACATGGTATTGCGCTAAATGTCTTTCATTACCTTTTAATAACCTGCAAAATCCTGATTTCTATGAGGAAGTTAATACTAATGGCAACCTTATAATTAATGAACTGACGTTACTGACAAAAGTAAACGATTTAAAATCCAATCCTTTCATTCTTAGCGACAACTGCAACGATGATGATATCGATCCAGACAATAATTATCTAATTAGACAAACCTCAAGTAATGGCAGATGCCATTATTACACTGAAGAATCTTTCAATAATCTATTAAAAGAAAAACAGATACAAAATGAATTGACCCTTCTCCATCTAAATGTTAGAAGCATTAAAAACAAATTTGATAATTTCTACACATATTTACATTTACTTAAATTAAACTTCTCCATAATTGGTATATCAGAAACATGGATAACAGATAATAGCGCTAATCTATACGACATTCCTGGATATAAATTTTTAAACGTTAATCGTAAAAACAAAGTTGGGGGAGGCGTGGGGATGTATATTAAAGACCATATTCAATTTAAAGTTAGAGAAGATCTTTCAACAGCCAAGGAGGATGTGGTAGAAACTCTATTTGTTGAATTTAAAACAAGTAACAAAACAGTTCCTATTATAATAGGTGTATTATATCGTCCCCCGGATAGTAATTTAACAGAATTTGAAGAATTCGTTAAAGAATTACTTTATAAGATTAATAAGGAAAGGAAAGAATGTTATCTAATGGGTGACCTAAATATAGATTTACTAAAAGTTAACCAAAATGCAACAATTCAGAATATTCTTAATCAATTCATCTCCTCGTTCTTTTATCCACAAATAACAAAACTAACAAGAATAACCTGCAAAAGTGCGACTTTAATAGACAATATCTTAGCAAACAGGCTAAGTGAGGACGACTTAAGTGGAATTCTTTACACTGATCTTTCAGATCATTTACCCATCTTTACCATAAAACAAGATAGAAAATTGAATCAAAAGTTTGAAAAAGTTAAAAAAAGGCAAATCACACCTGAAAACATAACTTTGATGATAGACGATCTTAGCCAAGAAAGCTGGGAGGAAATTGACGTGTTACATGATCCCAATGAATCATATTCATTTTTCCACCAAAAATTAAATGAATATTATGAAAAGGCCTTTCCGCTAAAACTTTCTACAATAAAAGAGAACAAACTGAAAACTAAACCCTGGCTAACAAAGGGATTACTCAAATCTCTAAAAACAAAAGACAAATTGTACAAAAAATCAATCAAAATTCCAACAGCGGAAAACAAATTTAAGTTTAGACGATATAGAAATAAACTGAATCACCTACTTAGAATAGCCAAGAAAAGGTATTACAAAACAAATTTGAGGCAGTAAAGACCAACACACGTCAAACATGGGTTCTTATTAACGAGGTAATAAACAAAAAAAAGTCAGCAAGCATCTTGCCTGATGCTTTCAATCATAATAATGAAGAAATAACAGATCCAGTTGAAATAGCAAATAAATTTAATGAATATTTTACAAATGTAGGACCAAATCTTGCTAGTAAAATACCAACCGTAAATCCATCATTCAAAGCTTTTATGAGCAAAACTAACTATCATGAAAGTTTCTTCATCGATCCTGTTACAGAGAAAGAAGTAGAAAAAGAATTGCTGGGCTTAAATCCAAGTAAATCAGTTGGCTATGATTCATTCAATCCAAAAGTTATACGAGAAATAGCACCCTATATCAAGCAGCCTCTAACAAGTATTTTTAATAAATCGTTTACAACTGGTATCTTTCCGGATGACCTCAAAATTTCTCTAATTACACCAGTATTTAAAAATGAAGATAAGTCTCTGTTTTCAAACTACAGACCTGTGGCTGTCTTACCATGTTTCTCAAAAATACTAGAAAAAATAATGTATAAAAGATTGATGGACTACATAGAAAGACACAACATTTTTTATGATAAACAATATGGATTTAGGAAAAAACGCTCAACAGAGATGGCCATAATTGAACTAACAAACAAATTAACCGATGCAATAGATGAAGGCAAATTAACAGCAGGGATTTTCTTAGACTTATCAAAAGCTTTTGATACTGTTGATCACTCAATTATAATCTCAAAATTAGAACATTATGGGATAAGAGGAATTGCACTTGAGTGGTTTAAAGACTACCTGTTAAACAGATATCAAATCGTCAAATTTAAGAATAGTCAATCTGAGAAACAAATAATCAAATGTGGTGTACCTCAAGGGTCAGTTTTGGGCCCACTTTTATTTCTGTTGTATGTAAATGATATTTTTAAAAGTTCTGAAAAATTATCATTTATCCTCTTAGCCGATGATACCAACATATTTTACCAACATAAAGATATCAAAGTTATAATGGAAACTCTTAACAATGAATTAAAAAAAGTTAACCTATGGCTACAAGCAAATAAGCTCTCATTAAATATAAAGAAAACCCACGTCATTATTTTTAAATCTAGAAGGAAAAAAGCGGAAAACATTACAGTCAAAATATATGAGACTGAAATAAAACATGTAGAATCAACCAAATTTTAAGGAATATATATTGACTCTAACTTAACATGGAAAGTACATATCAACCATATTGTAACCAAAATAGCTAAAACAATCGGTATTTTGTATAAAGCAAGGCACTTCCTTCCTTCCCATACGCTGAGAACTCTTTACTACTCGTTAATCTATCCTTATCTTAATTATGGTAATATAATATGGGGAAATACATACCCCTCGAGATTAGAATCAATAAGAAAATTACAAAAAAAGATTATCCGAATTATTTCATTTTCAGATTTTAGAGATCATACTCGTCCACTCTTTAAGAATCTATCTATTTTACCAATTGATGATTTGAACAATGAAGCCATAGCTTTATTTGTTTTTAAATATTTTACGCAAGCACTTCCAGCAACATTCAGCCATTTTTTCAAGCCAAATAATCATTTCCATAGCCATAATACAAGATCATCTTCAAAAATCCACAAAGAACAGGCACGTACAAACTATAAGAAATATTCTATTAAATTTAAAGGGTGTGAAATTTGGAACAACCTTCCTATATTAATCAAAAACGCTAAATCATTTGTTATTTTTAAGAAAAAAATTAGAAAATATTATCTCGATTTACTACCTTAATTTATCTATATAGCCTTTGTAGGTATATAAGTATAATAGTTGTACAAGCCGTTTACATGTTGGTTATATATTAATTGTTTTATACCCTTAAACATATAAGAGGGCTCTCCTTGTTAAGCCCACAAGGGTTTGTCGAGAGTTCCTGTTCTACTCCATCATATTTAATAATAATAAATGTATCAACGACATGTAATTAGGCTTAATTGTAGAGCGAAAATAAAGATTGAGATTGAATACATCCCATGTGTCCATGATATGCATGGCAACGTCATCATTATAGGCAGGTCTGGCCAAAAATCGTCAATTTTAAAATTTTCTTTATTTTTTCAGTTTTTCGAAACAGAATTGTAAGATTTGTTTATTTTTACATTCCATAAGCATTCTGGCATGATTTTACATCGAAGTTTGTTATTTTCTGACTTTCTAAGAAAATGGTGAAATCCAAGATGGCGGCTCTTATGACGCCACAGCCAACAAAAATTATGTCATCTTGTAGAGTAAGCTAAGTGCAAAATAATTTTGCCGTGCCTTAATAGAACGAAAACCCTGGAGAGGGGAACCATCCACCCCCAACAATACACCGATTCAGCGTAAGCCGGAAGTTGCATGGAAACGAGGCCAAAGGGCTCTCGGAGGCTAAAAATTCTAAAGTTTTTACTAGCGTGTGGGGCATTTCGAGTCGAAAGTAAGCATTTCCTTTACAAATTAGCCACAAATCTTGATCCCTATCAGTGCATAAGTATAAAAAGAAGAAATTTTAATGTCTACCAGGTCGAACCAGGTGACAGGTGAAATTCTAACAGCTGAGCGGTAAGATTTTGCTGCCAACTTCAATATTCTCTCGCCAGCATAGGCTGAATTCGAATTTCATCCGTTCTCTCAGGTAGAAAAATGCAGCACCAGTTTGTGCAACCAATGTCTCACATGACAGTTCGGCCACTTGCAAAAGGCAAAACGATTTTCTGCATTCGCGGTTGATTTAATTTAGATAATCATCAGAATAAGCAAAATTAGGTGCTATAAATAAATGTAGAGTAGAGAATTTGAGAAGTTTCTAAGGCGCCCAAAATATAGAGAATGAGCTCCGTTCTTTGCGTGATGCAAACCAACGAAGGGTGGTTCCTCGCTTTTGTTCCGAAGGGAGTTTGCAATCCGCGTTATTTTTATATTTCTAAGCTACTAGAATCTTATCTGTACGTCTTTATATCAGTGTTATATATGCTTCACTGACGTACCCAATCAGAGAAGAGGACACGCGACATAACAATCTTAAAGACAACAGCGGTATCAGGGCTATACGGGTATGTGCCGCTCAGCAGGGTATGCTTTTTGCCCCTCTGACTCTGGAACAGGATATAAAAATCACCCGTTTGACTCTGGAACAGCGTCGATTTTTTTTCTCCAGAATCCTGATTAAACACGATCGAGTTTAGCTATGAAACTCTGCTCCTATCATCGCTTTATCTCTGAGCCACAGACGAAGTCAAGTGAGCGCATTGTGATATACGCTTGTGTTTTTATATCTATCTACATATATTTCCATTGTGGATATTGTCTGGAACAGGGTACCTATTTTGCAATGTTTGTCTGGAACAGGGTCGCAAATTCAGCATTTTTTCTCTGGAACAGGTCCAGAGTCTCAGAGACTCAGCGGCACACCCCTGTAGTAAATTTTAGGGAGTACCCCCCCCCCCCCGAGCGGTATTAAATGGTCATTTATCGCTTGATGACGGCTCAACTTCTGTTCGTCAGTGGGAGCAGTCGATCCCGAAAAGGAAACTAAAACTAGTTGTACCTATCGGTAAGTTCCAACGAGCGAATTACTCATGTTTGTTCATAAGAACAGATATTGAATGGTTTTTGATAGAACTATATTTGAAATGACCCAAATATGGTAAATTGTATTTTAGGTAATATGCGAAAAAAGTGCTATTTCTCTGGTGTTCATAAATGACACTGGTTTGATAGCCTGCGTAGCAGGCGCCCTAGTTTCCAGCGCGCGTATTCTCGCGATCGCGCACTCTTTTAAACACACTAAAAACGTACACAGATGTCTGCTATACGCAGGCTACGGGTTTGACAGATTGCTAACTCTTGACAAATCTTTAAAATTCTTTTCAACGTTAAAATGTCACAAAATGTAGGCAATAAATGAGGTTTAATCACTGTTTTTTAAATACAACACGCCATGGTTAAAATGTTTCCGTCCACAAAAGGGATAGTTGCATTTCAAGAACTTCTTATAAATCAAATCCCAAAATCAAAACTGCTAAGATGCTTTTTTAAAAATAATTTTCAGTAATCAGAGACAGTAATGCACGGGTCAGATTCTCGCATGCCAAGTGTCGTGTTCAGTTACGCAAAACTTGAAAAATTTGAACAGAAAACAAAACTTGAACGGTCAAGGATTATTTGGAGACAAAATTTTTATTCAAGTTAACATTACATTTGCCGTTAGAAGCAAAAAACTTTTGACTTTCTTGTGTGTATGACATGCAGTAGTTTTAGTGAGCGTCCCTTTGTATTGATGTTATTCCTACGCGGAGCGAAAATGCGTGCCACATAAAATGTAAACGGTATTTGATTTGGAATAAATCATCGGTCAAACAATTACTATAAACATAATCAACACAAAAAGGAAGCATTTACCCGACTTCAGCATTCTCATAAGTCAAGAAAACTCTATTTGAAGTCAACAGTCCGCTTTTGATTTTCATGTCTCTCTTCGATCGTAAATCAAAGGACTCCAAAGTCGAAAGATTATTTCATCGCTTTGAAGACCTTGATGTTCATTTTTTCGGCGGTCGAATATTCTGTAGGGTATTCTCTTTCGATTTATAATTCCCTAAAGGTGTATTTATCGGTAAAGGGATGAATGACCACATTGAAAATTTTAACAACGAGCCGCGTGGACGCCATTTTGGTCATTTGCTCTCTAGCAAGGAGTGAGAGACTGGGAACCAGTTGGGAAGAAGAATACAACCCAAATATGGGGTTTACTCACACCCAAATATGGTCAAAAAAAAAGTCCCTTACGCAGAACTTGAGATTTTCTCTGCCTATACACTCATACGCACACGGCTCTATGATTCTGCCGCCTCGACAGCCTCGCCTCTTGGCTCGGCTGTCTCGTTGGCAATAATCTGCTATGTTGTTAAGTCTAGGTTGTGACAGAGAATTTTGACATTATTATTATGTCAATTTCTTCTTTGATGCCAATATTAAATATTAACGTCGTGGGAACAATTGAAATGCAAACAAAACGCTTGAGAAGCTTAAAATCGGGCAGTTAATAATTAACTATCCGCTTCGACTTGAATGGCAGGGTTCAGTACAGCAAAAACCACGAAGCAGTTACTTAAGTAACACTGCAGTCCGAGGTTTGTGTAAGTCACACGGTTTGCATGAGTCGTATTAATGCGCATAACGTAATATTGCATTACTACTTAATGACATAATGGTCTCAATTTATAAATATATTTCGCACAATACAAATGAACGATTGAACTAGACGACTAGAAAGTATAAATTTGTAACACTTAGCAAAGTGCAGCCTCTTTGCAATACTTTAAGGCGGGGTTTCACCTGAAGGCCATGCGCTTTTCGGTATTTTCCTGAGCCGTTACACTTTGATGGGACAATATTACAACCTTTTAACGAGTAACTACTGTAACTATTGTCAAGAATGATTGGACATTTGTTTCATACCATTACTGAAATAGCAATTGATGAAGAATTGTAGTACTGACCCAAAGTATAAGGGCTGGGGAATACTGAAACACAGTATCAGCCGCCTTAAATGGAAATATCTCGTTCGCGTTTCAAGGAATCCAAAAAAGTTTCATTCTTCCCATGTAGATGTATCTATGTATTGCGGTATTTTGTAAATTTTTGGGTGTTTTTTGGGGGATGTTTGGGAGGCGATAGTTTTTCTCAAAGGATAAGTAAAGTTTAAACAAATAAGAAATATTGAAAATTTAATGTGATTTTAAAATTGGAATTTGAAGACGGACACCAAACAGTTCGAAAGCGGACAGTGACTGTAATATCACCCGGATATTGAGAGTGCAATCATTGCGGGAAACATTTTATTGTCTTTGAACGGTCAACCTATGAAAAACATGCTTTTCACAGGTTTACACAGGGTGCAAAATTTTGAAAGCTTGTGAGCAGGGCGCTTTTCACAAGCTCCTGTGAAATTTGTAACCTATGTGACTTCTTGTTTTGTGACGGTAAATTAAAAAAAAATTAAAAATAAATTTGTAACCCATATACTCGGTCACGCTAAAGTTCTGGCATGTCAAATTGAAAGTTTGCATTCTGGTCCCTATTGATTACGATTGATCACTTTAGGAATTCGTATGCACTCAATATTGATACATATTTCCATTTCAAAATCGCTTAATCCAGTAAGGTAAATCCTTCGATGTTGTTGCCAAGCTTTACGCCAAAGTCCATTCGAGATCTTTCGATCGCTGTTGTGAAGCTGTCACTTCAGAGTACCAAAAAACGTAAATGATCACAAAAAATGGTTCTAAAAATTTTCATACACAATTTAAATGAATAAAGGTGTCTTTCAATAAGTATTAATTTCAGGCGTTTATTATCATTTTCTTTGACTAGCATGCTAAGATACGACCTTCGCACCAGATTGTAAGAAACTATACCTTTTAACTCAATCCCGTCACACTGGCGTTTAACTATTAAAACCTCAACTTTGCCGTTAAAAATCGATCCGATACCGTATGATCCTTTGGTTACGTTAGAGAACAAATCAAATCCAATTCTTGATGTGCTTTCAAAACATATTTACAACTTCTTTCGAGGAAAAAAGTATATCCCTCCCACCGCTCAACAAAGATTTTCGGAAAAGTACCCAAACATGCATGCTCATTGATTGGAATAAAGTTTATTTATTACCATTTCAATCCACCTTAGAGTCAAAAGCCAGAGAATTTCAGTATAAAGTTCTTAATCGTATTGTCTTTACAAACGAAAAACTATGTCGTCTTGGTATAGTCGACTGTCTCCCATTAATTATTTTGTGCTTTCTGCTTGAAAGAGGTAGAATCTGTCGAGCATTTACTCTTTTCTACACAAATCCTCTGAGTTTTGGAAATCCGTCCTATCTTGGTTGAGAGACAATAACATATATATGTTGGGAATTTGACCGAAACAGATCTGATATTTGGTAAATTCGATGTTATTGAGGATTTCCTCTTGGTCAATCATATACTATTGTTCGGCAAACATTACATTTACTCTAGGAAATGTCAGAATAGCACGCCTTCCTTTCTGTGCTTCTTCGCCAAAATTCGACGTGTGTTTAAGTTCAATATTATTGCTAAGTAGCCTCGTGGTGAGTGTAAATTTATTTATCTTTTTATTTATTTATTTATTTATAACTTCATTATTTCTTTTTTTCTTTGTGTTGTGAAAATATTTTTGTAATTTGTTGAAAAAAATGAATAAAAAATGTCCAAATGACAAAAAAAAAATTAAGTCACATTTAACCACCTTTAATTTCACGTAAATCTCCATTTTCATGCTGTGCTAGGGCTAATTGAAGCACTGATGAGCACATCATGATAAAGAAACGATGCGACACTGTACTGAGCTAGAACCAGGGCCGTAATTAGCAAGAGGCAAGACGAGGCACTTGTCTCGCCTAGATTTTATCCAAAATTTTTAAAAAAGTACCTTCAGGTGGGGTAATCCCCAATTGAAACCTGATTGATTTTTCTGAAGAAAGACCTCATGAGCTTCTAGATTTCAATTTTTTCCATACCCTGCTAACAACTCTTGCCTTCGACACTCACAACTTTTGCCTCGCGTATGTGAAAAGTCTGGCTACGGTCTTGGCTAGAACCACCATCATAATGTGAAATAAACTCTGCTTTCTTACAACTTTATGCCTGATGTTGTGGTTTAAATTTATTTGTGGTTTATATATTTTCAAGCCAGTTTGGAAACCAGTTTGGCAATTTCTCTCTGTTTCAGATTATGAGATTAAAAATCAAACCAGTTTAAAAAAATTTAAACCAAAGATAAATTTAAACCACCGCACTGATAAAAAAGCTGACCAAATGTAAAACACCGAATGTTATTAAAGACTTATGCCTGAAAGAAAACACAACTGGGTTGAAGTATCCTAAACAGCAATCTTTTTATCCAAAGCCAATTCAGAGGCGGATCCAGGATTTTTCTTTGAAGGTGGTGCACCAATAAACCGCATAGCTTTTTTTTTGCAGAATATCAGTTGTATTGGAAAGCCACAAGTCATCTCAGGGTTGGGTGCAAACTGCACCCTCCCTCTAGATCATCGCCGCCCCTGCACTTTTGTCAAAATCTTTTGCTTTTATTAATGTATTACATTGTATATAAATCCTTGAAATTTCTGTACTCCTCATGTACAACTGACACACAAAGAATCTGTGAGCAGGTACTGGCTTCTGCCAGAACTTCGGTAGCACTGCTTGCAAGAGACTTTACAAGTACAAGGTTTGCTCGATCAACTGGCCGTTAGTTCTGGATAGTCTTTTCAGAATTGAACCATGTCGTTCATGTAGGTAAAATCTTGAACCCTTAGTCATACATACATGAGACGAAACAATCAGCTATAGACGAGAAACAGAATGCAGCTATTGAATAACAAATGAAAAACAGAGGAATCCGGAATCTTGCAACGTTTGGAATCCGGATCCACGGACATTGGATGCGGAATGCATCTCAGTTCGGAAAAATGTCACCCAGACAAGACGTTAGCCAAATTTAGTCATCTACTTGCCAAATCAAGCATGTAAATAATCATTGGCAAATATCAAAAAAAGAATGCCAGAATTGGCCAGAAAAGCCTTTAGCATCCGAGGGATCTGGAATCTTGTATGTCACCACGGTAACCAAATTGTAATTTCATATTGTGAAACACAAACTGGCAGAGTGCTACTGCAAAGAATTAGAGACTTTCGATACAAATTGGCTGAGATATTACTTTCTTTACATTTGATCTATGACGTCATCATTTTGCAAATTTGCATATTTTTAAAACTTGACTATCTCCAGAAAGAAGAGCCATATTTGGACACAGTAAACGGAATGTTTCTTCTCATATAGAGTACTTGTTAATATATTTAAAAATGGCCACAAACGAAAACATACGAATTTCATCATAGTAGCACTTTAAGAACAAGTTATAAGGTAAAAGACGACGGAGGAAATATTAATGGCAAAGCTAAACGGTTTTAAAAAAACCAAATCATACAGTCACTGTCTCAGTATTTTCTTCACCTGCTGAGGTAAAGGGTGTTGTGAACAAATTTTAAGCTGATCGATCATGAGTCCCTGGGCTCGCGTGATCGTAATTAAAGCCAACAAAGGACTTCAAAGGGGGGGGGGGGGGGGTCTTTTCTTTTTATACACTCGCTCCGGATTGTGTATTGTCTGAAGGGCCCCGTGGCGAGAACAAAGAATAAAAGAAAGAGTAGATCGAATAGCGCTGACGGGGAAAAATAAATTTCAGACGAAATAAATTTTTCACGCAACGCACAGCACGACACGACGAACATTGAATACATTTTGTTTTATTTTTGTCTTGTCCCGAAGGTCCATAGCAACAAGCAGACTTTAATGGCTGAACCAGACGGCTTTCATGTTGTTTTCGCGATCTATTCGTTAAAGTGCAACTGTGAGTTTATGTTAACGTTTTCAGCTTTTCTATTGCCTTGCGAGATTCCCTTTGTTTTTTTTTATGAGATCGGTTCAGTAGAGCGGTCATGCCTAAAATTCAACACAGTAGTAAATTTAAGACATCGCCAGGCTATCAAGATTACTTTATTTTGATTTTCACAAGTTGCTCACGAGCGTTGATGAAACATCGTTACAAATAAGTCGCCTATTTACGAATCCATCGAAACCTAAGCGAATTTAGCATTCTACATTTGCAGTTAATGCTATGTATGTCGCGTTACTGAAAAGATGTATCGGCGACGTACAAATATATTCAAGTATGTGGAATTGTTTTTGTTTTCTTTTCGGTTGACAGAGTGGCTGAGGGGCAGGCATCAAACACAAACAATGGGTGCTGGAACTAGTAGACGAATTAGAAGGTAAAGAATTGCTTTCAGTTCTTGTTAATTAACGTAATTAATGTAAAGTTGATACCGAAATGTCGATATTTATACGGGCAAATAAAAATGGTACATGTTCAAGTCTTCGAGTTGTAAAATTGTTATGATAAAGGGTCTATTAAAGGGGGTCGTTCAGTCCGCAGATCGCCATATATTTTTCTTTCTATACAGCAAATTTCTTTCATTTTCTTCTGAGACCGAGACCGCCATAAATTTCTTGACCGTAAACCGCCAGAAAATAAATAATGTGCCCGCAGACCAACGCTCAAAATCGGCTTAATCCGTTAGACCGCCAGAGAATAATAGACTCTCAAGATAGACTGCGGGGGAAACATACTGAAAAACTTCAATCGAAATTTTCGTTTGTAAATGAATCTCGATTACAATATAGCTTGATTCAACTATAATTCGATAAAACATTATTGGGAACATCATATTTTACTTCGCTATTTAAGCGGCTATTCCACTGATCTAAAGCGAACTTTCATCGCGTTTTCTGGAACTCTTGTGAATTAAATTCGATTCGACTCAAAGAAATGCGGCATCTAAATTGGGTTTTTATCCTTGATGACCGGGTCACTGCTTTCATTGACTCAAATTCTATCGTGCGTCTCATTTCCTTGCTTTCCATCTAATGTCTTACAAAACTATAGTCTGTGAAATGACGGATTAACATGTGAGTTTCTTTTTAAAAGGATAATGACTAATTCAAAAACTGGAGTTATTTCTCCCCAAATAAACAAAGCGATTTTAATGTAAGTTTTGGTGAGGGTTTAAAGTACAGTTGAACCCCGGTAACTCAAACTCTGAAGGGAAACGAAAAACAGTTCGAGCTAGCGGGGTTTTCGAGTTAACCGAGTAAAAATGAATGAAAAGTGGGTCCAAGGGAAATAGAAGCTAATTCGAGTTAGCGGGGTTGTTCGAGCTATCCGAGTTCGAATTACCGGGGTTCTACTGTAACATTCGTAGGCTGCATTCATTATGTATGCTACAGGGGGGGGGGGGGGGGGGGGGGAGGAATTTTTTTTCAGCAGCTCTTTTTTTTTTTATATCCCAGGTCGATACAAATTTTCATAATCCCCCAAGCAATCAGCCGAAAAATGAATACCCCCCCTTCCCTCACAGGAAATATCAAAATAAATATCTGTATAATAGTATACTATATATGTTTGAGATTTCAAGAGACATGTTTAATAACAACATCGAGAGAGCTTTGACAGTTTATGTCGTACCCTATGCCAGCCAGTCTAAGTAGCGCGAATTAGGTATAGCTCGTGTATGAGTACTACCAGGAGTATTGACAGGAACCTCTGTTTCACTGTCACTCTTGTCGACAAAAGCAACAACCTCATCATCATCATCATCACTCTCACTATCACACCACCGATGTGGTGCGATTCATCTCCGCTGCTGCCATCATCTTCACCCTCGTTTTCTGGCCGTTCAGCATCATTCCTCTCAAGTGCGTCATGTGCCATTATTCTCCTTATCTTATCATTTTTCTTCCCAAGGAAGAGAAAGTTTATGATAGTCTAAATATTTGTTCTTCGACGTACAGCTTGTTCATATTTTCAAACGTGGATGCGATAGTTTTCCAGTCATATTGTTCGTATCTTTTCATTGAACATTTAAGTGCACATTTGTTGTTTAATTTCATAAAACTGTGCACTGAATTACATTGTTTTCTTCTGCATTCATTGATTCAATAAAGTTGCACTGCTTAGACTGAGGTTGCATTAAATGTTTCCATTTTAGATGTTTTACTTTCTATACTGTATAGAAACATTACATCTACAGGCCAGGCACACTACTTGAAAAACTTCAAAATAGGTACTATAGTCTCTCAGAATAATAGAGGTACCCTTGTTGCTTACAATCCTTGAAAGAAGCTGCTGTACTTATCATTTCTTTTTTCACTTTTTAAAACTATTGCAAAAGCTAGACAGAATCTCACAAAAAATAAGCATCCCCCAGGAGATATTTAAACAATTTTCATATCCCCCCATTTTTTGCTCTAAAAATTTGAGAACCCCCCCTAAAATCCTCTGCCCCCCCCCCCCTGTAGGATACATAATGAATGCAGCCTTAGTATTCACTCAGACGTTCTATGATGACAAGCAAAAATAAAAATATTTTCTCTTGATGATGATTGTTCTATTCTAACCAGCTGAGACGTTACGCGCTCTTTAAAGGCCCAGTTATACGATCAACATTCTTAGCTTCTTTCAACTTGTCTCGCGACAATGTTGCACTGCAAGTTGTAAAATGTTGTTGCGCGCATAGCCATGCGTAATGCAAGTTGCGGCAACATGTGCGAACACCTTTCAACTTGCAATGCAACAATGTTGGGAGATCTGAATTCTACAAAATCTACTAATGGCTGAGAAATGAGCTGAAATTTTAACAAATTGCTAAGAAATCGCTCAATATTTAACTGATAACTAACATTTCGAGACCCCCACCAGGACCTTCACACAACTAAAATCTAAATCATGTACATGAACACAATAAGTGATTCGAGGCCTCCATACTCTCTCAAAAATTCACAGTTTAGGAAATCGATATATTACATAGTTGCTTAGCCTCAAATGTAGGGAGGCGTGGTGGCCTAATGGTTAGCGCGCCGTACTCCAAGATCGAACGGTCCAGGTTCGAGCCATGGCCGGGGTCACTGTGTTGTGTTCTTGGGCAAGACACTTTACTCTTATAGTGCCTCTCTCCACCCAGGTGTATAAATGGGAACCGGTGAAATAATCGTTTCAAAATCGCAATTAGTTTTGTATCAGGATTCAACCATTCTTTTTGAAAACTTAGGGAAAATAAACAAAATACTGATGTTGATTAATATTTGTAGACGAGTACTGAACACGCAAAGAATCATAATTCAGCGCGAGTGAAGGGAGTTCTTCCGACGTTCTGATGAGAACGACGACAAAACAGAAAAGCTTGACACGGTTCAAGTTGACACACCCATAGAGTGGTTGCCTATTACATGTTAAGTGTTTTATATTCGGTTGAGCGGGATCCGGGCGCATCTACGACCCTTGACTCATCTCAGGCATTTTAGGAGTGCCGGTTTCTGTCTGATGTTCTTGGATCTAATTCAAAACTACCATCTAATTCAGACTGAGCTTAAGGCGCATCAGTTAGAAAAGCAGTAATTAATCCATGCGTCATTTTTTGCGTAAAAAGCGAGTTGAAGCAACCGATGCAGTGAACAGACATGCACGTCTCATTAATATTCCATTTTGTATTTTTTTTTTCGGAAAGCATTTACATAGGGCGCATACCACGGAACGATCGAATCGGTCATTGAATCAGTTTGTTCGCAGAATACTGAAATTCTACGCGCAAAGCGATTCTTTCAGGCTACTAGAATTAGTCGCTATGATATTGCAACAGGCTGAAAACCTGATGTTTGATAAATCCAGAATATTCTTTAAGAGTAAAAAAACATAAAATTTTTAAACAAAGAAGCAAATAACTATCGATAGGACTCGCACCAGGGAAGATATAAATAAAAACCCAATCAAAAACATTTCAGCTTACTTTGTCACGACATCACACTGGACAATAAGGTTGCAAGGGTGTAGCTAACGCAGGTATGTTAAGTTTTCGCGCTTTTTATCTTAACTAGTAAACGTTATAGAAAGCCGCTTTTTAAACGAAGGCAGATGTTTTAGTTTTGATTTTCAGTCTTTTCCTGCTTTTGGTCGCACAACTCCAACGTAATAGAGGGAATTTATTCAAGTTTCATGCATTTCACAGGGCTGTTTAGTCTTGTCGCAATATAGCTGATAGAATAAAGTAGATCCGCTATGTTAACGACGCATTTTGTGTCAGACTGGTGGCGAACGTTAAAACGTAAATGATTTTTAGAAAATCAGAGCTCAAGTCGCGCAGAGTAAACCAATCCCGAGATTTGCATATATTACGTAATTTGCACAACTTCAAAAGTGAGGATTCCAGAACTGCCTCTGCCGGAATTTCGCGGACAATATTTATTTCATCGATTCGCTTTCGTCAGGGCTCCGGAAAGAAAACAGTCTTCGAACTACATTCTGGTCTAATTTGAGTCCGATTAGTTCGTGGATAACTAACTCGAATATCAAATTTATAGAAAAATTTACCATCTTTATTTGCTACAAATTTAAGTTGTATACGCTTTCTGGAGACTCCCATTAAGTCGTGTGATTCCGTCATCCTCGGTTTGGGCGTTGAGGTCCAAGACTTTTGAATAGATAACAAAGAAACTTTGATAACTCGTCTAAAACAATTTAATTATGATAATAGCTAGTCTGCTCCGTTTCAAATGTCACTCAAACTCTGTAATTAAAGCTCTCGTAAGCGACGGTGACCATCTTTGGAAATTACCGACTGGTCTTAAGGTGGCTCGACTGCATTTTTTTGGGGCAACATCGCTCAAGTTTGAAAATTAACTTCGTCGCCATTAACAAAGCTATCGAGAAACGATCACCTAAGATAAAGATAAAAATTTGTTTTGACTAGTGTTGTATTGATATCGAAGTTGTCATAGCAACGTTATGACGGCACTGCGGTTTTATTTCTTTCGTTCGCACCGGGAGGTACTCAAGAGAGCTTGTACCCGCCATAAAAGAAGCCATAAGAGCATACTATTGAGGTAATTACGTAATTGTCTTTCGCGCTTGGTGCTCCGGTTGCTACTTTTGTATATAATTTAGTCTACGCCTGCAAATGTGATAATTTGGAATCTCGAGATGTATTATCAGTTTTTGTGGACTGGGCCTCTACTGTACTAACTTTTTCCCGCAGATTTCGTGTTTTATTTGGTTGCTATGACAACTCCGATGTCAATATAACACTGGTCATTTTCATCTTTATCTAGCTGTGGTGATCGTTTTATATTACCTCGTCGCATTTACCGTATTACAACATTGCAAATAATGTTGGTTGAAACAGATCTCCAAATTAAAGCTCTAAGATGATTTACAGATGGATAAAATTTTACGACCACTTTTTCGAATTCCCGAGGTGATCAACAATTTTGGAAACTAACTTTCACGCCCTAAACAAATAATTATTTGAATTAACGGAAAAGAATTGATATTCGGCACTAGCCGATCGTAAGAATTAGCAGTGGAAACTGGGATAGGTATTGTATCAGCCTCACTTTATACTTGAATCTAAATGGCAGCAAGTTCGAAACATAAATAATTGTCAAATTGAATATATGAAAGACATATATGCGAACTGCGGATAAATGATGAAATGAATGAAATGATCCTCGCAGTATGTTAGCAATTTAAGCAATTGCAATTAATACGTTTGCAGACACTTGAAAGACGCGCGCAGAAAAGGAATTGAACCAGAACGTAAAAATAAAGGTCTTTGGCGGAATTTTCTCTCTCTCTGTATTATGGAATTATCTCTCTGTAAATTGTGGAATTATATCTCAGAATCTAGGAATTCAAATAAAGAGTATGGATCGACACAACACAACTGTTTGCGCCGTTTTCTTTCTGGCTGGCAGCATATCAAGCTCTGTTTCAGTCGAGGCACTTCCATCTGCAACTGTCAGCTGTTTTTAAGCTTTATAACGACAAAACCCAACGAGGGAGGAAATTCTCAGTTTTCTCAACTTTACCCCATACTCATGACAACTGCATTAACTTTTTTTGTTGTTATGTGTTATAGAGAGGAACCAAGCGAAACCCAGCCTGAGCCACAGCCTGGAAGCTCCGATAACAACGAGTGAGTATTTTTCTGCTTTTACAGTTGTCTACTCAAAATCTTTTAATTAACCTCTGTTATAAGTGGTCACCCTTAGGGCGGCTGCCCTTAAAGTACATTGGAATCCCCATTTTTCGAACATTCACTGGAAATTTAAGAACATTGGTTGGAGAAATTGCGGGTGAAATTGCAGTGTTCGACTGGGAATTTTGGTTCGAGTTATTTGGGGGTTCGAGAAATCGAGATTCCATTGAATGTGACCGACAGCAACGTAGGACAGCCAAACAAACCCATTATAAAATGTTTGATTTTTATTGATTTTGACTGAGCGGATAGCTTATATGCTTATGGCATATATGAGGGATTAGTCGAAGAAAGAACACTTGCTGATTTTTACTTGCCAGAATACCTTGACGGTGACAAAACTCTACATTTCCAGAAATTTTCTGGTAACGTTATGGAATTAGTCTTTACTGTGCGATTTGTTCCTAGTTAATTCAACTTGACGCTTTAAAGCGCCACTATGATCAAATTTTCGATTTCCTTTTTTTTACATTTTCTTGTACAATAAGACTGTCTTACTCACTCTTACTCAATCCATTACGAAAATCAGATGTCGTTTTATTTTAACGTTTATTTCCGATAATTTACGGCCGCCATTAAACAACCTTGTTCCAAGGCTTGGTTGCGAATAGGGAGAAAATGACGTCAAAGGCTCCAAAATACCTCACGGGTTGAAATTATAACAACAGTATGTATTGAAAATCACGCGAAAAGAAACAAAAACTTTGGACTTGTTTTTCGTGCAATTTTCTATGCTGATTGTTATTCTAATTTCAACCCGTGAGGTATTTTTGGGCTTTGACGTTATTTTCTAGATCTCCCTATTCGCAACCAAGCTTTGGAACAAGGTTGATTAATGGCGGACGTAAATTCCATGGGATAAATGTTATATTAAAACGACTTGTGATGTTCGTAATAGATTGAAATTTGGCATGGTGAGTAAGAAAGTCTAATTGTCCACGAAAATGTAAAAAAAATGAAAATCAAAAATTTGATCATAGTAGCACTTTAAGGACCTACAATCCAGACAAAGGTAGTTGGGACACCTCTAATAACTTTTTAAAACAATTCGTTACGAATGCTATGAAATAAATTTCCCCCTTCCCCTCTTTACAATGTTACGAAATAGGCAGAGAGGAGGCATTGTTTTTTCAGGTTACAAAACATTGAAAAGGGGAGAGGGGGAATTTGTAGATATTTTCACGTTTCAAGTGGGAAAAAACAGTAAGTGTCCAGAGAATGTTTTCTGGGTTTGTTGCAAGGACAATCACCCGAGATTGTAGTTTCACAGTTTCTTTGCAAGGCGTGCAAAAATGTGAAACGAGTTTGCATGAAAAAGATAATCAATCATTAAAATTTGCTCTTTCTCAAGTTGTTAACAAATTGTTTATATGTTTTAAAGAGAACAACCAATAGAAACCCAGCCTGAGCCACAACCAGGAAGTGTCAATAACAACGACAACAAACCGTATGTATTTTCCTTCTTGGACAGCTGTACATATTTTTCGAAACTTGGAAATTACTGCATTATTATTGACGACTGAGATTAACAGGGGAGATACGTCTTTGGCATAAACAGATTAGAAACGTGTTTATAGCTGGTCAGATTTTCAACTGTGATCAGGTTGCGTTTTCAAATGCCATTCAATTGTCAACATAATGTCATAAGGACAGGACACCTTGCCTAGTGACGGTAAATCTCCTTGGCGACAGTGTATCAGAGATTGGTGCATAAAGCCTTACTTTTCTTTCCTAATCAGAAACATCCCTACTGTTCCCAGGGAGACCAACACCGTATTGATGCTGGGAAATCTCAGAGAACAAGGTAATTACCTCATGATAGGAAATTTTCGCGACGTAACATGCGTTTTTCAGTTCGTAAACTAATTGTTAAATAGAAAGTTCGAGGTCATAATCTGATTGTTAATTTGGACTGAGTTGAGTCAAATTTCGTCTGTAATCATACGAGTGGGTTGCCTTGAGGTAGGGTAACAACGGCCGGGGACCTGGCATGGGGCCTACCTTAGCCCTTTCCCCACCTCCACAGGGGGAGGGGGTAAAGCAGGTTAAAAGGGAAAGTTTGTCGAGAATGTTAACTCAATTCAACGTAAACCGTAGAAAGTTTAGGTTAACGGGAAAATGTATTACTATTGTTGCCTTTCAGCAAGTCAGTTGGAGGCGGTAAAAGTGAATTTACATAAAGAAGATAACAGAAAAGCTCACAACACTGATGAATACGAGATTGATCAATTGATACTTAGGAGAGGACAGGCCTTTGACGTCACTGTGACATTTAACAGAGACTACAATCCACAGAGCGATGTCATAACGTTGCAGTTCGTCACTGGTAACATATTTTCAGCTAAACCGTATTCAGTGTACGTCGCCTATGGTGTTAAGTCATTATGTTATGCTTCAAATATCCGGGAAGCCGAAATGAGCAAACACTCAAGATGGCTGTACAAACTACAACTCTAGTTTATTTATGAAAACGAGGCCATACATAGCCGGGCGAGCACGTGCTCTTAATAGAAGACTGGTAACTAAATCATTTCATAACACATTATTTGGGTATTATTTCTGTGCAGGTAAAAATCCTCAGCAAAACAAAGGTGGTGTTGTGCGAGTCGAAATACAAGATGGAGAACTCATCCATTCGAAATGGGGAATGCGAATGTCGCCGAAGAAGCCAGTGGAAATGGGGAATGCGAATACATCCGAAGAAGCCAATGGAAATACAGTTCACTTGTCAATCATGTCCTCTGCGCAAGCTGCGATTGGCTATTATGATGTGATGGTGGAGACAAAGTCCAAGGATTCCTCTGGAGAAGAATCTCTGCATCGACACAAACACGAAGAACAGATTTGTATCTTGTTCAATGCGTGGTGTCAAGGTGATTTTTTTAATCAAATTAAGATAGATCTAAGATAGTCAAATGCAGTTCATTTTACCAAGAGTTATAGAATTGAAACAATTTAAAAGCTTGTCACTGTCTTGGAATGTTGAAGTGTTTGTCAGTGACTGCTGTTTTTTTGGTTTAGGCCTCGATCGGTCTTAAGTTCAGCCTTGATGGAATTGATGGCTAATTTGCAATTAAAGACACCGTTCTTAAACGTTAGACCTTCATCTGAGGCACCGTCCACACTGACCAGGGTAAATTTGAAATTGTGAAAACGGAGAATTTGAAAACGCCGGGTAAAATGTTTTCCGTCCATATAAACCTGGGTTAATTTGAAAACGATACCCACTTTGGGGAGCGTTTTTTAAAAGCTCCGTTTTCGGTGACCAAAAACGCCGTTTCAGTGTGGACGGTTGGCCTATCCGGGTAAAAAAAATGCGTTTTCAAGTTTACCCGGGTCAGTGTGGACGGGGCCTGAGTAAATAATGGGATTGTAAGTAGCTTGTGCATAAGCACAATTTGATTAGACGAAGGAAAAACAACGCAAACATTCCAAATTTGCCACAGCGATGAATTTACCTTAAGGTCGCGCAGGACCCCTGCAATCATTAGTATGTATTTATTTAAAGAGTATGCACAAACTGCCGGACGACTGAAGCCGACAACAAACGAAATATTCATGAGAATGTTTGTTTTTAAACTCTTTTGTACAAGTAATTACTAGTAATTGTTCTCAGCTTTGTGCCACGTGCGCTGGAACATAGGGAATTATCATAATTAGATTCACAGCTTTGAATATATCACACGTTGTTGTAAACACTGACTCGGAAGGTCTTCGGAAGCCTCAAAACCTGCAATTTTGTGTCCAAGTTTTCTCCGCCGATATGGAATTCCAAGAGTTGATTCGCGAGGAACATAAACTTGGTGTACTCTATTGTGCTATGACTAGAGCGAATTTCTAAATTTCCTTCTCAAAATGAAGATAGCACGTTTCAAAGTTTAGATTTCACATTTTTGCTCTCTTAGAAGCCATTAACTTGTAGCCGTTTTTGAAATCGAAAATTTCGTTCTAGCCGTAGCACAAAAGAGGTTAAGATTTATCACTAGGCTATATAATCATTTAATTTGGTGCGCTGTTCTAGCTGAAAACTTGGACACAAAATCGCATTATCTGCAGTTAAACTTTTAAGGGCTTGTAACATCACAGACAAAGGTCATCTCTCAGTAAAAGGACAATGATGATGTAATTCCATCATCCCCGAATATCCTTGTTAAATTTTAGAGGAATCGATGTTCAAAATGTAGTGAATTAAAGCTTTACAAGATTGCACTCCGTCAAGAAATTTGGCTAATGAATTTATTAATGAGCAAGGGTCCCGCGCGACCTTAATTTATCAACTCAGTTCAAGTTGATATAGCAGTTTCAATTGAGTACCATTAGTTAAAACCAAAGTTATCTCTGGCAATCATAAAACGGGACACCAATAATCAAGTAAAGCTATCGAAACTCAAAGCAATTACATGCAGCTTGCACGAAGCACGGGAATACGTGTGACAGTGAGTGACAAATGGTACTTCTGATTGGTTGAAAAAGTTACACTAGTTTTTAGAGCAGTCACTGAAAGTAGTAACGCAGAACGAGGCATACTGGAATCACGGATGACAATCAAGTGAGAACTGCTCTAATTAATTGAGTTAAAAGGAAATAGATTCGAAGCAAAAAGGTATAGAAGCTTATGGAAGATCGATAGATTCCAAAAGTGTTCGATATCAATAATTATTTGCCTATCTACGATTTCTCTATCAAGGTAAGTAAAGAAACATTACATTTTTTACAGATGATGTGGTGTACATGGAAAACAATGAAGATCTTGATCTGAATGTTGACGAATACGTGCTAAAGGAAACCGGTCACATTTGGAGGGGTAGCACGAGAAAGATGTCAAAAATACCCTGGAACTTTGGACAGGTATAAATTATGGGGACGGTAGGGGGAAATACAGCAGTAAATAAAACACGTAAAATACAGTCACGGGCTTAGGCGGGGAGGGGAAAGGTTGATGGATTCATCTACCATCGGGTTTTTTAAGCTGAGAAACCTTGAACGCTTTATGTATTTTGTAGATAGTATGTTACTTACGCTATATAATGAAATGATTACCCCTAGATATTGAACGACACGGTGTCCAGTTATTAACTAATAGGATCAGTAATAAGTTTTGAGGTAACTAAGGAAAGTCTTTCAGAACTTCTATTGAGTTAAACAGTTCAAATGGGCTCTTGGTTCAAAGGTATATGCAATAATGCAGTTTTACAAACAGAAGGAAAATAATACAGTAAATGGTTTGAACCCAGGAGTATCAGTAGTTCGTATAGTGTGATCGTCCGGGTGGGAGTAGTTCTGAGAAGAACTGTTATTGGTGACTGTCACCAATGACTGCGTGCCAGTTACGATTCAAACAGGCGCTGGGAGAACCAATCAAAATCGAGAAATTTGTTAAAGATATCATTACAATTACACTGATAATGTAGGCTGCGCTTAGCGAGGATGTGTAAACCTAATTTAGTCAAAACGTAGGACTTACTTCAGCTTGCATTGCAACTAGAATATAAAATTAATCATCCTCAATTGACATTTAATCGAATAATAGAAAGTAATCCGAACATCTACTTTGTGTGCTGTGCGTGCATGTACATTTTCTGATTTGTTTGCTTTGTCTTCAGTTTGACGAAGTGGCTTTAAACTCCGCCTTGTGGTTGCTGGACAAAGCAGAACTTAGACCCAAGGCGATGTCTAATGTAATCCATGTGGTTCGAACCATGACATCTATGGTAAGTACTCCCTTCAAAGGGATGTTTTTAACCGGTAAAGAGCACTCCTATGCACAAGAGCGAAAGGTAAAGGGGAGGGGCTCGTCGTCTCGTTTAGGGGCGTAAATTGTGGCTTTTAAACTCACTTAAGGTTCACAGGACAGACTAAAGATGTTGATAGGTTTATAGGCAGGTTCAAAGGCAAAAAAGAAAAACGTCGTCAACGGGGTTAAACAACGATAAGAGTCACCTTTATTTGTACTCGTTTTTACAAAATAAGTTTCATTTTAAAGAAAGAAATAAAGCTAGAGCCACGCCCAGATGAGTCTCCTTTCGGGGTTAAATTCAAATTTTTCGACGAGCATGTCTGACGACTGGCAAACGACAAGAAATTTCTTTGGGCGATCTTTTCAAATTTTATCTTTAACCAGCACCACTGGGCTCCTGCCAGCATCTTCAGCATCCTACAGCTTCCAAAGAGCCTGGAAACAATACATGTCAAGTTACCTTGACTACTGGACGCAAATTAAAGGGGCTACGTCACGGAATTTAGCAGATTTTTGGTCTAAACTATCTTTGAACATTCAAAGGAAGATATAACCGTAATTTGCTGTGAGGATTCAAACTACGGCTAAAAATATCGAGTATATATTGAAGAAGCGCAAAATTAAGCCTTAATTTTTCAAATCGCAATCCATTTCCATCCGAGCCATCCGCAACCAAAGACGCTTGTTTACAGTTTCAATGCTCTAATATAGCAATTGTTAATGAAAATGGACCATTATTTTTAAGTTTTATTACGACACAAATATAAATTTTGGCTGTTCAGAAATTTGGTTAAAATCATGAAAAAGCGCCTTTAAGCATGAGACAAATTGTCTTGACAAAAGTTAACAATTACGTAATGCGCATATGTATATATATTTATTATAAAATCTTATAGCGGGGAAAGCTTTTACTCACTTATTTTCCCTTCAATCTCAGGCCAACTCTGCGGATCGTGGCGGAGTCTTAGCAGGCCGCTGGGCAGACGATTTCCCAGACGGCAAAGTTCCCTGGCATTGGAGTGGAAGTGTTGAAATTCTGGAACAATTTTGGAAAACAAAGGAAGTCGTAAAATACGGGCAGTGCTGGGTGTTTTCTGGACTTCTGACTTCTTGTGCGTGAGCCAGTTTGATTTTTTGAATTTTATACAGTCGAACATCTAATATAGACACCAAAACTGAATGTCTCAGTTAGAAAGAGTCTGTATTAAAGAGGAAGAGATTAAACGAATTCTGGTTAATTTCTCCTAATATATGAAGGTAAAATTTCTAAGCATTTTCATGCAACTTAACTACAACAGAAGAATCTAAATAACGGCCAAAATTTGAGAACAACAGAGAAGATATTCAGGACGTCAAGTTGACTGACGAGTTTTCAATGCTGAATGAGCTGAAAGTTGAACCGAAAATCGGCAGAAAACTTTATTAATCTTCGGAAAAGTTCAAAAAATGCTCGAAAATGAGCTGAAAGTTGAACCGGAAATAGGCAGAAAACTTCACTACCGTAAAAAAAGTCTGAAAACTGATAAATGGTCTTCGACCAACACTCGGACAATCTTCGGAAATCTTCGGTCTTAAAATTGCTCAGAATATTAAAAGGTTGCCGGCGAAAGGAAAAGAAGCTGGTTGAAAAAGGAAAAGTTGCCCAACAGGTGCCGAGCATCTTTGGGACAGCCTTAATGGGCCATTTCCGAGTTACCCTTTGCCTCTTTTTCAAAATGAGTCGTCGTGTGAAACCATTCATATGAAAATGAGTTTCACCTACACGTCTATTTTCATGCAAATCAAACTCATTTTCATTTGAATGGTTTCGCGCATGAAAAAAGTGTAACTCGGAAAGAGCCCATTATGGAGATGTTCATAAAGAGAAATTGGACTCTATTCATTATCTTTATGTAGAATACTGGTGAGAAGTAATGGAGTTGCGTGACAATAATTCTACTGGTCTGTTGCGTTTCAGTGTTACGAGCATTGGGAATACCAACAAGAAGCGTGACAAACTTTGCGTCAGCACACGACACAGAGAAAAGTTTAACTATTGATTACCACTTTGACCAGGACGGAAAAGCCATGCCGCACTATAACGACGATTCAGTGTGGTAAGAATGTAGAGATATAGAGGAGGTGCGCCAGCTTGGGGAACGGGGTCGGCGGAAAGGAGGAGGGGGGAGGGGAGGGTGAGAAAAGGGGGTAAGCGGATGTGGGCACACGGGTAGGCTGCACTGGGTGACAGGATTCGATGACGCGTGGACAGAAATACTGAAATTTTTTTAACTTTCCACATTGACTTTTTGTTCATATTTTTACAATCTGTCGGGAATTAAAATAGAAAGTTGAATACCAAAAAATTGTGGGAGTGAAAACCGCAAGCGAAAATAACGCAATGGCTACCAGCCCTAAATATGTTAAGAAATGTTTCTCGGCGCGAGCGCTCTATGCATGGCCTGGCTTGACGTTGCAAAATAAATTACATGCACACAAGAGTGTGCAGTAAGTATCCCCGAGTTTCCTCAAGGGAAGTGCGAGCAAAGTGAGGGTATGACATTCGTTAGTCTGCAGGACTGGACTAATCAAATTCAGTATGACCGTCTTGTTGATTCAATCGTAGTTTTTAGCATTCACTTTGTCGATAATTTGCCGTTTTAGGAACTATCACGTGTGGAACGAGTGCTGGTTTAAACGCCTTGATCTGCCACCTGGCCATGACGGATGGCAGGCTATTGATGCAACTCCGCAGGAGGAGAGTGGAGGTAATAATGCTGATATTGTCTTCAACCTATCACTTTTAAAAAGCTTTTCAAGACGTTGATATCTGGATTGCGCCCTCTCAGTTTCTTTATCTCATTTTTGTGTCGTTCATATTATAAGTGCGTAAGTGTTGTGTCTTTCATATTATAAGTATGTATCATGTTCATGTTGATGTAACTAGGGGAGCTCCACAGCGGCCCGAAGCGGAGCCCCATAACCATAGAAAATCAACAGAAATAGGAGAACCATGCATTTAGGTTTCATGGTCACTGTGGCTAGCGGCACTCCAGAAATAGACTAACAGCAACTAACCTCTTTGATACTGGGCATCCATGTTATGAACAATTGTCAGCTGTTAATACAAGGTGTCCGCAGACCAGTATCAAGTGACCATATGGCGGGCTCAGGTGTAGAGCTCATCCAGAACACTTGTTTTTTTAAAGTTTACCGCTGACCGCAAAATGGTTTTTCTATTAAAACCGCGGGCTCAAGTCATACTTTTTTCCCTGTCTTTGGTCAGTGAATTCAGATGTTTAAATACATGGCAAAGTAAATTACCCGGGAGCTCTGCTTTTAGCCTTAGCTAAATCTATTCACTATTTTATATCACCCTGTTTCTTTCAGGTTTATTTCAGTGTGGACCAGCTTCAGTGAATGCCATCAAGAACGGGGAGGTATACCTCAATTATGACACGGACTTCATCTTCGCTGAAGTGAATGCAGACAGAGTTTATTGGGATGTCGCATTCAGCGGCGAGCTAAAGGCTTTCTATGTCGACAAGTATTCCATTGGGAAAAATATCAGTACTCGAAAGCCTGGGACATTAACAGAAAGAAACGACCTTACAAACTACTACAAACACCCAGACGGTTCGTGTGTTAATATTATAAAGAATATGGTACGATAGTTGATAAATTTCATATGGAATATTTTACTTGCCAATATACCGCAAAAGTCTAGTTATAGTTTATATATAGAGGATATTACACGGTGGCGAGAAGATATGAATTTTATGTTCGAGTGGCAACCGCAATATCTCACTCGTTCGCTGCGCTCACTCGTGAGATATTGTGTTTGCCACGAGAACAAAAAATTCATATCTTCTCGCCAACGTGTAATGTTCTTTTTATTATATGGAGACAAAATATCTGAAATTGCCCATTTTATTCTTTCCAAATTAAGGTTTACACAAATACGGGTGGTCTTCATTAAAATAGAAAATACACTAAAGTGAAAAATACAAAATACCCGGTGCCAAGGATATAACATACAGCTGTACTCTAAACTAATTTTACAAACTAAAATTAATGTCATTAACTCTGACTTGAGTCATCTGAAACAGTGATTTTTAGCCTTTTTTCAGAACGAATCTTTGAACACTTTAGGTACGACCGGGCTGATACACTTGCACATTTACCGTTCCGATTTGGCAGTTTTGAAATAAACTTCCGAAAGCTGCACCCGCTAAATAGCTATCCGACTTAGTTTTCTCCTCAATGGAGACAGCTGACAAGGTTTGGCTGGTATTGGCATCGTTAGACAATACAGCGGAAATCCGCTTCTGTTTCTTATCGGACAGAGATGAGTAGTTGTTTAAAGAGTTCACGTTTTTATGTCCAGTAATCTGAATGATTTCGTTGGGTGGTATCTCGGTATCCACCAGCTTCTGGACCAAATGCTTTCTTGTGCTGTGATTTACGAGCTTTTTGTCTGAATCCAGGCCTGAATCTTGTACCATGTTCTTCAGCATACTTCTCAAGGAATTGATTCCAAGCGGAGAGCATTTGAACCACATTTGACCGGGTTTCGGCCTTTCGATGTTAACAGCAAGATAGAAAGGCGATTCATCGCTCATCATGACAGCGGGTCGATGATCTTTGTAGGCCAAGTAGGCATTGACAGGGCAGCGATCTACATTGCTCTTGTTTTCGTACATTTGAGGTTTCTTCTCTCTGATATTTCGAGGGTTTTCACCGGTACGCGTTTTTGTTTGTCTTTCTTTGTTGAATTTGATGAAGCGGTTTCCCTCCGAATCTGTTTTTAACTGCAAATCGCCCCAGCAAAGGTCCCTCTGCTCTTTACCTGGCCTCATACCAAAGAATATACAGTTGTTCATCCAAAGGGTATTTAATAGAGCTCTAGGAGAGTGAATTCCTAGAACTCCACGGCTGTAAAAAGTGGCGATGTCTTCATCCGACAACGGATCCGCTGCGTTTGGCCGGTTTCCTTTGCCCACGGATTTTAACTGTTTTTGTTTCTTCTTTAAAATATCTTGAACCTCATGAAACTCTTTGTCGTTGAGGACGGAAAATCCATAATTGTTTTTTCGAAGATGCCGGTCGATGCTTTGTATGAACGCCCTGATTGACGAGGGTTCGTACTCTTCACCATTTTTCTTTCGCACAGCGAGAACAAATTTTTTGATGATTTCTTGCAGTTCCATAGGCGCAATATCCTCAATCTCTCTCTTCTCGTCGCAAGTGTCGAGAAATTCTTTGTAAACCTTTAAATCGTACAAGGTCTTCTTTTTCGTGTTTTCGTTGTCGAAGCTTTCGGAAAACTCTTTCACTTGTTCATCGTTTAGCAAAACAAACCTGCTTGCCACCGCCATAATTCTAAACACTGAGGCAACGACGCATTCAGTTCATTCAACAAAGTAGAAAAGGCGGGAATCGTGACGTCATTGAACGATATGACACTCGAAAGCGTGACATACGGAAAATACGCCACTCGGGTCCCGGATGGAGTGGCGTATGAAAACTACGAGTGGTTTAGTTCCCAGTAAAACACTCTCCTCCATATAATAAAATCCTTTATTCTCTGTGCGCCGATAACCAACTCAACCTCCCGCCCAAGAATATTTGACAAGAATATTTGTTTGTTTATTTATACACCAAGGTCAAGAATGAGCGTACATAGTCATAACATCATGCGGTATTCTATTGCGTACAGAGTCACAACCTTATGGAACACTCTTTCACGTCGACACAAGGCACTTTTTAACTCCAACACGAGCAATGTTAGACGTTTTTCAAACACGAAGCGAAAACAGACACTTTTACTGAAATCCTTAATTTTAGAAAACTCGAGAGAGCTTTATAGTTTACTTTTATATTTATTATTTGTCCCACCATCACAGGTTCAGATGAGGAAAGGAGAGTGGTGGAATTTGTGAACAAATTTAGTTCCAAAAAAGATCTCGAAATTTACGACCCTGTCGTGAAAGATGTTACTTGCAAAATTGACGTGGTTGATGAAGTCAAAATTGGAGAAGCGTTTCAGGCCACTGCCACTATGAAGAACGAATCAAGCAAACAAAGAACAGTCACTGGTCATTTTACAGCCATTCTGGTGCATTACACCGGACGAGCAGCTAGAACTCTAAAAGACGAGAAAAACACTGTTGTTCTGGAACCAGGCGAAGGTAAAGGATTTAGTGCAGAGCCCGTTTGAAGGAGGTTGCCTGTTTACCGAGTTAGGATTTCGAGTTGAATTTCGAGTTAGGATTTCGAGTTGGATTTTCGAGTTGGATTTTCGAGTTTGATTTTCGAGTTAGGATTTCGAGTTGGATTTTCGAGTTGGATTTCAAGTTATTAGTATTTCGAGTTAGGATTTCAAGTTGGATTTCAAGCAAAGCTTCAAGATTCCGCCACTTACCGTACTAAACACTCCGTTTAGCCTACTATACACGCCGGTTAGCCTTCTACACATTCCTGTCCTGTTAGCCTACTATTCACTTCGGTTAGCCTACTTCGCTCTCCGGTTAGCCTGTTTACGGTTAGCTTTCAATAATTGTAATGGATTTTGCTTTGTCAAAAAAATCCTGACTTGAAATCCAACTCGAAATTCCAACTCGAAATCCTAACTCGGGAGTTAGTCTGTCTCGTTTGAAGTAGTTTCAACTTCAAAGTGTTTAATATCATGGAAAATCGTGTCACACGGACAAGATATTTTGCTTTAGCAAATTCAAATTGTTATGTTGCGTATTTTTTTGTTAATGTTGCATATTTTTTTGTGAAGGGTTAGTTAAGCGCCTCGGGCGTTCTATCAAATCATCACAGTTAGTTCAGGGTATGCAATGATGTGCTTGTATTTACTGGTAAATACAAGCACACGATACTCGTAAATACTCTTATCTTGGACCCGCAACTCTTATCTTGACAGCGACCAGCGGATTGCGTTTAACGCGTGCGCACCCAATCTCTTTCCCAGAGTCGACGTTCCTCTTGAGGGAACGTTGACTCTGGGAACGAGACTGGTGTGCGCCATGTTAATAAAAGGCCAGCACAAAGCGGAAGTTGAAAATTTTGTTCTTCCACCAAGAACGATCAGAATGCGAAAAATGTGTCATTTACAACATTTTGTCGCAACACCGGAAGTTAAAAATCTGTTCTTCAAGAACGATAATAATGCGAAAAATGTGTTAATCTCAACAGTTTGTCATATAAGATCGAGGCTTCTGTCAAATGGAAGATTGCAAACATTACGTTTGAAAAGATTTCAGAGATTTGCTGTGATTGTATCACAGATAAACCACGGCAAAGCGAATGATTCCAACAACGGCTAGTATCGGGAAATTCCTTACAACACTGACAACAAAGCGAGTTTACCGACCGAGGGAAATCACATCTCAATTCACACCGCGTGCTCAACTACACTTCGCAAAACTGTCAGTCAAAAAACAACTCTGATTGGTTCGCGGCAATTGGAAACGAAAAAATCATGCATTCCTTGCGTGACGCGTTACTCGGAATAATTTTCTTTTGTCGAGTGATTTATCATTAGCTATATCTTGTTGTGTTCTCACAAACAATTATGAGACTTATTCCTCATTCACCAAAAACAAAAATATATCTCAATTACCACAGTAATGACAACTTATAGCAAACTTCTTAAAAACTTTAACATGTATGCATTTTGCCATCTAGAATTACGCACTCTCGTACCAGTACCTTCTCTTAAGTGCATCAAGGCCCGCACTTTCTAACCTGTGGTTACCACTAGTAAATAGGCGTTAATATTTGTGTCAATAGTCACAACACACTACCGTAGCTCTGTGTGATTACCAAAATTACTGCTAAAAACCATCAAATTATGTTGTTGTTATAAATAATGAAGTTTTTAAGCTCGATGGATAAATAATCAGTGTCATTACATTTGCTTAAAACCCCGGCCCTTTGCCCACTTAGGGCTTATGGCCATAAGTCAAGTAAGTCAGTCATTACATGTACATTTTTATCATTTATCCAAGAGTCTCTCGCAGCTCAGTGATTAGAGCGCCCAACCGGTATCTGACGTGCACTCAGATTTTTTCTTTGACCCACGCTCGTGACAAATGTGCATTCATCTTTATTTCAATGTTGTTGTCGTTGATGAAGTTGTTATTGCTGTTGTTGTTCTTGTTTGTCAAACAAGAATACGATGAAGCGACAAAAAAACGCATCAGGAGGAGATTCAAAACTGACAAGAGTCAATTAAAAATGGAAACGGGCTGTTGTAATAGCCTTTGAACAAGCTAGCACACACACGTATCTTTTCGCGATAATCTAACAAGCGATCAAAAGCAAGAGGAAAACTTGTCCAGAACAGTTAAAATACATTTTCATGGCGAGTTTCCAACAAAATATAGCTAATAAATTTGGTATGTTAAAGTTGTCGGTCATTTTATACGGACCTCGCTGCGCTCTTTGCGCCATGACATTGAACCAAACATTTTCTCGTCAGGCGTTCCTACCTATTTGGCTGAACCTTCTTATACTCTTATTTTTCCTTGTAGAGAAAAGTGCTACCTTTAAGATTTCACCCCCTGAATTGCTGGGCAAGTCAGCGGTACCAGACGCCAGTATCAAGATATTTTTCAGAGGTTCAGTGGATGAAACAGATCAGCATTTTGCCATTCAGGATGACGTCGAGTTTATTAAGCCAGAACTGGAAGTCACGGTAAGAGAGTTACAAGTAACCTTTCCGTAGTTTACGTCAAGTCTCTTGCAAATAGACTCCGGTAGGTCGTGTAGACTTTTAGCGAGACAAGTCTTGACGACTAGGGTCGAATGCAGTTCATTTTCCCAGCCCAAATTTTGCCTAGATCCCATTTACCAGCCTATTGTTTTTCCTAAGTTTTCAAAATTCCAGTCCCAGTTCTATTGTTTTTCTGTCTGTGGTTCCAATTCCCAGTGACCAAATCCCAGTCCCAGTGACCCAAATCTCATTTACCCAATAAAATTTTTGCCCAAATCCCAGTTCCCATTTTACCACTCCGGGACCCTCGTGAAATGCAACATTTAAACCGGGCATAACTCTAAGATTTTTCTCCCCCAACTTTTGATCTTAGCTTTTATTCCGTTTGCTGCATTTTGCTTACAGCTACAATGAGGCTTGAGTTACAACTTACTATGCTTTCGTATTTATGTATATGCAGTCCACGTAAATTATTGCACAATCAGCACGCTTAAGGTTGAGTACCGTAGAACTCTTCAATTAACTCCTCTACCACACCGATAAGTGGCCCAGTTTGCCTATAATGACATTATCGTAAGTTCGAGAGTCGCCGTGCAATTCCAGAAGTCACACCCACCCTAAAAACACTACATGAGAAAATAGACCATAATAATTACAGACCAAGCAGCGAGAAAATGCGTCTCTCTCACGAGGAGCGTGTTCTAGATATTCCTTATTGATTGCTTTCATTATTTTTCCAGGCTCCCGATTCTACTGCATTGAAGTTAAATGAAAAAGTTAGAGTGACAGTGTCCTTAACAAACCCGTTACCGATTGATCTGACCAACGGGAAATTCCACTTTGAGTTCAGTCGGAATATGGAGCCGAAAACGATGGATGTTGATTGCAAGTAAGGGTTTGTTATCTCATTTATCTGGTGCCATGTAGTCGGTTTAATTTATTGCGAATCAAAGCGCATGGAACAGAAACGTTGATAAGTGTGCATGCTCACATTTTTAACTGCTGGCTAAAAACACTTTATCTCGCATCGTTACTTCCCACCCACTAGACTCGTCAGGTTTTTTTAAATAAGGGACGGACCATAAGAAAAGTGATGGGGGGGGGGGGGGGGGAGATGGGGATGGGAAAATTACAAAAAAATTAATACAAGGAAAAATGCCAAGAAAAAAACCGTACAAAGGGGAAGGCAAAGAAAAAAGAATTCATGCAGAAGGAAAGTTCTTATTAAGCACTAAAAAACTGTCATTTTACACTTGATGAGATTAACGTTTTCGACGAAATACACCAGCGAGAATACTAAAAAAAGCGTTTCCGAGCCTAGAAATTTCAAAATTTTCTGGGGGAGCATGTCCCCAAACCCCCCAACAGTGAAGTATAAATTTTACCAACCATAATAAAATGTTCTATTAAGTGTAAACATACCAAAATACTGACGATGTAAGTGGGACGCCGGCGAAAGCAAGGCCACGTCCGCTAACCTTGAATTACGTTCAAGTGATTGTCAGAGAAAACGAATTTTAATGAGAACTCTTTTTTTGAACAAGAGTTTTCATTCGTTCTGGCCTCATGCAGAATTGCACTGGTGTGATGAGTTGTGTGGAAACATAACGTCTATCACATATGACATTTTTGTTTTTGCTAAGGTTTCTTTTCTTTTCTTTTTTATTTTAAAAAATGAGTTTATTTGAGAAAAGTTACAAAACATTATCAGCGCCCAACGTGGGGCTCGAACCCACGACCCTGAGATTAAGAGTCTCATGCTCTACCGACTGAGCTAGCCGGGCGCAGTACGCAGATATATACAGAAATAGTGATAATAAAGTACAAGCATCAAATACACACGTAAAAGCAGGCGAATATTCACTCTTTTGTAATAACCCCAACTCCGGTTTCGTGTCACGTTACAACCCAGAAAGAGGGCTTTAGTTTTACTAGAGTAAAAACGTTAGTTGTGTGGAACAGTAACATTACGTAAAATGTTTTAGTCTTTTTTATGTTTTTTCTGTATTCACAAAAGTAAATTCTTCCAGAGAAAGAAACAGAAATTACACTCATGCTCAATCGTATCATGTCGACAGTATAAAAATTGTGAGATCAGACTGCAGGGTTACTTTAATGGGCGTCAGCTCTCCTTATTTTCAGGCGTGTAAATCTCTAGTATGGCGTTTCTTATAAAAAATATCCCCATTCAAATTATATAATTTCCATCTTGTCCCCCCCCCCCACCAAAGACTTAAAAAGAAAAATTTCCCAGTATTGGTTTATCGGCTAAAGCCCTTTGCTAATGTATAGATCACAGGTACCAATTTCCTTTTTTGGTCTTCTTGATGATATAGCTTCCATGGAGGTCCTGTCTCTTAGGTCTTATATACCATCACACTGCCTCTGGCTATTTAACAATGATTCCACGAGCGCACGTTGGATATGAGATGGTAGATAGCCAACAAGGCGCGTATGTTTTATTCAAAACGCCCAAAGAATTGCAAAATTTGAGCTCCCCAGCTGTTTTCGATGACGCGTTTCGGCTACCATATATGTGGTCAATGGTGTATGAGCTCATATACCATTGCCTGCTAACCAATCAAAACACAGGAATTGCAATATACCATTGCTAGTTTTTAATTAATAAAACTCCAAAGTTCCCCTTGCTGTACGTTATAACTGACCCCTTTTTTTCATTTTTCGATATCTTTAGGGGCCCAGTACGTGCTAACGGGAAGACCGAGATAACTGCGACCTTCGTTCCGGTGAACAGACCAGGATTTCGTAGCGTCTCAGTCAACTTTAACTCAAGTGAAGTCACTGGAATAGCTGGGGATGGATATTTCTATGTCTCTTTCTAGTTCGTACTAGCCCTGCAAACATTTAACAATTATTGGAATAGGTTTAGCAAAATATTGTGATTTGTCAGTGGCGAGCAGATCAATTATTTGCCTCAGTCTTAAGCTTCGGCAAATAATTGATCTGCTCACCACTGACAAACCACGATATTTTGGTGAAAACCAAGTTCAATAATTGTTTTTTTCATTCGATCCCTAAATTTGTTTGCACAAGTACCTTCGGGAACTTTTTTGGAATCGCACTTTTGTTTGCTGAATAGATGCAGATGAAAGCGTAACTTCGCCTTCGATAATACGAGCTCGTCTTCATCCAATTCTCTTTCGTTCAGATATTGCCGAAATACAATAAGGGAAATTTTCATTGCCTTTCTTGTATTTTCGCTGTTGATTCGGGCCTAGTATACAAATCCAAACGCTCTTCTACATCGCTAGAAAACGAGCTGCCATTTTTCTCGGGTGGACACAACTATACGCATGAGCAGAATATTATTTGCAGCAAAATCCCTGTCAGACGATAATGCGCATGAACAGACCTTTCTTTGTAGGCAGTTATTTGCAGATCACGTGTTGGGCTCAAGGCCAATGAAAAGGAAGAAAAAATGCATCGAATGATAACTATAACTTTTAACGGTACTCCGGCACGACGGCCAACTTTCGCGACCCACCCACCTCCCCTGGTGGCGGTTGACAGAATTTTCACGTTTTATCCTCGTTGCATGGCTATTGCCTCAGCAGTCGCGAACTCTTCCCATAACTTAATCTTATGCGATGAGGTAATGAGTATGCAGTGAGGATTTTATACTAGTTTGAGATTCCAATGCTAATGAAACACTGGACTGCAGTTGTACCTCTTCGTTTCTACCGTGGTAGAGCAATACTGATCTAACCGCAGGTCGTGCCTAAAATCCCTTCGAGAACAAAAAAAATGTCTTCGCCTCATGCATATGTGGTTCCCCATTTCCTTACCAGGGCTAACACTCAAAAGAAGTTCATGGGTTTATTTGACACTTAATATTACTACAGAGCTAATTGTGTGATTCCGAGTTGCGTGCACCCGCTTTATGATGAAGAGTGTAGTAGTGACTTTGCAGGTATCCTTTTCTTGTCAACTTCTTTTGTTTACTCCTTCGACATCTACAGGTCGCGGCACCATTTTGTATACAGTTCACGTTTGTAATGATTGGCAAAGTCACTATCCATTGACGCAAGAGGCCGATTTTTTGTTTAATAAAGCATTCAATGACAAATTTGAGGAATCTTATTATCTGAATTTTACATTATTTAACAATAGTCTTTTCCGAACACCTCATCAAACGTACTAGTTTCATTTCGACGCGAATCATGAAACAAATGGTTTCAAGCATCGACGTTTAGAGACTTCATCCTTAAAGACAACCAGATCCGAGTTTTAGTTATCTCCCATAAAACAAATCTGTTCCCCATTTTTGCATTGATACAGAGATGTCACTCCAGAGGAATCCTTGGACTTTGTCTCCACCATCACATCATAATAGCCAATCGCAGCTTGCGCGGAGGACATGACTGACAGACGAACTGTGTTTCCATTGGCTTCTTTGACTTGCATTCCCCATTTCGAAAGAAGGAGAGTATCTCGTATTTCGACTCGTACAACAACCACTTTGTTTTCGTAAGAATTTTTATCTGCGTGAGATAAAACATGTATCAACCCAAAATTTTGTCAAAAAGTGCAACACAAATTTAAAAAGCAAAAATAAAGCCTATTTTGGGGGTCTGGGAGGTGGGGAGCGCGGTGGCCAAATGGTTAGTTCGCTGGACTGCAGATCGAAGCGGTCCGGGTTTGAGCCTTTTCCGGGGTCATTGTGTTGTGTTCTTAGGCAAGACACTTTGCTCTCACAGTGCCTCTCTTCATCCGGTGTATACATGGCTGCCGGCGAATCAAATGATAGATCAGGACAAGCATCCTATCCATGGGGGAGTAGAAATACTCCTAGTCGCTTCCTGTTACAAAAACCGGGGTAAGTTCTGGCCTGATGGGCCATCAGGCTCGAACGCAGACTTTACCTTACCTGTGACAAACTGAAGAGCGATAACATCAGTGTCAGGATTGTATTCTCTGTTGAACTTCACTGTGAAGTCAAATGCCTGTCCTCTCCTGAGAATCAACTGTTGTATTTCCTGCTCATCTGTTCTGTGTGCTTCACTGTTTTCTTTTAAGTTAAAGTTGATTAGCATTGCTTCTAACCCAGTTTCTGAAAAAAAAGGAGTATTTAGGATATCATTAATTTCACTTCAATTCCGTTCGACTGCATGTTCGTTTCCAGTTATTGACTCCTCCTGACATGTAGCTAGGAAGATTTTCATGGAAGGTGCTCGAACTGTCTTTGTAACGAGAACTTTCAGCACTATTAATGAGCAGAAGACTTACAGTCGAGACTCTAAATGAGAGTTGGCTTACTGATATTGGTAAAATAAGGCGACATAATTTAAAAGTTGATATTCGACAATTTTTAACCCACTTTTTGACCTCAAATGTAAGAACATTATTCGTTCTTCCCTTTTCTGAGCTGTTCTAAATGAGAGTTGGCTTACTGATATTGGTAAAACAAGGCGACATAATTTAAAAGTTGATATTCGACAATTTTTAACCCACTTTTTGACCTCAAATGTAAGAACATTATTCGTTCTTCCCTTTTCTGAGCTGTTGTTCAGTTGCCCGATCATCATGACACATACCATGAGAACAGATCATAAAAGCCTTCATTTTCTGTTTTTAATTTATTATAAAGATTTTTTTATGTTACCGTTAATGGTATAAATAGGACCAATTATTTAGTTTATGCATCGATTGATGTGTTATTTGTTTATAAGGGCAACTTAACTACCCTTACTATCCTCAATTTGACCGATGATTTGGTTTTTTAGTTGGTTTAATGATTAATTAATTCGACCTTGTTTGACTAGTCCTCCATTTAACTTTTTAACTGTGCCGTACCAAGAAGCAAACAAGCCTTTTTCCCGCTATATTTTGTAGGAATTTGTCTGCTTTATAGCATTTAGAACTTGAATATTACTTCTTTATTTTCAAACCTTTTTCTTTCACATTTCTGCTCCTCGAGGTGCCGTTTTCTGCTTGGGAAAGGATTGGGCTTTCATGTTCTTTCCGGCTATCCCCTAGATGAGTTCTGTGTACGAGATAATTATTTAAGGGATATGAAATATGAGGTGGAATGTAACAATGCAATGATGCCATCTTTATCTTGAATAGAGTTGACATAATACATTCTTACATGGAATCCAATGTGTTTGAAGTACTAATAGTTGGGCTCGTTCTCCGTAAGTCCAAGCGATAGTCGACTCGGCTGCCCTTTTCGACTATTTGCTTTTATGAAACACTAGCTTCTAGGGGTTTCCTCATTGTACGTCCGGAATAACATTGTATAGTCGACAGAAGAAGGAATTGCAAGCAGACTGAGATACTTACTGGTTTTGTTGGAAATCTTCTGGTCCTACTGACTGCTTCCGTCTGTGTGTTTAATCAAACAACAGTAATTTAAAAATTACAGCATAAAAATTAAAAGTAGACAAGCATTCACTATAATTAAAAAAAACTCAAATTGCGACGAGCAAGCGTTCTGAGACCAAATTGTTCCCTGATTTCTGAAATGGTTTTGTAGTGCTGTCAACCCGCCTAAACACCACTGCAAGGTGTACACTGATCTCAGAAGTTCCCGGTGTTGTGGTCTGGTGTTTCCCGCTGTACTGTGCGTACTGTTGAAATGCTCGGAATCAGCTATATAAGGAACGGACCATTATTTTCTTGGAGGGGTGGGGGGGGGGGGGGGGGCATGAAATGTTTTCCTCTGCAAACTTTTTTTAGTTATGTGCCTCTGCAAACATTTTTTTCGAAATCCAAACTATTTTTTGTTATACATATCGTGCTTGCAAACAATTTATTTTGTCTTTCTAGGCCCAGCAAACACGTTTTTCATTATTTTTCACCCCCCCCCCCCCCCAAAAAAAAAACAAAAACAAAAAAAAACAAAAACAATTATGGTCCGTCCCTAAAGCTACTCTTAAAAACCGAGGGTAAATAAAAGTGACGTATGTAAAGTGATGTATTGGTCCCCGCGCGCCCTTTTCAGTTATATGTTACTGTACCTCTCTCCCTATAAGGGGCTATAAGCTGGAATCTCTCTGAGACGGACAGGTGGTGCCGTCCCAATGTCGTCCGCATTTTAGAGAGAGTTGATTGTATATTTTGGCGGTTTCCGTTAGTTCAACAGTTTGACCAATCATGCGAAACCTATTTGCTGTTGCCTGATTTGTACATGACAAGGCTGCTTTTCACTGGGCATAAGGAACACAAACATAAATACAAGCACAAGCATAAACCGAAACGCTTAACAAAACATACCAAACTCATTCGCCGTGGCACAAGCATACGAGTAAGCAATAAGCACAGGAATATATATTTGTTCGATCTTTTTGTGCTTTTGCCGCCTGCGGTGATTCCGTGTGAGGACAGCACTTGAACGTGAGTGTGTTCTTATGCGTTTAAGTTTATACCGTATTTTCTCGATTAAACGCCGGGCCCCGAATAAACGCCGGGTCTCCAAGGTAAAATGGTAAGTAAGCCTTTTAGGCATTTATTCGAGGTGTAATATGCTTTAGGTATGATGGCAAGATACATTCATGTCACAAATAATGATTATACACCCTTGCTTAATAAACATTTTGCTCGAATAAACTGCACCATTCGAATAAACGCCGGGTCCACGGAGCCAAGTTTGAAATAAACGCCGGGGGCGTTTAATTGAGAAAATACGGTACTTGTGCTTTTGCTTATGCTTCTGACTGATGCTTGGGCTTTTGCTTGTGCTTATACTATCCCTATGATCGTACTTAAACTGTGCTTATGTCTACGCTTTGCTTATGCCTATACTTGTGCTTCTGACCAGTGAAAACCAGCCTTATTAGCGCCAATGTTCTTAGGTATGACAGCAACTTAAAATCATTTGGTCTTTATACTAAAACTTGAGTTAGAAAAAATTGGAGGCTGCTCTTATGTGATATAGGTGGGATGTTGGGCGAATCACATCAGTTAAATCTTTGCATAATGAAATGAATCCGATAGTCGTTTGTAACACGCAAGGTTAAAGATGTGAATTTAACATTTTCCTGGGGAAAACGCGGACATAATCACATTCTGCAGGCAATCAACATTAAATATATATTTCAACTTCACTAAAATTTTGGAGTTACCGTATTCTTTCACACTAATCATCCTGTTCAGTATAAAGTTCCATTGTTATCGCATCTAAATTTATACGATGATTTGCTTATTCAATACGTACCGCCAAAGTGTGAAAAAGGACCCTTTTCGCATCATGTTTTGTCCTTTGAAAACGTCAAGACCTTTTTGATGACCAAGTTCACCGAAAAAGGAAAACTGACGTGAAGTAGTCTTTTAACGACGATTAGTGTTACCGTAACCTTAAATGAAATCAATTCTTACAGTTTCACCACTCGGCTCTCAAGCTATAAGCCCGGTTCCTACACCTGCAGTATATATTCAGAGATTCCTTCAGCTTGTCAAATTCTTCAAACTGCAGCTATCCAGACGATAAAGACTGTTCATCTTTAATACGCTTCTTACCAAAAGTCAATTCATAACTTTAACGACTGAACACTATTATTGAATTTACAGCTTGAAGTTTCGTAAATTTCAGTGTGAGTCAGATCAAAAGGGGCATTAAATCAAACAAAACAAGACCAGACAAAATGGTATTGTTCTAGGGGATTTGTAAGTCTATAGAAGTGTATTTTCAACGTGCTCTATTGAGGCAAGCGTCACGATTTCACAAAATAAGTACCATAACCAAAAAAAAACGGACGTATATTTATTTTACTTAAAGGAAGTATATAATCAATTAAATCTATTACGAGTTTAAATAAGTGCTTTATTATTCAGTAATTTGTAATTCACCTGGTACTTTATTACCATAATTTAATTTTTTTCATCATATATCACTTTATATATAGGTCATTAACTGGATAGCTCGAGCGTTACCAACGACAATAAGTAAACAAAAAATTATCCTGATTTAGACACGGAAAGTGGAGCATCCTTGACTGTCGAGACAAGAGTTCTAGCTAAGTTTTATAAGTTTAAATTCACTTTTTGTGAACGTTGATTTAGTTGCCTTTATTATAATTTATTTGTTAACGTTTGGAGCCAATTGACAAAGTGGAGAAGCAAAAATAGCTTAGTACATCGCTCATACAACTATTTCAATGGTATCCGGTCGTTTCACCTACGAGTCGTTTCGCTAACGACCAGTTCGCTAACGAGTTAGGTCGATTCGCCTACATCTGAAGTCGTTTCGCTAACGAGCCGTAGGTCGTTTCGCTAACGTATTATCAAGATTTATATTTTAAAATATAGTGATAGAACATTACAATACCAAATCAATCCGCATTAAAGACTCCTTTCATACGTTGTTTTTGGCGATGCCATCAAATTTATCGCTCCACGTTTGTCCGGAAGAGGACTGGAAGACTTAAGGTCAAGACTCCCAGCCACGCACCATAATTTTACTTTATTTTGTTACACACGTTTTCTTAAAGAGAAGTAAGTCGTTTGCAGTTTGAGTTTCTTTACAATACCAGTTAATCAGTGGCGCGCGCAAGGTGTAAGTGTCTATTGTTTATACTTGTGACTTTCTGGACAAAGAAAGCTAATTCGTGCCTCGCCTTCATAAGTCGGATTGCCATTATATACCCTGGTTGAACTTCTCGATAAAGAAGCTAAACTAATTATAACAACAGTTGCAATTAGGCTCTTGTCTGCCGAAAAGCCTATCCAGAAAAAGAAATACAGGAACCTTCAGGGAAAACTGTTCGATAGCTGGGACAAGTACGATAAGAAACAGAAGACCAACGACCAGCTCCTGAAGACCTGCGCCCGCCTTACCGGTCGGGCTCGTGACAACACAGCTTGTGCTCACTAATTCGGCACTGATCGAGAAAAAAGTGTTTGAGTTACAGATTGTAAATAGGACTAAGGCTTTGAGAAAAAAATGTTAGAGTTACTGATTGTAAATAGGACTTAGGCTTCAAGAAATAAGTGTTTGAGTTACTGATTGTAAATGAGACTAAGGCTTCGAGAAAAAAGTGTTTAGGACTAAGGGTTCTTGAAAAAAGTTTCATTTGTTATAAAAAGTAATTACTTTAATAACTTATAGTCAGTGTTCATTTACTAGCGTAATCTTGAACAAATAAAAAACAATCTAGGACCGCTTCTGAAAAGTAGACAATGAATACTAATTTGAATTTACGGTGAATTAAAATTGCCCCAGTCAGTTGTTTGGCCGGCTAACAACGTTCATGGTACAATGCACAATTTGTCTTCTGGGAAACAAAATGGCAGTTATAAGTTTTGGATTTAGACCTCGTTAACTTCGGGCCTTTAAGCTTAACTTTTTGAAGCGATCCGAGGTTTGTCTTTCGGCAAGCACGTTTCAATCATCTATAAATCGGGGAAATATTGCTTTTAAAAGATTTACACCTGGTTTACCAAGGTGAGTTCGATTGTCTTGATTTCAAAATTATTTTAGCGTTTCTCTCTCTTGGTGAAGAAGCTTTGCTCTTCTGTGGAATAAAAAGAACTAAAAGAGACGTTAGGGTAATAACTTAAGGTTTGTGCAACGTTTTTTCCGAAGCGCTAAACAGCGCTGTTGTACAAAACAAAGGCAGAAACATCACTCATTAATGCGTTAGCGAAACGACCTACAGATCGTTAGCGAAACGACTTTAGACGTTGGCGAATCGACCTAACGCGTTAGCGAAACAACTCGTAGGCGAAACGACCGCAATTCATTTCAATTAATGCTGTCAGATCAAAGCTTAAAGACAAGACCGAAAGGTAGTATGGGTATAAGAGATCTACTGCACGTGCTGAATATTAATACTATTGTGATAAAACGACGCTACAGGAAAAGGCCTCCTGAAAGGACAAAAAACAAATTCCCCACGTACAAAAAAACAAGCTTGTACATTTCTCTCGAGCAATATGCAAAATTCCAGTAAATACTCAAACCAGCATTCGGTCTTGTCGCGTAAGCTTTAAGCTTTGATCTGACAACGTTAATTAAAATAGCTGAATAATGCCACACCTGAGTCTGCGTATATTGGTCGAATTTGGAAAGGGCAGTCGATTGGCGATTGTTGCCACTGTTGTGAGAATATCGGATGTTTCAGCGACCACTGCAAATTTTACCGCATAAAATAAAGAAATTATTTTAGATTTCCAATTGTCTTAGCAGTTTTAGAATTTTGTAACGTGATTTTTATTGCCCCAAGTTCCTGCGGGTATATATAAGGGATTTGAAAAAAAAAAATAAATAAAAAGAGCGATCCCGATTTGAAGAAACCAGGCGCGCACGGTGGTCTCGGGTCATTTTTGAGCAAGTGCGCAAGGTGGTATTGGGTAATTCTCGCAGCCATAAGGTTGGTTGTTTTTCTTCGGAGTTTGACACAACAACTACTGTTTTTCTCTAAGATACTACTCCTTTATAGTATAACGCTGGCTTTAGCTGGAGGTCAAGTTTAGCAGCTAGCACCCAGTCGTTAACAGATTTATCTTTTTTTTTTTATTAAAGAGCATATTTGCATCATCTACAGCGAAATTCTTCTGCGTTGGCAGGATTTTTTCAAGCAGCGAAAAAAGTCAATAAATAATTTTTTTAAATCAGCCAAGATGAAAGAAGTTGAAATCGATGTATAGATGAGCTTACCGAGCGACACAAAGACAACCGAGCGAGACAAAAACAACAACAGCTCAAATTGAAATCGAAGTTCCCACTGTGCTCACACGAAGTCAAGGGCAAAAAATTCCTTCGGTACTCAGGATGAATCACGTAGAAACCTGCATTTGTGTAAGAGGATCATTTAAACGGGTACGTAAGTCACGATTACCAAAAATAACCCATTGTATTCGGAATAGACATTCACGAAGTTTGTTTCATACACTGCATGCATGCGAGCACTTTCTTCCATCTTGGAACACTAGCACTGTTTATACAACTTTCTTGCCAACGAAAGGTCTTTCTTCTCAGTCATTAAAAATCAAAAATAAACTTACATGAAGTTTGAATCCAAAAAAAAATTACATTGTATGTGACTTGTGAATTTTTTTTGAACAGCAGTACGGTGACAGACCGTGACACGCAACAAGAGTCATTGTATTAATACATCAGTTTTTAAAAGTAGTATTTGTCATTGAGGGTAGCCCATTTGGGTAGTGCATGGAATTAGTGCTAGTGCTATGACCACTTCCAATAATAAGTATCGAAGGCGACAATATGCGCTCACTTATCTTTGATTACTGATAGTAAATAAAACCATATACAGGGCGGGGGCAGCTATAGTCAAAACTATTATTAGTCACTAATGCTAGATGCTTAGCGAGATACGCATGCCCGTATTGCGCAATGCTGATTTGATAATTTGTGAAGCAATGTGCTTGATTCTTGTCCTGATAAAATATACGTATCTCGTATAGTTACATGTACTGCATTTTCATTTTCTACGGACGGATGTAAGCAAAATGACTTGTGTTACGATGTAGACACTCAATGGCATTGATGTAAAACGATTTATACCATGCCATAGAAAATGCAGCCAATCAGAATACAGGAAAGCCGTTGTATTTTCGACAGTATTCAACCCAACCTCCCCATCGTGCTCTGCGATCTTATTCTCGACGAAATTTTGTAAGCGTATTTTCTATGGCATGGTATAAAATAGTTACACAACACTTTCTCTTGGCATACTATGGAATATCCCACTTGTCAGGTCAGACGTTATCAATTTATCGCATCCACACGCATGAGAAAGTTTCATTTGCGATAAATCTATTGTTAAAAAAATTTTGCCTACATGATCGCACAGCGGACGGTTTATGTTGAAACTTACTCACGCGAGGAAATGAAATGCAAAATAAAGTTTAATTTTCTTTCAATAAACAATGGAAGCTAATATTAATGAGGCAATATCAAAACCGCGGTTAGTGTCGCCACAAACACAATCAGGTTTGCGTGACGACAAAAATTCGAAAGTTTTATTTCGCCCGTAAACAAACCTTCCGGAGATTGTTTGTTTTGTGTTGGATAGCTTGAATGTCTCAACAAAAGAAGCAACCTGGCAGTTTTAATCTTCGGTAAGTGGACTTTTTTCCCTTGTAGCTATGGAATTCGGTACTATCTTTATAAGTCGTGATGCAATTATTTGTGTATGGCTAATAGGTAACTAGATGTATCACTCATTTTTGCAATAATACTGAAATAACATAGTTAATTTCGATTTACTTTTACGACCTCTGCCACATTTTTAACTACAGATAAATGTTCGATTCATTCGTTTCGCCCATCATGGGTCTACTCGAGTTCTGAGCGATGTTGACAACGTATTGAGTAAATTAGGTTCCTACAATAAGTTGCATCTCATTTTGCTGCTGCAAGAAAAACCCGTCAATTAAGAAAAAGAAGAATTTGGGTCAAGAAAATACAAGTTTAGAAGGAATGAAACAAAAGAAAAATGGTGAAAAAACCGAAGCAAGAATCTTGATCAAGCTTTGCATTTCTCTACTGTTACAGATTGTTTACGTGGTTTTATCTTAGCAACGAATAATAACAACTTCACAATAATACTAACTGTACTTTATATATTAACAAACGTTTGGCATTTTTTAGCTTTATGTAAGACAGTAAACTAGATACTCATTCCAGCAGTACTCATTAAAAGCCACCTTAACCAAAAAATAAAGGATCCCTGAACAACATCGCTTTGAATTGAATGGATTATCTTTAACAATTTATCGATTACCGTTATGTCACGCTGTCACAAGATTCTGTCGCATACAAATTAAAGAAATGTAAAACAAAAATAACCAACACATATGAAGCTCGACCTAGAATTCAACTCGCTGTCCATTAGCTTGGCCACCGTGCCTCCTTTAGACAATATAAAAGAGTATGAATTATCGATGTGTAAAAAACCTGATATCTGTAGATTTTTAAATCTAAACTTAGTTTATAAACAATTTACAGCAGGCCCATACAAGGATTTTGTCTCGCGGGCGTCCTGGTGGGGGCAACTTGATATGTAGTTCAGTTTTACTTTTTTCTTAATTTTCAAAGTTTTTCACGTTTTTCTGGCTCAGGAACTGCCATCTGTGGACTGTTCTCATTGGTTAAGAATGGTAAAATTACTTGTACAAAGCGTTACCTATTCGGAATCTGGGAAGGCAATAATACTGACAATGTCAAAGTTGCTGTCCCTCAGGGATAACCTTTAGATTTCCTAGATTTCCTTTTAGTAATATAATTTTTATATATCACTTTAAAAGAGTTGTTGAATAAATTATTATTATTATTATTATTATTATTATTATTATTATTATTATTATAATAATTAAACCTTCAACATTTATTTGACCATTTACAAACCCTCAAATCACTTTAAGCCTAAATATAATCTGGGAAGATGCTATAAAACGACAATTCATTAAGTGACGCTTCTTTACAACTTTTGCACAGGAAGGGGCGCGGCAAAAGAGTTGAACCTGAAGGAGGGCACAGCTCACGGTATGTGTCGTCTGCCAAGCTGCCTCATATGAGTCATATGCGGTGTTTATTTTTTACTCTAAGCTTTTATGGGAAAAAAAATCAATCGATCGTTTTAGATCCAGTGTCAGTGGGTTAAAGATACTCTTTGTAGTATAGGTATCGCATGACCTGCCTTTCACGAACATGTTTATATGATGGGCTATAGCATAACGGTACTATCAGAAATGGGAGAAGCTTGGTATAATTTGCACGACTGTCAAGTTTGACACCCCTGCGTTAGAGTGAGATGTGAAGAGGAAAAAGATTTTTTACTTTGCAGACTTAAGCAAACTTCAGTGCAAACTAGCCAATACTAATTTATTCATTGAGGAGCAGGGATGGCGCAGTGGTGAGAGCGCTCGCCTCCCACCAGTGTGGCCCGGGTTCGATTCCTGGAACTCGACGTCATATGTGGGTTGAGTTTGTTGTTGGTTCTCGCCTTACATCCTCCACAAAAACACTTTGAAATTCCAATTCGACCTGGATAGAGGACCCGCATGAAAATCAGCTAGAGCTGATGTGGCTTCCTCTCTAAATATTGTAGTTTATTCTTTGTTCTTATTTTCAACAGAGACGAACAAAACGGACCACCGTCAGGCGGAGCACAGCCATCGCCGTACGTTAAGTTTTTTTGCTGCATAAATATTAAATATATAGAAGACTTTTGTTGATTGTGGCCGTAACAGTAGCATGTTATGTTACTCTAAACAGTTACTAGTAACTTAAAGTTACTACGTAGCAAGATCGTGCAAGGAAAAATAGATCACTTGAATGTCAATTATCTCAATTAGTCCACAGACAAAAGGGTTAGGAAGATTTTCTATTTTCCTCCCACTTTCCCCCTATTCAATGTTGTGATATACCAAGACTTAACTCACACCATTGTGGTGAGGATGGGGGGCGGTGGGGGTGGGGCTCCCAAACACCAAATGCTTAGCTATAGTTAAGATATGTTCAAAAAACATTAAAACATAGCAACTAGTACTTTTACATCTGGTTGTGGCAAATATTAATATATTTTTTATTTCTGATTTCAACAGGAACGAACAAAACGGACCACCGTCAGGCGGAGCACAGCCATCGCCGTATGCTAAGCTTTTTCTGTCTTTATTGTAGGCTTTCGTTGATTGCCCTCGTAACAGTAGCATATTATGTTATAAGCAGTGCTCGCAATTTTGCGAAATTATGCCAGGCTTTCTAAATTATGCTTTTTAAAAAATGCTAGTGTTAAATAACCAAAATAACGATATTTCAAAGTTTATTCTTATAAGAAGACAACAATACAAAGTCAGCAAGTGCAACCGTTGACTACATAGCTTATAGTCGACACCAAAATTTTGTACCAGTAGTTTATCGCTTGACGCCATCTTGCTGTTAACAAAGATAACTGAACCGAAGCCTGTATTTGAGTACAAACCATCATATACATAGCTAGGCCTGCTGTAACGACTCTATATGAAATATACCGTCAGTACACGAGCCTTAACGCTGGAGTCTTCATTGCTAGCAATACCGTTTGAAGTTATTGAATAATCAAAGAGCTCTTCGAGCCACGACTGAATTTTTTTGCCAAGTTTAAAAGTTTAGTTTTCATTCCTTGAAAATTTATGAGCAGCAGGTGATTCAAACATTTCTTTGATGCACATGATAACAGATAAACAGCGGAATGTCTATTACATTGATATAAGATATTTTTGCCTTGTGTGACTAAGTATGTCTGAGTACCACACTCGGGTAGGCATGTGACTGCGGATCGAGAGGTCGCGAGTTCCAATCATAGAGAGACAAATTTTTTTCTTTTTACCTTTTTTTTCTTTTTTTTAACCAGTAGCACTAAAATGGTTTGTTTATTATATCGCTCCGTAGGTATGCATTGCAGAATAATTTACATGTAAGCCGTTAAGTAATAACGCTGTAAATAAATATATCAGAACATATAGACTGATTCAGGTAGAAATGTATTAAATTGTGCTGTTTCATCTGAAAAGCTCTTCCTTTTGTTCCGAACAAGCAGCCACGCACTCGATTTTACCCAACGCTCTCGTTTCTAGATAGATCCATCGTTAATAAAGCTTATGTGAGACACGATTTAGTTTTCGAATGTTCCTACATGTACGACGCTAGCTCAACAGATATATACGAAAGAGATCAATCGTTACATCGCTTTTGCGGCTCTCAATTTCCACTTTTTCGGCGGTCGAATACTTTCCACATATAATTGCCAGCCATATTTTGTTTCTTTGCTTCTTGTTTTACTTGTAAACCCCTTTAAATTTCAAAAGACCGCCTTTATACGGCCGTCTTGCTACACTCTTTCTTCTAGTGTATCTGCTGGTCAGCGGAGTTGCAATGAGAAGTTTACAGATGATGGAACGACCAACCATGCGAGTGCCATTGGGCTAGCTACAATACTCCTGAATAAATTCAGTCGTAAAAATGGTCAATTTTGTATATTTTTGTTGCCGGACAAGAATGAGTTGAGGGATCGAGTTTTTCAAAGTACTGAAAAGTCTGATGTATAAAATTTTACCATGAATATTGTTTGTAACATCGATGTGGGAGAGAATTATGCTTTCTTACCGCAACAATTACATTAAGAAAAGCTTACGGATTTTTTTTTATTTAATTAATAGATAAGTGCAAAAGAACCATTAAAATACAGATGATTTTAACAATTTTTTATTATGCTCAACAGACCTGAAGGAAATGAAGTTCAACCTGCTGAGTCCCACGATTTACCGTAAGTAACTTGTTACCGGTGTTTTCTCTTCATTGCAAGCATTTTTTCTGCAAAGTTAATTTTAAGCATAATAGGTGTTCAGGCCGGTGCTTTGCTTCATTGTCTATTTATGAAAACAATCGAAACAAAAAATAAAACAATGTAAAATTATAATAACAACAACAACAAAACAAAACTATAAACAAAAACGCGCATTTCTACTTCTCCTGGTTGGTATATCAAGCGATCGCAATTTACCACTAACCCCTCCCCCATCACCGATCCAGCGCTTTCAAAGAGTGCCCAGACCCGACGAAAAGGATGAAGTGTCTTGAGTGCTTTGAATTTTATTAGTCGTAAAAAGAATGGAAAATGTTTTAGCTTCTTTAGATGTTGCCATGGCTATAGGAATCTGTTTCCATTGCTTGATTGTGCTGACACTAACCTTTTTACAAGTTTTTATTAAACGTTCTTTATCAGTATCATCATGCTAGCTGTGAGAGATAGCTTAACATAGGTCTCTAAGAATAACTCCACATAGGTAGTCTGATTATATGATTACTTTTTATCGGCAGGGAGGATTCAAGCAGCGGTAACAGGTCAAGTCTGGGAGAGGGAGAGGGACGAGACAATGTTTTACCCGATAAAGAATTCAGAGAACAAAACGATGCCCTGAGGATTGACAACGGAAAAGACGAGGAAGGTACAATTAGATTGCAGAAAGAATCATTTACCTGTAACCTAACTTAAACATTTAACTAGTTTGCAGTAATGAAATCAGATAAAACAGTGTCTGTTCGCAGTTTGACTAAGCTGGCTGCCCATTCATTGTATGTCACTGATTGCCTAGACAAAAAATGTGTGCGAGCATTACTGTTCTTTCACCTATGACGTAAGGTGGAAACATAGTAAGTGTATGTAGGACAATCAATCAATGAATCAATCAATCAATCAATCAATCAATCAAACAATCAATCAATCAATCAATCATTCAATCAATCAATCAATCAATCAATCAATCATTCCATCACTCAAATGATCAGTCAGTCAGCCAGTCAGTCAGCCAGTCAGTCAGCCAGTCAGTCAGTCAGTCAGTCAGTCAGTCAGTCAGTCAGTCAGTCAGTCAGTCAGTCAGTCAGTCAATAAAACATATATCCATGCAGAGATTTTTCACAGTCGACACGATCGTAAGTTCAATTTTATCCTCTGCAGCATCCCAATTAAAACCTGTGACAGTCGATCTTCACAAAGATGAAAACAGAGAGGCTCATAAAACCGATGACTATGAGATACAAGAGCTGATACTCAGAAGGGGACAGGTGTTTGACGTCACTGTGACGTTCAACAGAGACTACAATCAGGAGGATGACATCATTGTGGTACAGTTTGTTACAGGTGCAGCACAATGGTTGTTTAACTACTTGTTTTACTTTTAGAATATTGTTGTCGTGTCTTACGTGCATGCACGTGGATGCTACCGGTTACGCAATTAGAATTAGTAATTAAGCAAGTTTTATGTGAGGTGTGGTGGTCTAATGGTTAGCGCGCTAGACTCCGAGTCGAACGGCCCGGGTTCGACGCCTGGCCGACACGCTGCGATGTGTTCTTGGACAAGACACTTTACTCTCACAGTACCAGCAAATTTACTGCGATGGACTAGTATCCAATCTAGGGGGAGTAGCAATACTCCTAGTCGCTTAATGCTACGGAAACCGGGATAAGCTCCGGCTGTATGTGCCACTTGGCTCGGACACAGATTTTACCTTTTACCTAATTTAGCAAGTTTGCGTGCACATTTTGTTTTGGAACAAGTATTTTTTGACTTTGTGATATGTTAGTAAGTTCGCGAAGTTCGCGAAGAAAGTTGCGAATTTTCAGAGAATTTCGAAGCGAAGCGTAGAACGTAATGAAGAGCGGACGTAGAGACGCATGGCTTAGAGACGTCCGTTAGCTAAAACACTCTGATGCGGGAAACCACGGACTGGATTAGACGTGAAATTCACATAATATTTAACTACTGATCGATGTTCAGCAATGATGTATATACAAAATATCCTCATTGGTTTCCATGCATTTTTATATATTGTTAATCTTGTAGGCAAACGTCCTCAGGAAAGCAAAGGATCTATTGTGCGAGTCGCATCTCAAGATAACCTGAACCCCAAACAGTGGGGAATGCAGGTCAAAGAAGCCAATGGAAGCACTGTCCGCCTGTCAATCATGTCTTCAGCAAAAGCCATCATTGGTCGATATGAAATGTTCATCGAGACTAAACACAAGGAATCCTCTGGAGAGGAATCTTTGTTTCGATACAAACACGACGAACAGATTTGTGTTTTGTTCAATGCTTGGTGCTCAGGTAATTGTGTATCTAGTGCCTTCCTTTGGGGACACAAGTATATATTTCGTAGCCGAATTTTTAAATCCGAAAATTTGCTAAACACATGCATGAGACAATTTCGTCATATAAATTGCTTAGAAGTGGTACGACATGATTTCATTAAGCTTAGATTTGCTTTAAAATGTAACCCACATATACAAGTCCATGCATGCTACGGCTGATATGGTTTCTGTCTCAGTACAGTAGTTATTTGTAATTTTTACTTGTCACTCAAATGCCTCGTCTTTCAACGTACCTGACAATTGGGTGTAATAAGATGTTGATTTTGATGTATGAAGCCCGACTGAAAAAAAGGCTTTTTTAAGAAGAAGTTATTACCTTGAATAATATGCCTTCCCATATTTCTCGTACTGAAGCCCTGTTTTCTGTTAAATTCATTCAAGATTGAATTGAAGCTGGTTCTGTTGCAGCTTACACGTTTTGATTCGCTCATTTGACAGAAGATGCAGTTTATATGGACAACGATGAACATCGTAATGAATACGTCATGGAAGACTTTGGATACATATGGAAAGGTGTTTCAGGACAGGAGGAGTCAATTCCATGGACGTTTGGACAGGTAAAACTGTTATATCGTGAGAAGGTTCATCTTCGGTGTAAAAACATGTGAAACTCTCAAGCAAGGTAAAACAAAGAACGACCCAGACAAGAAAAAACCTCTAACCCTCTAGTCAATTCTGAGTCTCCCACAAGAATCAAGCTCATGTCCTTCCTTACACGTGTCGGATGCTGTTATTTCATGTTCGTTCGGTACCAGCCGGGCTATCAAATCTCGTTCACGTAAAAATAGCATTTAATTTTACCAAAACTGGTTTTTGACGGGTTTTACTAAAAGCAGGCCCGCGGCCCGGCGGCCCACGGCCCGCGGCCCACGGTCCACTTCACGGGCTCACGGCCCGCGGCCTAGCGGCCCGCGGCCCACCTCTCGGCCCGCGGCCCGCGGCCCACCTCTGGGGCGGGAGGGGGGATCTGAACGTAAAAATTCTTCCTCGGGGGTCACTTTTAACTTTAACTCGATCGATATGTTTTACAACTTAAAAAGAAGAAGTTTGCATCGGAAAATCTTGTAGCCTTCCAGTTTATGGTGTTCTTACCCCATATGCTTCAAGTTTACCTTCATAGGTCCTTTTATTTATGAAGAAACAGCGTGATAAATGGATAACAACAACTTTACGATCGGAAAAAACATTGTCGACGGAGCATGCAACGCCTGGAACATTTTTACGGTACCCAGGCCACCCGCGCCCGTGCTTTGCAACATCCTCCAAAAATGCGAAGTAAAGACGATCGGTCCGGCTGCACTTTTCTGTTTATTTTAGCGAACCCGAGAACTCCTTTTGCTGGCTAACATGTGTATACACAATTTGTGTATTATTTGGCTACTTCCAAGTTGAAGTTGAAGTTGAATTAATCCATGTCTTACGATGTCTACGATCGATATGTTAACAAGTTTATGAAAGCCAGAACGTGGACATTTATAGCATGAAAACTTAAATTCTTGAAAGAAAGGCAAGAGCTCCAGCCCGGGGGGGGGCTACTCAAAAGCGTTTTGTACGGGGAGGCTCCGCCCCAAAGTCCAACCCCTTACCCTTTTGTATACCATTTTGACAGAAAAGGCACCCCTTTCGTATACCTTTTACTAAAAAAAGGTACCCCTTTCATATACCGAAAAGACAGGACAAATGCCTAAAACAGGAAGTCTTGATGCCATTTTTATGTAGCTCTTAACAAATTTAAATGATACCTCCATAAGGTGCGTCTGTTCGAAATATTTTAATTAAAGGCCTTTTCAAATACCTAAATGAGCAATATCCCTACCCTTTTATATACCTTAGCTTGTGAAATTCCTACCCTTTTATATACCTGAAGCATGAGAAAGGTACCCTTTCGTGCGGAGCCTCCCCGTATAGGCCAATATAGGGAGTGCCCCCCCCCCCCCCCGGGAGCTCCAGTTGACCTACAGACCCATATAGGTAACAAAATTTTAAATTATTGTAGTTCAAAAGGCTTTATTGCTAAGCTCAAGTAAATGTCACACTAACAGTCCTAACAGCGAGAACTCGATCCTGTAAACACGCGCCTCGTCACCGACAACTGAAATTATAGTTTTTCTTTATTAGCACTTAAAAATCTGTGGGCCGCGGGCCGCGGGCCGAGAGGTGGGCCGCGGGCCGCCAGGCCGCGGGCCGTGAAGTGGACCGTGGGCCGCGGGCCGCGGGCCGCGGGCCGTGGGCCGCCGGGCCGCGGGCCTGCTTTTAGTAAAACCCGGTTTTTGACAACATCACTATCCATCGGAATTGTCGATTCTGTGTTTATTGGTCACCAGATCCATAGCAAGTTTATTGTTGAATCTGGCCCTTTTTTGCACGGTACTTCGATTTTAATCTAATTTGGCCGATGTTCTTACTCGATCTAAAGCCGGTGGTTCCTTTAGGCCTTCAGGTTAATCGTAAGGCTATGTATGGCTATCTTTATTAATTATAATAACTGATTTGACTCTTTATTTTCAGTTTGAGGATGTTTCTTTAAACTGTGCACTGTGGCTGCTGGATAAAGCTGAACTTTCCTGTATCGCGCGGTCCAGTCCAATCCATGTCGTGCGAACAATATCGGCGATGGTAAGTGATATATGAGACCGGCATTTCTATCGATTCTAATATTCTATCGACGAAATTGGGACCTAATCATAGTCGGGGAAAGAGAAAAGAGAAAAGAGAAAACCGTGAAACTTGAATCTTCCCTTTTCGTAATTCTAATAGTCGAAATTACCTCTTTCCTCACCCTCGCGTCAACGCGCTACATGCATTCACCGCCGTTATTGGGAAAATTTGGCTTTTATACCTTTATACCCTTAAACTAACAAAACCAAAATACAGCAGCTCAGCGAGGACAAGACAGCACATTTTTAGTTTTATTCCACAACCGCGCCGCTGCATTTTACATATAAAGAAACAAATTCAGTCGGGGGAACAAGCGCCAGTTGATGGCGACATCACTTCTCCGAGAAGTGACTAACCAGCAACATGACGTATTTGTACGCGCGATTGCTTTCGGGGTACTCGTGAGCACTCACGCTAGTTTTTGATTGAATGAAATAATTCAGAAATTCTTCGAGTGCTTCAATGCAAGATTTGCCATAACCGGCACTTATTCTCCCGACTGAAATTGGAGATATCACGCTTGTAAGTTGAAGCTTTAACTTTATGATAGAACTGTCACCCCTACTAGCGTAACTATTCAAACAGAAAGAATCCGAGGAAAATTTGTCTTTTCTCCGGTCTTGTCGATCGTTTAAATTTCCCACTCGTATGGTAATCGGAAATTTTAAAAAAATACCTCGAGAATTTAGAGGCTGTAACCGCCATTATTCCAAAATGGCCTTAAAGGTGCATTTCCGAGTCCGTACTGCGCAAGCGCCGCCTCAATGTTTGTCAAGTCTCACAAACAGAAGAATGTTTACTTGCAAAACATAATCAAATTCCGAGACAAACCGTACCATTTTCTGCATTATTAACGCCAATTATCCTTGCAAAACAATAATAACCAGTAAAGGACACGCTGACGATTTATCAAACGGACGTGTTAGCCATTGTGAATTTTGAACGAAACGATCCGTAATGGCGAACTAAATAAACTTCATGTAAGCTATCACCGAAGTGTACGTTTCAACGGATTCAAAGTAGATATGAATACAAACTCTGAGTCTGCGCAGTACGGACTAGAAATCATCTTTAAAGGTTCATTTCTGATGTATAAAGAGAACTTAACTGTTATCAAATTTAGATCCATGTTTCTGTGATACGTTAATCAAACGACAAACCGTGCCGGCATTTTCGGCGGGGAAATAATTATCTGGTTCCCCAGTCAGGACAATGACAACTGATTAGAGTGTTACTCATTATGATGTTGAACAATTTCATTTTCCGTGTCTATTCCCCGCTTTCATTTTACGCAGGCCAACTCAAATGACAAAGATGGTGGGATTCTGTCGGGGCGTTGGTCCAATAGCTTTCCCTCCAGGCACGACGGCGCCATTGGCTTGGACCGGAAGTACTGCCATTCTGGAAGAGTTTTGGAGAACAAAGAAAGTCGTGCGGTATGGACAGTGCTGGGTGTTCTCTGGGCTAGTGACTGCATGTAAGAAATATTAATGTAAAAAATCGTGATCATTTAAATATATATGGGTCATTCATTAAAAGATTAACGTTTAGAGATTACGCTTTTTAAAAATTGAAACCTTTCACTTACTCGGTACCGTCGCATCTGGTTAATATTTATTTATTTAATATCAATGGTTATCAAAATAAGAACACGCAAGGGTGCAAGGGAAAAACTATTAATTTTAGAGTGTCGGCATTGTCATGCACTATCGAGGTAAGACTATACTGAATTCTGGTATCTCTCGGACCAAGTGAACTGTTCGTTAAATAGAGGTGTTTGTTTTATAGAGTTGTCCCTGAGGATAGGTTCGATTGTATTTACTATTCTTGGAACTAGAATAGTTATAGAATTGTTACTAGGCTGGAATAGAATGATTACGTCTTAGTAAATAAGTTTTCTGATTCTAATTATTGCTGTATTGCGTTACAGTGTCACGAGCGTTAGGAATCCCAACCAGAAGCGTGACAAACTTCGATTCTGCTCACGACTCAGATGGAAGCATGACAATTGATTATCATTTTGATGAGGAAGGAGACCTCATAGAACGCATGAACGACTCTGTATGGTATGTATTTACGTGCTCGCCTAGAGAGCCTCCGGCACGTCCGCCTGAAACGTATAAATCGAGTCAATAGGTTTTTTATACAGGCGAATAATAATTCCTTTCAAATAAAAAAAAACACTGTTTGTATGCTTATAACTTATAACATTACAGGAACTATCACGTGTGGAACGAGTCATGGTTCAAGCGTCCTGATTTGCCAGACGGTCATGATGGATGGCAGGCTCATGATGCCACGCCACAAGAGACAAGTGGAGGTAAGACAATTGGTTTAACAGCGACAAAGATATGTTCTCAACATTTTATAAACACCAATGAATACAGATACTCCCCTGCTCTCAATTACGGTTTTTCTTATCTTTTTTTTTTATCATCATCATCATAATCATCTGATCATCATCATCATCATCATCATCATTTATTAGCCACTTTTGAAATGAAATTTTACAACAAAAACTAAGGTAGGTACGGCGAGGAAACCTCCAGGAAACCACCAGGCTTATAGGGGAGGCCAGCTCGGTTAGCGATATGTTAGTAATTTAGTTATGGAGTCCAGCTAGGTCAATTCAGACTTATTTCATTAAAAATGCAATCATTTTTCTTCCAGTGATCGATTTTGGGAGAGATGAAAAGTGTTATTAAATAAGATTTGAGATATCAAAGAAAAAAAAAAAATTATATTATTAATATAATAATATTATATTTTTAATTTTTATAATTATATAAAAAAAAAAAAAAAAAAAAAAAAAAAAAAAAAAATATATATATATATTTGAGATATCAAACACATTTCTTAATTAATATCTATTTCAGGTGTCTTTCGTTGTGGTCCTGCATCCGTCAAAGCGGTAAAAAAAGGCGAGGTGTATCTACCTTATGACACAGCGTTTGTGTTTGCGGAAGTAAATGGTGATCGTGTGTACTGGGATGTCAAGAAAGCGGACGGTTCAATGAAAGCCACGAATGTGGACAAGAAATGTATTGGGAATACTGTGAGCACCAAGACTCCAGGCTCCGAAGAAAGAGAGGATATTACCCACGAATACAAATATCCTGAAGGTTGGTTTGTTTGAGTTTCTGTTTGTCTATTTATGTCTGCGACTCTCGTCACGCGCGACTTTCTATTTCTTCCGGCTTGCATCTCTGTCTGTCTGTTTGTCTGTCTGTCTGTCTTTATATGTCTGTGTCTTTCTCCATGCGCGACTCTGTCTGCCTGTCTGTTTGTCCGTCCGTCCGTCCTTCCGTCCATCGGCCCGTTCGTCCGTCCGTGTGTCAGACTGTCTGTCTGTCTACCAGTCTCTCTATTCTTTATCCTGAAGGTGGGTCTATTTATTTCTATGTCCAAATGTCCGTGTGTCTCTCGCTGCCTGCTTCTTTGTCGGTGTCTGTCTGTCTGTCTGTTGAAGCTGTGTCAAAAGTGTGTCTTGGAGAGTAACCCTTAGTAGCTCTCATAGTGTTTATGAAACTTGTTCGTCCGGTTAAAAACCGTTAACACTGGAATGCAAAACTAACTCAGATCTTCTTTTGTTGACAGGTTCAGAAGAAGAGCGAGATGCTGTTAAATTTGCATTCCAGTTCAGCAGTCGCGAAGAACACGAGATTTACAAATCTGAAGTTGAAGATGTTGAATTTCGTCTAGAGGTCAGGGACACTGTTTACGCGGGAAACAGTTTTGACGTCGCGGTAGTTGTTGAAAACAAGTCGGAAAATACGAGAAACATCAAAGTTAACTTTACAGCTGTGTTAAGTTTTTACACTGGTGTTCCCGCCAAGAAACTAAAAGGATACAAGCTCCAATTCCTTTTAAACTCAAATGCAGGTAAATTCTGGGTACAATACCATCAGGTGTTTCCTAAATAGCGTTTGGTCCGCCAGTGTTAGGAGGTTGCTGTAAATAAGTAGTAAATTAAATTGATGTTACCTAGAACTAAAGTTAAAATAACTATAATATATTACCAAGCAGTACGATAAAGAGTTAAATAAACTATTAAAAAATAATAACAGCTATTCACCGAAGGGGAGGAGGCTAGTGTAAATTGACTAATTCAATACATATGAAGCCAAAATTTGCTCAACCTTACTGAATCGGAAATGAAAAAAAAAAAACCTAAGTTAAAATAAAATAGAGATAAATCCGCTGGAAAGATCCTGTGAAAACGACAAGCTTTTAAAATTACCCTGGAAAGAGTGATGCTTTTTTTGCCGTTGTTCTTTCCTAAACTAATCGATTATGTTCCTTTTTCCTATCTAGAAAAAAGGTTAGTCTTGACAATTGAACCCAAGGATTACATAACCAAGTCTAGTGCAGAGAGCACTATCAAGCTATATGTGAAGGGTATGGTAGAAGAAACAGGCCAGTCTTTTGCTACGCAGGATGTCGTGGAATTAACAAAACCTAAGCTGAAAGTTACAGTAAGTTAGAGCAGTTTTTAATTGAGTGTCGTCCACCACTCTGGCCTCACAGGACACAGCTCCAGTACCATCCGCACCGGCCGGCGCGGACGGCGGCTGTCACGAGGTGGTGGCGGCGCGCCTCACTAGCGTAGTACCCAACAACGCAATCTTCGACCTCTTTCGACACCAGTCCGCTCTATGGTGATCACTGTACTTAGACTGTCCCAAAGATGCTTGGCAACTTTTCATCTCTCGAGCAACTTTCGAGCACCTTTTTTGCAATTTCTAGACTGAAGATTTCTGCAGATTGTTCGAGTGTTGTTCGAAGGCCATACCAACGTTTCCCAGCATTTTGCGAACTTCTGCGAAGATTAACGAAATTTGCCGAAGACTTTCGAGAAAGTTCAGAAGATCCTTCAACGTTCGGATCATTCATTCTCTCTTGAGCAAACATGACGGCATCGGTATCTTTAGGATTGTTCTAAGTGAAACAGTCATTGAAATTCAACACATTTTGGCTTAAAATGCTATTTAGATATATATATATATGTTGGAGTTGAATTGCATGAAAATGCTTAGAAATCTTACCTTCAAAGGGAAATTAGCATATGTATAGAGAATTTTCGTTTTGGATCTTTTGGGGCAACTTTCGAGCAACATTTTAGACTTTGGTGAAACTTTTTGGGAAATTTCGAGCATCTTTGTGACAGCCCCAAATGTCATACCTCTTAATTGTTCACGTTGCGTTATTTTCATAACCAGCCTAAGCTAATTGAACTGGGTGTGTTTTAAGAGAGGTTTAAGGTGACCTATATATCATGAGCTTAACTTGAAAATGTCAAAAGCCAGAAGACGTATTTTTCTTCAATAGAAATTTTAAAAAAATAATTTCGTTTTGTTAAAAACTACTACCGTATTTACTCGAATGCGCCGCGGCGCTCCGCGCCTCGGCGGCGCTTCGGGGGGCGCTTGGGGCCTCCTTTCGTTGTGGCGTCTTTGGGGTCCGGCGGCCTGCTGTCGGCGTGCGGCGTCCCGCTGTTTGTGGTGGCTTTGGCGCGGTTCACTCTCCTCGCTCTGGGGGCGCGGGCGCTGGCCGCCGCATCGGACCGGCCTTGGGGGGCGCGCTTTTTCTCTCGCCTTTCGGGGCGGCGCTTCGCTATCGGTATGCTTAGTTCCTTGCCCCCCGGGTGGGGACAGGGCCCAAAAAACAGCTACTATACCAGTGCATAAAAGCTATAAAAGGGACGATTGTTTGGTTAATTTGTTCGCACCTTTCTGTAAAACCGCCTGTTAGCTTTTAACTGTTGTCTTTATTTCTAGCCATTCTAACGTTTGTAACATTTTGATCATATATGTATCTTACTTGTCTGTGTCGTTTTGCTTGAAACTTTACAAGCTTTTTCTTTTGTCATGAGGCTATGTAAACATCATTAGGAATAGGAATAGTATTCTTTTTACACGGTTGCATTTTGCTGGCTTTATTTTATGAAGGGAGTAAAAATTGGTCGCTTGCTTACCAAATCTTGCTTGATGCAAACACGAAAGAACGAGAAAGTTCTTATTTTTCTAGATCTTATGTCAATTCTTGTCTGCGGCTCGGGCTAAAATATAACTTTTAACTTTTTCTCGTGTTGTCATTAGGTCATGTAAACATACGCGCCATTTCCTTTTGTCTTTTAAGTCATTTTCTCTCTCACGTTGTCCAGGCGTCATCAACACAAGTGAAGATAGGCGAAGACGTTGAAGTTACAGTGTCATTCACAAACCCTTTACCAGAACCTCTTACAAACGGACAATTCCACTTGGAAGCTACTCGTATGAAACCCAAGTCCTTGGTCGTTGATTGCAAGTAAGTATTACGCGGTGAACTGACAGCAACATGCCATGTTGAGTGAGATAGAGTAAATTGGGGTTGGGTTTATGAAGTCGAACAGCGACCTCCTTATCCCAAGCCTGTCTGGCAGGCCTAGAATGGGAGGGGGCGAGCGGAGGGGAGAATAATTCGGGTAAAAGGAAAGTTGGTACTCTCTCCTCGCGATTTTCACTCTACCTATCTCTCTCCCCTTTTTACCCTGTTACGGAGGCCACCTTACTCTCTAAGTTCAATGTTTGTACCATTTCTGGCATATCACAAGGCACTCGCCCGTTTTATGGCCTTGCAGTGGGCAAGGGAATGGCTACTTTTGCTCAGAGGTTCAAACCCTTACCTTTTTATTTACCGTTTTTGACAGAGAAGGTATACCGCTTTCACTTGTCTATCGCAGAAATACTGCATCCTTTCCATAAACGTTTTTCTTGAGTGACTCTTAGAATACTTAGATGAATCGCACCGTTAAATGCTTCTGTTCGGAATATTTTAAATGGTCCCTTTTAAATACCTGTATTACAGTTTTCCCACCCTTTTAAGTGTCTTTACTTCGACCCTTTTACATTCATCCAGCTAAAAATGGTACCCGTTTGGGTGGAACCTCACCGTATGAAACACTATAGCGACCTCCCTCCCAGAACAGTGGGTGGGTACCCACTGGCATAACAGGACTGCACAGAATTTGTTTTTAATTGTATTTAACAGGGGTCCAGTGGGTGCTAAAGAAGAAGCCAAGATCTCCGCCACGTTCACCGGGGCAAGAAAAGGAAAGCATCACATCGCCGTCAGTTTCCAGTCAAATGAATTAACTGATGTTCATGGCGAGTGTACAGTTTCAGAAGCCGAAGCAACATAAATCGCAAATAACAGCAGTCAATTGTCCTGTTTCAATGTGTTGTTCTAGCATTCCCTGACAGTCAATACGTTTAGCTTTCGCAGCGAAATTAAAATGGGGCTGGATTGATCGTTATCCAATTTCTCCAAGTGACATATTTAAAAATTGTCCCCAGATAAATTTTAGGGTAGTAGCTTTTCTGCAGTATTTAACGTTTTTAAAACGACTAAAGTCCATGCGGGCGGATTCCCCTGTTTTGGCCTGGAAACGGTTAACATCACGGTTGTGAGCAGATTATTGATAAGTAATTTTACCTTGTTGTACTGGATCGAACGTATATTTTTTTGTGTGACATTATACATTTATTATTGTAGAATGATGTGTTGTGAAGCCTTTCTCCTATTTCATATGTAAATAAATAATAATAAAAAAAGATTTCAGGTTTCATTTTTTGTTGCGAGTGTAAAGGATTGCATCTTGGGTTGCGTTGCGAATCGCGGTCGCACTGAACCCAAGCACAACTAAAATACCAAAATAACTCCAACAGACCGTAATAAAGACAATTGTTTTTACAAGCCGTCTCGTAATTTATACGTCAAATATACTCATAATAGACATCAACTTCCTAACAATAAACTGCACCACCCGGCTAGCCGTTCGTGACATCAAGTTAGTGCTTGTAAACCCTGGAAGAGTTCTATCATGACCTTTTAAATAAAAATCATTGATGGTAGCGAGAAATGGGTACGATGTCTGCAACAAAGTGACTATTGCTTTATCCCCGTGATAGGGTGTGGTGATAGGTCACAGTGAGAGTAAGTGAGGCTGAGGGCAAAGTGAGGGTCTGCCCAACATGGGCTCGCGGCGGGTGCGACGATGATTCCTGTGAGGTACCGCTAAGGCATCGGCGGTGCGGGCAGCGCATCAGACGCAAAGAATCCCTGCTACACGATCTCGCTGCGGCGCGTGTTAACCTTGAAGAAAATAAGTTCGGCGCATCATATAACTTTTCAAGAGGTCACATATTTCACGAGTGTTGCTTGTCTGAACTGAATTTATCGAGTTCGTACTGTCCTGTCGACTTTTCTCGGTCACACCGGTCGAAACTCAGTGCTGTCACGTCCCCGGGCATCTCCGCTTGTTGGGCGCGTGAATTAATAATGAATCGAGAATAAATTTCATCGTCTTGATGTCCTAATGAAGATCACAACACAAAACAATGGCCAGGGTTAGAACAAAGGAGAGAATTATGAAATACAAGCCTGATATGGATAACCTCGCCCAACGAGCCGCAGTACCTCTTGTTCAAAACAAGAACAACAATTAACCATTTTTTTCCCTTCACGAAGTGAAATTAAAGATATAACGAAAAATTTCACAACCATCAACATTAAAACCCTATCTATTATTTAATTTTTTGGCAATATTTACATTTACCTTGATTCTACTAAAAACGTACATCCCACTTTTATTGGGAAGCAATTACAATTATTTCATGTTACTTTGAATGACGTAATGCACCTTTGTAAGTACCGTCTAAACTGAGACATCCCATGTCACGTGTACCAAGTCCTCTTCTATATTACTTAAGAAATGAAAGGATTTTTTTTTATTTTCATGAACTTTCCAAAATATATCTTTTACTGTTGCACATAAAGACGTAATGACTTTGAAGACATGTTTTGCTTGTTATGAATTAATTCATCGCGAAATCACCAGCGAATTTTTCTCTCTTCTCCCTACCTATCTACAGAACCAATGTACTTAATTTAATAAGCTTCAAACCAGGACAAAAAAAAAAAAACAAAACAGAGGAAATGCCATTTTCGTGAAACTAACATGCCAATTGTCTATCCTTCAATAATTTTATGAATATTTTGTTTCATTAAAGTTGATTGAATTGTGTCTGAAATGAGAATGCAACATACTTTCCCTTAAATAAAATTGCCTCTGTTTACAAAATATTAATTATTTTTTAAAATAAGACTTGGAATATGTACATAAGAGCTAGGAGATGCAGAGAAACAAAATACAAAGCTAGAGCGGCCTTGCGAAGACCACGAGGTCTGCCGAGTGACAGAGACGACCTGCAGAAATGAAGGAGAAAACAACTAATTAAATAATGAAAGAAAGATCTTTACTAACAACAAAGTTCGTACAAATTCGGGATTCCAGATTCGTCTTTTTATCCACACTTTTTCCAAGTCAAGAAAACTTGCCTGAGAGTTCTTTACAATTTCAAGATTGCTCAACTCTCAGGGGCGGATCCAGGATATTTCGTAGGAGGGGGTGCACCACTAAGGAATGACGTTTTTGTTTTCTTTTCCTTTTTTTTGCAGAATACCATTTGTATTAGAACGCCACAGGACATCTCAGGAGATTGGGGGGGGGGGGGTGGTGTGCACCCCTCTGAACCCTCCCCCTGGATCCGCCCCTGACTCTTTACGAATCCTGTTATTATACCCACCACTTTTTTTTATTCTTACATAGGACTTCACAAAAAAAATGTAAAACTTACATACCCTCTCTTAAAAAAGCGTCCCAGCTGACTGGTAAATGAACTGCCTTGGCGACCTGTGAATGAAAAAAAGAGAAAACAAATCCTCATTAAAACTGCAGTATTTTATAGCACCATTTTTAGAAGCTCGAAAATTTACCCTAGATCACACGAAATCTAACAATCGTGGTTTTACTTTGTTGAACTGCACTTAACAAATGACAAGAACCCATCAGAAAGTGAGGGCTAACGACGGCGACGATGGAAGTTCCTTTTCAAATATGGACAAACGAGAATGCTCAAGTTTTCATTTCAAGCTCGGAAATGTATCAAAAGCCTTTCTCCAACACAACAAAATGGCACTCCAAGTGTCAGAAGCCATTAATAACTAGACTGATACTTACTGACTTGTGTTGAAGAATAGTGATATTTGGTGGGAAATTCCTTGGAAGGGCTTCCAACTTCTTCGATTTGCAAGGAAACCTGAAGCAAGAACAAGTTTACTGAGTTTAGGCGAACATCATTAGTACTCTTGTTGTTCTCACGAAAACGTTAGGCGCTAGGGCATGCATTTTAATTAACCAGACAAAAACGTTACGAATTTATTTGAAGCCCTGAAATTATGGTCTGACACGATAAAAGAAGAAGAGAGGTGCGGTTGGAAAATTTTTCTAGTATTTTGGAGGCCTAATGGTTAATTCGTTAGAATCAAGCGTGGGCCGTGGTCACTGTTTTACGCGCGTAGGTAAGAAACTTCACTCTCACAGGCGCGCCTGCGATAGACTTGCATCCCTTCCAGAGCAAGCAGCAATACTTCTATTCGCTATTGAATGCGAAAGCGATAGGTAAGAAAAACCAAAAGATATCAGAATGCAACGGCTAGCAAATATCATAAAATTATTTGCAATTACATATAATTACATGTTCTTTGGTTGCCATTTGAAGGGAGCAATAAAAATCATAATGATACAAAAGGTACATGTACAAGTTCATAGCGCTATTGATGACACGTACAATACAATTACAATACAATGTTTAATGTGGTCATTACACTTAGCTATGGTTTCGATGCGTCCCGCAGATATGGTTAGCAAAATCTGCGGGAACGCACCAGCTAGTTTACAGGTAAGCCACAATGAAAATAAAAAAGTAAAATACGTAGACTTGCTACAAGTCGACTCTAGTCTTGAGAGACGAAGTCGCCAGAAGCGAGGGCTTTGAGAAAGTCTAGATGAAACGCAGTAAGTAAAGACTCACAAAACGTAGTAATCACAAGACAAGGAAAACAGAAATTTGCCTACCTCTCCTTCACGACATTTAGCCTCATACAACTCCTCCATCTCTTGTAACCTGATAACAAAAAACAACAAAACTAAACAAACAGACTCAATCTATGAAAAACGATTTGAGTAATGTATACCAGACATAACACTATAAAGACAAGGAAAATAAAAAATAGTCTCGTACCTGTTTCTAAGTTGTTCTATAGTCTCAAGAGTATCTTCCTCGTCAACCGGCATATCGACAGCCACACTCTAAAAACAAAGTAAGAATATCAGAAAAAATTCGTCTGTTTGTTCGGCATTGGTGCAACAAGAAAGACAACACAAAAAACAAATTCCCGATACATGAAAAGAATTTCCCTTGTTCCACTGTTCTATGCCGTTGCCAGCCATTTAAGACCCAGCGTTAGGAATCACTTCTTCATTGTAGCTGCGACGGGGTTATTCGAAATTTTCAAACGGACACATGCTTAGCATGTTTATCTACAAAAAAGAATGTTTGACCTTAGGCTCGACTGTAGCACCAGCTATCCCCGACCAAGCTACAACCAATTACAGCAAGACACCTTCATGTGGCAACGTTTGAACGTTTATTTTTGGTTGAAAGGCGATAATCTTAAATCGATTTATGAATGGATTTTACACCCTCTCCATTATCTTGTGAACAGTCTCTTGTTTTCTCCCCTGCCCCAGCACGGACATTACATCTTGAAAAAAATGGCAATTTTTTTTCAGGTTTGTTGTTCGTTATCCGTCTTAATATTAACCTGTTAAAACCATCCTTGGTTATATTCGCGTTTGTATCACTCTTTTGTTGTTTTTCTATGTTACAAAACTATTATTTTGAGGTTTCCTTCAATTCGGAAGTAATCAGTAAAATGACTTAAAATATCGTGACATTGCTCCTTTAACCTCGCTCGAGTTTCAAGCATCTCGATCGACAATCCATAACACACACAAAAACAAACTCCTCACGGTATATCTACTTTCCACAATATGCACAGCTTACCTGGGTTCCATGCTCCCCCAGCCGTCTCAGCGCCTCGTCTCTTTGCCCTCTAGCAGCATCAAGATCATTTCGCCAGCCTTTTCCAATATGCTCAAACTGTATTTTCGCTTTAGTCAGCGCGGACTGCTTTTCTATTAAGGATTGCTGAAGGTCCCTGTTTTGATTAAGAGTATCTTCAGTTTTCTGAGTAAGATTCTCCTTCTCGCGAAGTGACTTTTCAAGTTCTCCTCTCAGAGACTCAGTCACTTCGTGAAACTTATTGTATAATTTGTCCTTTTCCATTCTGCAGTCCTGACATTCCTTTCTGAGCCAGTTTACTTCGTTCTTTAACTTACTCACAACGTCATCCACGTCCGTCTGCTCGTCACCAGACCTTTGCAGTTTTTCTTTGGTCACGTCAGAGCTCTCTCTAAGTTTCGCCACTAAGGAATCTTTGTCTTTTACAAGACTCTCAACTTCCACTCGCTGATTGTGAATAAACTTCTCTTTTTCGAGATTTTGCTCCCTGCTCTGCTCGAGATCAAGCTTAAGGGAAGCCAAAATTTGATCGTAGTCCTTTTTCAATTTCAATCGCAAGTTTTCTTTCTCTTTCATCGTCATATACAAGTCTTGTCGAAGTTTGTTGTTGCCAGTCTCCAGCAGTTCATAGTTGGATTGAAGTTCTTCGTATAACTTCTCCTCGTCAGATTTATTCAGGACACCAGTCCTAAACTGACTGAGCTCTTCGTTCAGCTTGTCTATGATTTGACGCTTTTCTGTAAGTTCGCCTTCTAGGTGCTCCTTCTGTTAACAAAAAATACGAATCAAACATTAGTATGGAGAGATGACACTTACGATGCTGCAGTTTCACGTCTTTCCTGGGAAATATTAAATTTAACATGGTACAAAGGAAAGTAGATTCTCCACGTTGCCCTTTGCTGGAGCCATTTGGTTTTTCTCTACGGACTTACTTCAACTGCCAAGGTCCAAAAAATATCACTTGCCCATAAGGCAAGGATGAATAAAATCCACTAGCTCGACAGAAAAATCCAATACCCCAAGTCTATCGGAAAACGTTTCTTTGCATGCTGATATGAACGCACACAACCTAAGTGTCCAAGATCTTCAACCTTATGAATTTCATACTGAAATTTGCCACACAAAGGTAAAGAAAAGTTATAAATTATTCGCTGCTGGGCTTTTACCGATGGCTAACCCTGATATCAATATAGAAAGTCTCCTTACTGGCCTCCACACACTTTCTCTAGCACTAGTTGGGAGAATTTGATTGCAAACATCAGGAATATTTTCACTTTGATCAGATTAATTATTATCAAAACTTTCTTGCCTAACTTTGTACTGATATATCAAGAAGAATTAAGATTCACAAACCTCTCTGCCATAGTCTTCCTTCAAGGAAGCAAACTGTTCTTGGAGCTTTTCATATTCTTCAGATTTCTCCATCAAGGTGGCATCAAAATGAGCTTGCAAGCCCCGTCTTATTTCTTCACTTTCTGCGACAACTCGGTTCATCTCGCTGCTAAACTTCTCATTGGAATTCGCATGTTCTGTCGTTAACCTTTCGACCTCCAGCTGCAACTCCTGAAGTTGTTGCTCTTTCTCTTCCAAGTTTCCTGTAGATGATACAAATAAAGCGTTACCAAACGTGCTTCAAAAAAAAAAATAAAATAAACAAATATAAAGCATTCCTTGCACAAATCATGCAAAAAGCAACAAACAAGCGATCAAGTGTAAAGAATAAAATAAAAAATTCTGCGTTCTCACGATTATTTCAGAATATAATAAAAATTCACTCGTGTTGGCAGAAGGAGGTGAACCATAGGGCTTTCCTGAGTTTGTAAACATGAGGGAATAATGACAAACAGTGGATACGGTTTGTTCCTTCGAAGTCTGCTGATAAAAGAAAACTGCAACAAATATAGTAGCTAAGGAGGGACAACTAACAACTCTACCAGTTTAGATGAGTAACTTATAACAAATGGCAAAAACAGCTACTTGAGCTTTCTCGCGATCTTTTAAAAATAATTTTCTTTCAATTAAAACGTCTACACTGTACCAACAAATTAATTTATGTGAATGAAGCACACGGTATAAATTGGGGTACCAACCCCATCTAGAAGCATTCACGCAGCCATTCAGTTTTATTTTCTACGGCAGGCTTATACCATTTTTAAAATGGACTGTTTGCATACATGGTTATTAGTTTAGAAACGAATAGAATGGCGATCACTTCACATTCTAAGCATAAATTCCGCAGTAAAAATGTATAAACAAGGTTCTATCCGTTTCTTGTAAACCGCGTGCGACATTTAAAACGTTAACTCACTGTGATCGATAACTAAAGAGTTATTTGTCAGTGGCACTCAAAAAAAAAAAAACTCTAGATAATATTCACCTTCTCTGTCTTGCACAATTTCATCAAGACCCGTTACTCTCTTTTCCAACTCTTCTTTTTCCTCGTAGAGATTTTTCGAAGATTGCCTGCAATGTTTCGATCTCTTCGTCTTTGCCTGGCGAGAAATGGAATTCCATTTCCTCTGTACCAACGCAAACATCTTTAACTTCCACATCTGGCGATGCTGAGGACTTGTCAAGTCGTTCCAGCTTCACTTCTAACCCATGATCGATTTCGTCAGCTGTTGCTTTGCCCTGTAAAGCCCGCTGCAAGTCTTCACTGAGTCCAGACACAATGTGGTCAAAGTCGGTCCTAAGTTTCTCGACATCCTCTCGCTCTTGTTCCAGTGTATAAACCTGTAATCTTACACTTCTCCATTTCAGTGTTTGCTGACACGAGAGTCGCCCTCTAAATTGTTTACATGGTTTTGTTGTTCGTATAGGACAGTCTCGTAACGATCTTTCAAATGGCTCATTTCTTTCGTGTACAATGCTTTCTGATTTGACAACTCTGTTTCCAGGTCAGTTATCTGCTGGTCCTTATTATCGAGCGATGGCTGATGGCCTTGAAGTAGCTGTTCTATCTGTAGCTTAGCCTGTTGCAGTTCCCTTTCGGCTTTCACCTTTTGCAACTGGAGCTGCTCCAAAAGAGCTTTTAAATTCTGGTTTTCTGTTCTATTTTCGGCGAGTTTCCGATTGACGTCATCTCGTTCCTCACTCAGAGACTGGAATTGTTCCCCAAGGCTAGAGATCTCAGCGTCTCTGTCCAAAAGAAGCTTTTCATAATGCTCCACCAAGCTACTGCTCTCTTCTTTCTCTGCGAGTAACTTCTGTATTCGTGCCTTGAGTTCGTTGACAATTCTTTCTTTCTCTCTGACGAAAGAGTCCAACTCAATTCTTAATTCCTGTGCTGTCTTTTCACTTTCTAATTTCTCTTGACGCACTTTCTCAAGTTCGGCTAGGAGCTCCTCCCCGCCACCTTCATGCGCTGGCTTCTGGTTTTGCTTCCTTTGTTTTTCGTAACACCGTTCTTAACCTAGCCTTCAAACGCTCGTTGACTGATTTGACTCCCTCCAATTCAGACTGTACCTTGGACAGGTCATTTCTTACTTTCTGAACATCTTCACTGTCAGAGTCACCAGACTGCATAGGTGGAGAACCTAATAAGAGCTTCACTTTCATACACAGCAGCTTGAATTACCTCGTTCTCTGGCGACTGAACAAGAATCTCCGATGCAACCTTTTCCTGACCGCCATCTTTCTCTATCTTCTCCAATTTCGCCGCTTGCTTCATCTTTTTCTTGAAGAATAGCCTTGAAACGTCTATTGCTATCCTCTAAACTAAGCTTTTCACTGTTTAGGGATTGCAAAGCGTCCCGCAAATTATCAGCATCGTTCTGCGCTGCCTCGAGCTGTTCTAATATCTCCTCTCTTCGCTTCCAAGTCTGACGTATCAACTGCTACCTCTCCATACTCCGTTTCAAGCTTGCCTGACACTTTCTCCAAACGCCTTAGTTGTACTTGGAATTCATGAGCAATTTGATCAGCGGCCGCTTTACCTTCGAGAGCATGTTGAAGATCCTCCCGGAGTCCCGAGACAATGTGATCAAAGTTATCCTTAAGCTTGGCTATATCCTCTTTTCCTTTCTTCAACTCTCGTACTTGGCTCTTTAACTGCTCAACCTCTTTGTTGGCTGACAAAAGTTCCCGTTCCAATAGATCGGCGTGGCTTTGGATTTCAAATATCACGCCTTTATGCTGGACCCCAGTAGCTTCTAATTCTGTTTTGTAATTTTCTGTTATGTCCTCTAGCTGATTCTCGAGCGTTGCAATAACGTTTTCTTTCTTTAGCATATTTTCAGCAAGACCCTCCATCTCCTGTCTCAAACGGCGACACTCCCTTTCGATTTCAGTTCGTTGTGAAATCAGATCTTGTTCCTGAATATGCAGGCTGCCATTTTCCTCCCTCAGTTCTTGAACAATCTTCCAAGTTTCGTCGTTTTCACTTTGAAGGCCTTGAATTTCATCTTTCATCTCTTGCAGCTCGCTATCTTTCTGCGCAACTAAACTAGTGCTCTTTTCTTTCTCTGTTGCCAGCTTCTCGATCTTACTTTTCAACTCGTTCACGATGCTCTCTTTCTGTCGTACAAATGCATCTAGTTCAACTCGCAGTTGTTGGCATGCCTTTTCACTGTCAAGCTTCTCTTGACGGACCTGTTGAAGCTCCGCTTGTGTAGTAGTGTCTTCATCCCCCGAGTCGGATTTCACTCTTTTCTTCTTCATGACGGCTCTCAACTTGGCCTTCAACTTGTCGTTGAGTCCTTTGATCCTCTGCATTTCATTCTTTACATTTTCAAGTTCTACTTCCGCTTCACTGGCTGGTACCGCCGTAACCTGACTGTCTACGGAAGACTGCAGAATGACTTCTTCCATTACCTTTTCAGCTTTATCTTTCTCTGCAAACTTCATAGTCAACTTCAAGGCTGGATAGGGGTTCTTTGTTACTTTTCTCTTGAAGCGACAGCTCAAAATCTTTAATTTTATCTCGCAGGTCATCTCTTTCTTTTGACGTCACTTCAAGCGCAGCTCTTAAGTCGGTCACCTCGCGCTGTGTTACTTCAAGCATTTCTGAAATCTTGTTTTCTTGTAGAACCAGATTGCCATCGTCTTCCTTTGGAATCTCCTGGGGTCAATTTTTTCAACTTCTCCAGCTGAACTTGGAACTCGTGAGCTATTTCATCCGCTGCTACTTTGCCTTCAAGTGCGTGCTGAATGTCTTCACGCAGACCTGACATGATGTGGTCGAAGTTGCTTTGTAGCCTGTTGATATCCTGCTTTCCCTGATTCGCAACTTGGAGTTGAGCGTTTAATTCATCAATCTCCGAATGTGCTTGAGCTAGCTCCTCTCCTAAACCTTCCTCTTCATGAAGCCGTTTCTCAAGCTCCAACTGAACCTCCTGAAGGTGATTCTTAATTTCACTGTTGCGTGTATCAAGAACTTGGATCCGCTCTTGCAACGTTTTCTCACTGGCTTGCAATTGTAAAATACTGTCGTCCGTTTCTTTCTGTTTCTCCTCCATAAGAAGCTCAAGCTCGTTAATTTTATGGTCCTTCTCTTCAATAACTGGGTAAGAGTCTTGTATAACTTTCTCCAATTCTGATTTTGTTTTCAACAGTTCGCTTTCGATGTCACCTTTTTGTTCAGTGGCGATTTGAATATTTTCCTGCAGCTCTCTGTTATTCTGCCTTAGTTCCGTGATTGACTCATCCGCTTCCCTTTCTATCTTAGACAACTCTTCTTTTAAGCCTTCAATAACTCTTTCATGCTCCTCTTTTGTGTTTTCTAATTGACTCTCTAGTTCAGAAATTGTTTGGTTTCTTTCACTGATGGCTGATTGGTTTGTTTTCTCGAGGGTTTCCAATGCTACCTTTGCATCAGTGGCATCTTGCGCCGAGAACTGTAGCTCAGAATTCATTGCCGTTAGTTCTTCGACAGTCTTCTTTAGCTCCTCGTTGTCTGAACTCACAGGACTGACATTGCTCGGTTAAATCTCCGACAATGGCATCCTTTTCTAGCAGCTGTCTTTCGTAGTCTTCGACCACACTGATAGCATCTTCTTTCTCCTGTGACACTAGCTCAATTCTGGATTTAAGAGCTGCAACAATCATTTCTTTCTCTTTGACAAAATTATCAAGTTCTTCACGAAGCTCTTGCATCTTCCTGTCGCTATCTAGTTTTGCTGCTCGAGACCTTTCCAGTTCTGCTTTCGTTTCACTAGATAATTCGTCCTCCCTTGAATCAGATTTTGTTCTCTTCTTTCTTGGCGCTGCCTTAAGCTTGCTTTTTAGGGTTTCATTGAGTTCTGAGGCCTTCTTCAGCTCACTTTGCAGCCAAAGAACGTCGTTTGACATGTCAGTTAACTCTCCTTCCACCTCGCCTACCTCCGTCTTTACTGTCAACGGCGGCATCGTTAACTTTCGCTTCGTCAACCGCTTCTCTTCCCGTCATGTTTAAGCATCTCTAAACTCTTCTCAAGCTCCTCTTTTTCCTTGTTCACAGTTTCTACTGTACCTTTTAAGACTGCGACTTCTTCCTGGAGATCTTTTAGCTGAACATCTATTTCTGTTCTCCTCCGTTTCTGTGGTATCAACTGCAACATCTTCCAACTCGGCAGCACTTTCTTCTATTGACTTCTCGTTTCTCTTAAGCTGGACTCGGAATTCGTGAGCAATTTGATCAGCAGCTGCTTTTTCATTAAGTGCCTGTTGAAGATCTTCACGAAGCCCAGACACAATGTGATCAAAGTTGGCTTTGAGTTTGTTTAGTTCTTCTAACGACTGGTGCGCCTCGTGAAGCTTGCCTGAAAGTTTTCCGATTTCCATCTTGGCATCTGCAAGGTCTCGTTGAAAGTTTTCAACCTCTGCCTCTTTGTTATTGAGAACCTGTTCGTATCCGTCTTTACAGTTCTCAAGTTCTTGCACATAATCAAGTTTTTCCTGTTCTAGAGTCTTCTCTAGTCGTTGAATGCTGGCATCTTTTTCTTCGCAAAGGTGTTGATAGCGATCTTTCAGATCTTGTACCTCACCATCTCTCTGGGCTACAAGTTTTTCATACTTTTCTACAAGACTTTCATTTCTCTCCTTTTCATCTAAAAGCTTCTGGGCCTTTACTTTCAGATCTCCAATGATGCCATCCTTGCGACGAACAATTTCGTCCAGTTCTTCCCGCATCTCATGAGCTGACTTTTCCAAGCTCAGTTTTTCTTGGCGAGCTTTTTCAATATCTGCTCTAAGCTCATTTGAATCATGATCACTAACTGATTCGGATTTCACTTTTTCCTTTTTCATCTGTGCTCTCAGTTTTGCTTTGAGTTTCTCATTCAAAGCCTTGACTTTGGAGAGCTCCGCTTGGATCTCGGACATCTCAATTTTGACTTTCTCAAGCTCTTCACTACTGGCAGGATCCTGAGAAGACGGTAACGATGAAGGATCGAGATGTAAAGGAATGGATTCTTCAACCTTAGAAATTGCTTCCACTTCCACTAAGGGAGCAACGTCTTCAACTTTGTGTGCAGCTTCAGACGAGGTAGTGACAACAGCGACATCGGGAGATTCCCCCAGTGGATCGGTAGGAGCTTAACTTCTAGATTCAGCCTCAGTTATTGCAATCTTTGCCCTTTCAACATCCATTTGCAGTTGCTGATTCATTTCTTTGAACTGTTCAAGCTCATCTTTAGCTGACTCAAGATGATTTTCAAGTTTAACTTTTTCGTCCCTCAGAGCATCTAGTTCCTCTTCTAGCCTCTCAGTATTCACATCCTTGTCTTTAAGATGTTCAACCGCTTCACTAAGCTGTTGAACTTCATCAAGAAGGAGTTGTTTCTCTTGCTGCTGGTTCGCTTCTTCTTCTTTCAACATTGCTACTTCGTCAGCGTGAGCTTCAGCCTCTTGTTTTAACTGTTCGATGAGCTTGTCTGCTTCCTCTTTTTGGGAATTGATGGCATCCATGCTGGACGTGAAGTCAGCTTCTAAAATGAAAAGAATGAAAAAAGATTAGATTTTTGAAAGCAACAAAGAGTGAAAGTAAATAGCAAACCACAAAATATGCCAAATACCGCTAAGACTTTGTTCACTAGTGAATTAGTAACTTAGGTGTCGGTAATTTACATAGGACTTAGAGCGATTTACATTTGAGTGTCGAAAATAATTTGCGTTTGCATTGGTCTGCGCAGTTTTTGGTTTAAAAAAATCGTGCCACTTTCTCAACCAATCAGGAATAAAACCAAAGCTAATCGTGACTCACTCGCACACGTTTTCTCGTGTTCTTGCCAGCTACAGGTATTTGCTTCGAGTTCTGGTATTTCACTAGATTGCATATGTCTTTTGTGATTGGCCAGGGTGGTTACTTTGGTTTTGGTTTTATGACACTCCATCGAAAATCGCTCTCTTTATATTCATTTTACCACAATGGTGAAACAAAGTTGTTGTAGAGAAAAATATTAAATTATTAATTTACTTTACCATAGGATTTTCGTGGTAACAGTTAAAAGGTTATGTTAACTTCGTAAGCTTGATTAACTCTAAAGTGATAATATTCATGATTTTACCAAATAATGAACTATTTGCATAAGATATTTATATAGGTTAAGCAGTATGTTAATCTGTTCAAATTAAGACATTATAACTATGTTCACTTGTAATATTAGCTCTATTTTTTTTTCCACAGAAGCAAAGATTATGGTCAGCTAAAAGTGAAGACAGTTAATTAAATAATGTAAATATGGTATGGATATGATTTGCACATGAGGACAACGTCGGTACGTAAGGATAAAAACGGCTGCATCTCAAAAAGTGTTATTACCCAAAGGTGTATTGATTACAAACTCGTGACATGTGTTTGATTAGAGACACCACACAAGCAAACAAGCAAACAAGCAAACAAGGAAATGAAATGATCAGCAAACAAAAATGCGCGCAAAAACAAAAGCAAAGCAACTTACCTCTTACAAAAATAAGGTTTGTTCTCTAGAATCTTTTACTTATCAAGTCACTTGAAGCTACGAACTGTCTCTACAGCAAATAATGATCTACAAGCGGGTGGCTAACAAAGTGATGGACACAAATAAGCTATAGCGTTTCGTGACTATACAACGAGTGCGAATGTAGAATCTACGACAACAATCTGATGACTGACATTCTCAGTGAAACATGAAATAAAGCGAAGGAAAATCATGATCACGCTGTTTAGTGACCTCTCAAGCTAGACTGTGATTCACGAACAAAATATAATATAAATAAATAAGCAGTGTTTGGTGTCGTGTTAACCCAGCAGCAAAATACCAGTTGAAAACAAAACAATATACTGCAATGTAATATGAAGATTGTACGGCCAGTTACGAAATTATCGCGATTGGCGGTGACCATGGAGCAAATATTCAAATTACCTTTTACAGTAGCACTATGCTATGGCCAGTGAAATCCATGGACCATGGATGGCAAAATCATACACAGATGTAATAAGCTAATGATGAACTTAAAGCCATTATGACTTTAAAGGGACTGTGTAACGGCTTAGTTTATTATATTAATTTCTGCCAAATATTTGCTATGAAACTTAACGTTAGAGAAGAAATTACTTCTGTGGATCTAAATATTGACAAGACCAAAGCGTCATCACAAACAAATACATGTCTGTCTCCTGGGCGTTACTGCATGTATACTCAGATTTAGCAAGAGAACGGGAACGTCAGTTGACGACGGCGCGCGCATAAAACACCCATACATGGGCATTTTTAATGCGCGCGCCGTCGTCAACTGACGTTCCCGTTCTCATCTGTTTTAAAAGTAACAAACAAACAAGATTAACTTTGAGAACTGTTAAGCGTAACAGTTTTTCAAATACCCATATCACAATTCACTTTAATCTTCTTCAATTTTTGTACATCCGAACCTTCTTTCTATTTTCCTTTTTTATGGAAATGCTCCGTAATTGTTTTTAAGTGGTTATTGCACACAATTTGGTGGCCATTTTCTTATGTGTAGTTTTGCTAAAATCCGTCACACAGTTCCTTTAAGCAACCAACGGTTGGTGCAAACACGGACGGTGAAGACATGGGAAACTGATGATTGTTTTACCTCTTGTACTGCCAAATTTGACAATCAAAGCTAACTCAAGTCTTTGACTTCGGTGGGATTCGACGTAGACTGCAAAACAGTTGTATTTTTGCGAATGCGCTCGGTTTTCGAACGCAGTCTAGATTCGACGTTGATATTGATGTTTTATTGTTTTACCTATTGGGTAGATGGTCAGGTAATTCATGGCAACCTAATAACGATGAAAACGAACAAGTGAATGATCATGCAGCCCTCGAATGTGAAATTGACAATGACAATGTGAAATTAACAGAGGGAACTTTGTACCGAATGTCTGAGTGTCTTGAAATTATAAAAATAATAAACCAACGTGTAAAGAGCGTTTTCACTCACGTGACAAGCGGCCATTTTGGATTTCTAAAACAAAAGGCGATGTTTGCATAAGAAGAGAGTTCACTTTCTGGGGTATTAGATTGGAACACCAACGTGGCTGCCGTGACGTCAAATGAAGACGCTCAATTGCCCGGGCACTGACCCACTTATTTTTTTGTTGAGGACAAATCAATAAGCAAATGTCCAGAGCTACATGTACATGTACACTTAAAGGTTATCGAAGTCATGACTGCGTTCCTTTTAACCAATCCGAGACCGGATTCTTTTTTATTTCTCACTCGATTTTATTTCACATGTTAAGATAAACCACTACTTTAGCTAGATTGCAACCTAAAACCCATGAAGAGCATACGAGTTTCAATATAGATAATAAATTTTAAGGCCAGCTCCAAGCTCGGTAATGTAATCAGCCATCCAGAACCATTTCAGGTCCAATTTAGTAAGCACGAAAATCCATACACGCTGGACAAATTATAACGTATCTGAAACCAGATTGGCGGAATGGAACGCAACCAATAATGACAACTACAAATGTATGTAACTACTACCAACCTTGTTCATCGAGTTCTTTTTGCAGTTGCTCGTTCTTCTTTTCCAGTCCACTCTTCATGTTCTCTAACTGCTTTGTAAGATTATTCATCTCGTCTTCTGTACTATGAAGTTCTTGCTCCAGGGCTTCCTGTTTCTCCTCTGAGGTTCTGTTGTACTCCTGAGCAGCTTGTAGCTTGTTGTTGACTTCAGTAAGTTCTTCAGCGTGTGCAGCCTGATGTAAATAGATTTGTTTTAGATAAGTAGAAATCTAACATGAGATAAAGAACTTTTCTGGTTCTCTTTTTGTTTTTGTCGCATCTGGTTAAAACTAGTACAGCCACTATAAGTTCCAAGTGTTCTCTCGGCCAAGTGGTTGACATGACAAGTAAAACTGGTTAAATTCGCTTGCTGCGAGCTTTCACTAGTTCATTTACTTAGTTGCGATATTGTTTTTTGGCTATGTAATTTTTCCTGACTTAAATTTTGGAATGGCTGATATCGGAAAAAGCCTTCTAAAAGCCAACACTACTACTGCAACCCAACATTTACAACAGCTTCTTCTATTAAAACACTTAATTTTGAGAGAAGGATACAAGAAAGCATTTTAAGAGTTTTAATTACCCTCAGCTGTTGGATTTCTGCATCTTTCTCTGCAATAGAGTGCTGCCACTTGGTCATTTCTTCTTTCTTTGCTGCTCGTTCTTCCTTCAGCCTTTTCTTCAGGTTGGCGATAAGTTTGTTCCTGTCTGTAATGGACTTGTCAAACTCATCTTGACCTACACTGGCCTGCAAACGCGAATCCAATTCAACTTTCTCTTGATCGCGCTTCTCTATCTCCAGTTTGAGATTCTGCAACTCAAGCAACGTTTCCTGCCATTTTAAGTCTTTCTGTTCTCCTTCATTCTCTGCATCAGCAAGTTTGCTTTTCAGCTCCGCTGCTTCTCCATCTTTAGCTTTGGCGCTTTCTCTTACCTGATCTAAAGCAGCCGATAACTGTTCTGTTGTTTGAGTCTGGAGTTCGAGTTGAGATTCAAGCTCTTGCATAGCGTCTTCCTTCTCCTTCTGGGCATTTGCCAATTTAAGCCTGAACTCTGCAGTGATTTTCTTGTTCAAGTCAATCTTCTCCCGTATCTTGTCTTTCAACTTGGCAATGACTTCATCCTTATGACTCTTTGTATCTTCCAACTTCTTAGTAAGTTGCTCCTCGATTTGAGCCTTTTCAAGGTCTTTGGCTAAAGAAATTTCCTCCACTTTCTTGCCGACAGTTTCTTCAAAGTTTTTTCTCGCCTCGGCAATTTCTTCTTCCTTTTGACGTAACCTGTCTTCAACGTCTTTCACGGCATCTCCTTGGTATTCCTCTTTGGAGCTGTTAGCTTTGTCTAGTTGTTGTTTGACCGTGTCTAACTCTCTTTCTTGTTCCTCGAACTCTTCTTTCAAGTTCTGTAACTCAGATGTCACCCATTCATGTTGCACCATCAATTCATTCAGCTTTTCCTTTGTACTCGCAAGCTCCGCTTCAGCTGCAAGTTTTGCTTCCGTTGCCTCTTTCACCTCGGACACAATATCGGTCAGTTCAGCTTCAAAGTTTCCTTTTTCCTGTTCAAGCTGTTCAATTTGACTAACAAGTTGTCTTTCTCGCGATGAACGTTTAGCAATTTCATCAGCAGATGAACCAAATAAAAATTCTCTTTCAGGTGCCATTTCTAGAAGTCCTCCTTCTACATGGGTTACCATCTCGATCTGCGTTCGCTCAGTACTCGAAAGCTCATTAGTTAAGGCTTCTAGCTTCTTTTTGCTGTCATGAAGCTCTTTCTTTGTATCCTCTAATTCCGCAACACATTGCTCTTGGTTAGCGCTCAAGATGGTTACCTTCTCATTGACATTACAAAGCTCTGATTCTAACGAAGCCTTTTCAGTCAAGACCTGGCTTAGATTGGCAGCAGCCTCTTGCAACTGTGCCTCGACACTTTCCTTCTCTTCCTGAAGTGCAATAGAAGAAGATTCGATTTCTTCCAACTTATGAACCAACTCTTCAATATGTGACTTCGCCTCTGTTAACCTTTCTGTATTTTCATCACGTTCCACGTTTAACCCAGTCAGCTTTTCTTCCTGGTCTTTACAAAGTTGGTTCATCCGGTTTAATTCGCTGATAGTATCTTGCAACTCATTGCGTAGTTCTTGCTCCTTTTCCGTGGCCAACTCCTTTTGCTCTTTCGCTTGAAGCTCTTTTTCAAGAGCAGCTCTAATTTCTGAAATGTCTTGTTCAAGACTGATGATGTGTTCATCCTTCAAGCCAAGCTCCCTGTTTGAATTATTCAAATCGACTCTTAGTGCATCCAGTTCCGAGTCAGTGGCACTCAACCTGTCTTTGAGATCAAACAATTCTGATTCTAAAGCTGTCTTCTCATGAGACACTTGTCTCAGCTCAGAGGCGACATCACTGAGATCTGCTTGCAAACTAGCAGACGTTTCCTCAGCTTGACCAATAGACTTTTCCAATTCATTTTCGTGTGAAGTTATGTCTTCAAGTCTACTGTTTGCCATGGACAGTGCTTCCTCGCTCTCTAGTAATTTATTGCTCAGCTCTATAGCTTCTTGCTCCTTGAGATGAAACAATTCCTGCTTGTGTTTTAGTTTTTCTTGGAGATCCAGGAGCTCTGTTTCCTTTGCACTGAGTTGACTGTTTAGCAATTCTTCCTTCTGAGATGAAACAAGCTCTTCCTTTACAACCTTCTGCAGTTCAGCAAGTTCATGTTGCAAAGAGCTGACGTGGCTGTCTTTCGTGTCCAGCTCAACTTTGGTTCTTTCAAAGTCTCCTTTCACCTTGTCAAACTCTGATAACAAATTGCTATTATTCTTTGTTATCTCAGACACCTCGTTCTTTAAAGAATCTCTCTCAACTGAAATATCCCCAAGCTGTGTTTTTAACTCTTCTCTTTCTTGTTCAAAAGCACGCCTCAATTTGTCCAACGTGTCTTCACTTTCAATCAGTTTACTGTGATACTCCTCAGCCATTGTTTTGTTTAGGGACAGACTTTCCGATACTTCAAACAACTCTTTCTCTTTGGTCGAAAGCTTCTCGTTTAATTCTTCGTTCTTCCTGAATTCCACACGTTCCAGCTCTTCTTGAGATGATTTGTTAATTTCATCGACAACGTTTTTTAAATGTTCTATAACCTCTTTGAGATCACCAACTTCTTTCACTTTGAAGTTAAGCTGTTTCTTAACATCACCCAACTCAGTTTTAAAGCTTTCATTTTCAGACTGAACTAGAGACATCTCTTCCTTTTCATCATGAAAAGAAGTCTCCATTGATGCCCTTTCTGCTTGTGTTTCACTGAGTCGAGAGTTAAGTTCTTCCCGCTCGCTTAATAGCTGTTTTTTCTCTTGTGCAAGCGAGTCTAATTCTCGTTGAAGGTCGACTACTGTTGAATCCAAAGATCCATTTTCGACCCTGGCCATTTGCAAACTTTCTTCGAGTTTTCCAAGCTTATTTTCTAATTCTTTTATCTCCTCGTTTTTAGCCTGGAGTTGATTCTTGTGTTCAATCAATTGCGCTAAACACGTTTCCATGGCTTCCTTTTCTTCCAAAAAAAGTTCTTTCTCTTTTTGTAACTCTTCTAATTCCTCTTTACGGCTATCATTCTCGGCAGACACTGTGTCATACGATTTCTTTAATGCCTGGGCTTTCTTCTTCAAAGCAGCAAACTTATTATCTCTAGCTGCAAGCTGACTTTTCAGTTCCTCAAGTTGGGCGTTCGTCTCATTCAGACTCGTGTCCAGGTTTTCAACACTCACGTTCTTGTCGTCTAAAGAAGTTTGCAGTAGAAGGAGGTCTTCCTCTTTGTTGGAAAGATGCACGCGAAGGTCGCTAATTTCGGCATGCAATTCACCATATTTAGAATCAAAACTCATGTTTTGTTCATTTAAATTTGCCTGCAGCGAGTTCAATTCATCTTCTTTTTCGCCAAGTCTCTGCTGCAACTCATTTACTAAAGAATTTGCCTCAGACCAACGTCCTTCGAGTTGTTCAATGTTGTTTTTTTGTTCAACAAAACTGACCTGCATTTGGCTAAGTTCTTCATCTTTACTCTTAAGTGCTTCCACGAGTTGATTTACTTGGGACGAGTTTTCAGCATCACTCAATCGTGAGTGTTCCAAATGTGCACCCTGTTCTTCAACCCTTGCCTGCAACTTGGCAATTTCATCTTCTTTAAGCGCAAGCAAGTCTTGCAGTTCTTTCTCTTGAGTCACCAATTCGTTGTAGCTCACATTCATCTGTTCAAGACTCGATGCTTTCTTTTCCAAGCTGGACTGTAACATACCAAGTTCGTCATCTTTAGCTAGAAGAGCTTTCTGGAGTTCGGTAACTTGCAAACTTGCTTCCTCAAAGGTCGCATTGAGCTGTTCATAACTAGACTTTCGCTCTTCAAGTTCATTGCTCAGCGCCATATATTCACCTTCTTTCTCTTTGACATTTTCAGTGAGTTGTTTGACTTTCAATGTGGCCTCATCATAACTGGTGTTAAGTTCATTAAGGCTGGATACATGCTCTTCTATTTCAGCTTGCAGAGCAGTGTTTTCTTTCTCTTTCTGTGTCATAGCGTCTTCCAGTCTGGACATTTCAGAATTGTGTTGAGACTCAAGCTCATTGTATCGCGTTGCTTCCTCTTCACAGCGGATTTGAAGGGCATCGATTTCACTTTGTTTGGCAGTTAAAGCATTGGTCAGTTCTTGTAAAGTCAAGCGAGATGTCAGTTCTTCAAAGCTCGAACCTTGGTCCTCCATGCTGGCTCGGAGAACATTTAATTCAGTTTCTTTTGCTGCTATCACATCATGTAGATCTTTCATCTGGGAACTGGCATCTGTGAAGCTTGACTTCAACTCATCATGCTCCAAGCCTAGCGCTTCGAGGTCGTTCTTGAGTGAGTTAATCTCTCCATCTTTCTTTGCTTTGCTTTCTTCAAGATCCCTCACCTGGCTATTCGCCATGTTTAAACTCGAGCTTAGCTGTTCATAACCTTTCTCCTGCTCTTCAAGCCTGTTTTTGAGAGCTGTTAAATCCTCGTCCTTTGCACTGAGCAATTCTTCTAGTTCCTTTACCTGGGCATCTGTATAAGTACAATGTGAGCTTAGTTCCTGGAGTTTCGTCTCCTTTTCTTTCGAGCTTGCTTGAAGGGCAGTAATCTCTTGATCTTTTTCGGTCAAGTAATCTTGCAGCTGCTTCATCTCCCTATCTGACTCAGCGGAGCTTTGATTTAGTTGTTCATAATGCAAACCTTGCTCTTCTAAAGAGGCTTTCAGCGTTTTCAACTCCACATCCTTTGCAGTGCAATTTTCGTCAAGTTGTCTTACTTTCACGGCCGACTCTTCACACCTTGTGCTCAGTTCGGAACGAACCATTTCTAGTTCTTCTAGTTTTGCCTTTAGAGCACTGATCTCGTTTTCCTTTGACACGAGCGTTTCTTGCAAGTCTTGAAGCTGCGACGTAGTTCCTGACGATGCTTCCCTCAGCTGCTGATGAGTAAGGGCATGTTCTTCTAAGGTTTGCTTTAAAGCACTTAGTTCAGAATCCTTTGTCTGTACAGTTTCTTCAAGTCCTTTAACTTGCGAGCTAGACTCCATGAAACTGGCACTCAAATGCTCGAAGCTGCTGTCTTTCTCGTCAAAGGCTGCTCTGAGCTGCACAAGTTCGACTTCTTTTCCCTCGATGGTTTCTTGAAGCCTCTGAATCTCAGCAACATACTCGCCATGCTTGGAATGCAGCGACTCAAATTCAGACACCTGTTGGTCTCTGCTGTCTTGTAACGTTTTCACTTCTGTCTCCTTGTTTGCTAAAAGAACTTGCATTTCATTAACCGTAGAACACACATCCGTATAGCTGCCTTTGAGCTGTTCAAGGCTTGCCTCTTGTTCGCTTAATTCTTCCTTTAGTCTCGCAATCTCAGCCTCTTTAGTGCCCAGTTGTTCTTGAAGCTGCTGCACTTGGCTGCTTGTTTCACTGAAGCTGGCATTCAGTAACTCAAAACCAGAGCTGTTTTCCATAAGTGCTTCCTGCAGATTGCCAATTTCCTTTTCTTTGTCTTCAAGGAGCTTCTTTTGTTCTTCACGGCTTTGTTGGAGCTGGAGCTCAAGAGATTTCACAGAAGATTTACTTTGCTCAATTTCAGCTTTCAAATTTTCCACATCTTGTAACTGTTCTGTGGAATGGTCTTGACTCTGTTCAAGTTGGCTTGTTAGTCCTAAAAGGGATTAAATAATTCTCATCATTCGAAAAACTAAACCACCAAATTTGAAAACGCTATGCCAAAAATATTCCTAATAATATTTTGATCGACCATCCGACAACCGATGAATTGGTA